>NC_051079.1:50641525-50981463 GCF_004664715.2 Peromyscus leucopus | reverse complement strand
ATCTTACCCAATCCACAGCCCTGAGTCAGTGATTAACATGTGCAGGGAACAGAACTGTGTGTTCCTGATTGAAGACTGAGCAAGCACTATAGGATTCAGAAACCCCGTGGATCAGGCTGAAGCCGGACTCATGGAACCACATCCTTCCTTCCTTTGCTTTGCTTTCCTCCATGTATGGCTCCCCCAAGGCCCCACAGGTTTCCATTGAGAGCACTCCATTCATAAGTGGATTGCCCAAATACCTCCTTCTCTGAATAATATAAGTCAGTCACTCTTTATTCAACAAGTGCATGGGGGCAGAAGTATTTTAGGTTTCAAAATATTTACATGTGCACACTGTCATAACTGGATATGACTTGTCTAACCATGAACTTCATTTGTGTCCCAAACATACCTTATCCACAGACCAAACACAATTTTACGCAAAATTTGTATTGTCCCTATGTTCTGACCATGGTCAATCACCTGAGATCATATGTAGGGTTTTCTACGTGTGTCCTCATGTGGGCACTCAAAAAATTATGGAGTTCATAACATTTGGATTTTCAGATTACTGTGTTCTAGTTTCCATTCTAGTTACTTTGACAAAAACACCCAGACAAAAAGCAACTCAGGAGTGAATGCTTTATTTTAGCTCAGAATTCCAGGTTACCGCTCATCATAGAGGGAAAATCAAGGGATCAGGAACTTGATGCCCCTTGTGACATTGTATCCACAGTCTAAAGCAGAGAGAAGAGTGTACGTGTGTTGGCTCCTCAGCTCATTTTGTCCACTCTTACATGGTCTGGGCACAAATATAATCCAATATGGCCATCTACAAACATGAATCCCTCAAAAATCATTGGGTGATGAAATAGGAGGTCTGAATCTCAAGAAACAAGACACACTGCCATTAAATAAGCTATTGGACACTCAGGACAACAGGCTTCTGGGTGCTGTCTCTCTGCAGCACCATTACCAATACATTTTAAAAAATGAATATCAGTAGTTTGAAGTCAAGTGCTAGAGTCTTTGTGACTATGGGGTATGAAGCTTGTCTTAGAACTGTAATATAGCAATAAGGTGGAGTCTCTGCTTTATTAGGATTGCTGGGAAATGAAAAAGCACCAAACGTAGCAGTATTAAACACAACCCTTTGGGGACCTGAGAGATGGTTCAGTGGCTAAGAGTACTGACTGTTCTGCCAGAGAATCCAGGTTCAGTCCTGAGCAGACACGTGATGGCTCACAATTATCTGTAACTCCAAATCCAGGGGCTTCTATGCCATCTTGCGAATAATTTAGGCATTACATTATGTGGTACACAGACAGAGCAGGCAGAACACTCATACACATAGAATAAAAATTAAACAAACAAACACCTTTTGGTATTCTCATGGATCCCATGGGTCAGAAACTTAGATGAGTATGGTTTGGTTTAACTGTTTTCTAGTGTTTGGCCTCTTCTCTAATAGAAGGTTCAAGACCTGTGACTAGGAAAGCCTCTAAATACTGTGGGTGGTGGTATTGTATATTGATGCTATTGTCAATGTAGCCTTGTTGGAGGATATAATTAGAGCATGTACACATTTCTCCACATGCCTTGGACTTTTATAAAACATGGTGGCCTCAGAATAGCCAGATCCTGACATTGTAGGTCAGGTCTCTCAAAGCAAAGGTCCAGCTCATTGGGTGTTTTGTGATCTAGCTTTAAGGTGTGGCCGCTTTACTACTATCCTGTATTCTCTTGATTACAAGAGTCACCAGCGCAACCAGTCTCAAGGGAAGGAAGTTTGGATCTTAACCTGACATGAAGAAGTAAATAGCCGGCATTTTTAAAAGCCCACGGTTTGGGTCATTAGAAAACAATCTACAGCTTCTCAATGACACTGGAATGGATTATTGCAAAACTATGGGGTACTCCAGCAATTTCCTCTTGTACATGTATTTCATTCCTCTCTTTTCCCATCCTCAGTCTACCGGTTGGCTGAGGGGAAGAAGAATATGCTAGTTCAGAGTCTTTGATACTAGTCATTTAAAGTAGAGGCAACAACTCTTCATAAGGTTTTTTTTTTTTTTCTTGTTGAAAATTAATGATATCCTCTAGCCAGAGGAAGCTAATGTACACAAAACTGAAGTGAATAGTTGCAAACTGTCCTTGATGCTTATCTAACTTTTCAAAGGTGAGTCCAGGTCTTCCTTAGCTGAGTTGTCGGGGCCGAGACCAGGGTAGCAGAATTTCGCATAAGCTCAGGGCCTCTCTTCAGACCAGGTAACACTGGGAGGGAGCGTGTCGGGTTTCTTCTACCAGTTTACTTCTCCCAACTTGTTTTAAAGCTAATGTCAGACTCAATTTTTATTCCCCCATTAAAAGCATGCACCCTCTTAGAATTCCCCAAGTGCCTTTTTCAATTAGCAGAGCTCCTGTAAATAAATAGTTAATGAAACTCATCAGACTTACAATAAAGACAGCAGCATTGCTTTAGCTAAGTACTTTATGGGCATCCATTTATTTTTGTCATTTTACCATTTCATTTGGCAGGCACAGAACAAACCTAGAATTGGCAAATGCCTCATTTTTCATTGTATGACTTTCTTTAAAAGATAACTTTTTATTTTTTGTTTTATAACAAAATTACATAATTTTCCTCTCCTTTTCTTTCTCTAAAGCCCTTTTATGACCCGCTGCCTTCAAATTCATGGCCTCTTTTTCTTTAATTGTTGTTACATGTATGCTTATGTATACACACACATATATATAAAATATCGTGTATATATAGATAATATAGATATAACCTGTAACAACATCCATGCTATGAATGAATATTAAAATGTACACACAAGCACACATATATAATATATAACATATAATGTACACATGTATGTGTATATTTTTAATATCCACTTCTAGCACGGTGTGTGGGTTTATGTGTGAGTTCCCCCCTCATTCCCACAGGCTCAGGATCTTTGGCCTTATTTGTGTGGGCAATATTCATCATTTTCTGCACTTGCTTAAACTTGTATTCCAACCCAGTTTTAAGTCAGCTGCAAACTGACATCACAGACTTTTATTGTTGATAATTATGGTAGAAGACACATTTTATATGGGCAGGGAATTTTGTTTTATTTATTGTTGTGTCTGCTTCTTAGTCTTTGTCAGCTTGACACAAAGTAGAGTCACCTGGGAAGAGGAACATTGACAGAAGAATTACTTCATGAGACTGGCCTGTTGGCCTGTCTGGGGATTTGGTATTTTCATGATGGTTAATTGGTACAGGAGGGCACATCCACTGTGGGTGGCACCATCCTTAGGCAGGTGAGCCTGGTAGTTGAGCAAGCCAGAGGAAGCAAGCCAGTAAGCAGCATTCCTACATTGTCTCTGCTTCAGTTCCTGCCTCTAGGTTCTTGCTTGAGTTCCTGCTCTGATACGGTTTACCTCAATAATAGAGTGTGACCTGGGGATTGTAGGTGAAATATACACTTTCCTCTCTTATAGGTCATGGTGTTTACCACAGCTACAGAAAAGCAAACCAGGGTACCCAGTCAACTACAGGCAGTCTGTAACTACTACAGTAGTCCTAGCGACTGTGGAAACCCAATGGGTGTTTGCTTGATGTGAAATGCATATACAGTTGTGCAAGCTAACTATCAAGGGATACTTGCATGTTAGTGTTCAGCTGTTAGAAGTTTAGCAGTATAATCGGGGAGATTAACAATTATAAGCTTAGTTAGAGATGTTCTGGTGTTAGACTCAAATAGGAAGTTGCTTTTGTTCCTTAATCCCACTTTCAAATATGCTAATCACCCTTTCTCTATTTATATTCTTGGTTTACTATCCTTGCAAGACCTGTAGGAGGAGGATGGACTCAGGATCTGGTAGTTTATGCAGATTGGGGACCACCAGTGACCCACCTTCACACTCACGTGCAGAAGATAGTCTTGCTTTTCTTTATTTTTTGTTTGTTTGTTTGTTTTGTTTGTTTGTTTGTTTGTTTTTGTTTTCCTGAGCTGTTACGGGCTTTGCCATCAAGAGGGACCTAGATTGTGCTTCCACTTGTTGTCTTCAACCTTCTTTCTTCCTCCAGTGGAGACACCTTACAAATAGAAATGCAAGGATGTGTTGCACATGATGTGCTTAAGGCTTTGGGTGTATGAAATTAACGGCAGTGTAGGGAACACAATTCCATCAAGACCCAGAACTGTCAAGACCTACCCTGAGAGGTCTCCTGGAAGGCAGAGCGCTGTCTGAGCACTGAGCCAGTGGGTGTGCCAAACTCCAGAGCCTGGCTGGTAGTGTCTCTGGACAAGGATGAGCAGAGCCACAGCTCCTTCCAGTGACGGATTTCCGAATTTCTGGAATTCATTTCCAGAGGAGACAAATATGATGTTACAAGGTGGTGTGCAGAGATGTTGACACGATTGTTAAAATTATCAGAGAAGAATAATCATTATTTATTTGAGCACTTATTCTGTTATCCCCATTTACATTGTCAAATTGATTTCTTCTTAATTATTTATATAGGGAGTCACGATTTTCAAGCTTTTCCCTATGAATCGTACATTCTATACAACACTCCCTCAAAACTCTGTTCCAGGGAGGCCAGCTACTTGTGTACTTCCCTTTATTTACATGTTTTGTGGTGCTGGGAACTAAACCCAGAGTCTCATACTTACTAAGCACATGCTCTTCAGTTGATGTCTTCACTATTTTGAAAGGTCCAAGGCTTTGACTTTGTGGTTAGAACATATCAGAGGTCATCCTATGGTCCTGGTTGCTGGTGCTGCCGTCATTTATTGACTCTCTACTGAAAATTGATTAGATCCTGTGTTGTATGAATCCTAAATGGTCTGAATAAAAACCAGGAGCCAGATATGAGGGTGAAAGCTGAAAGATTAGAGAAGCAGAGCAAGCCGCAGCCACCACCTCTTACCTCACCAACTTCTCAGCCTGAAAGAGCCAGAGTTCCTGACTCCTCCCGCCTTATATTCCTTTTTCTGCCTGGCCGTATCACTTCCTGTCTCAACCTTCCTAGTTCTGGGATTAAAGGTGTGTGATCCCATGTGTTGGAATTAAAGGTGTGTGCCACCACTGTCTGGCTCTGTTTCTCTTTTAGACTGGATTTATCTCATGTAGCCCAGTATGGCCTTCAACTCACATCTGGATCTCTGCCTCTGCCTCCTCAGTGCTAAGATTAAAGGTGTGTGCCACCATTGCCTGACCTCTATAGCTAACTAACTCTGTGGCTGGCTCTGTCCTCTTATCTTCAGGAAAGCTTTATTTCTCAGATTACAAATATATCACCACAATCCTGGGCTAGGTCACTATATATATTCATCCTTGTATCTTTATATCCCATTCAGGAAAGAAGGAGACCATTTGATCAATATAGAAATTGGGGTTGGTGGGGGCCAAATAACTTGCCCCCAAATCCATGTGACTGCATGTTTGTCTGCCTACTGTAGCTTTAACTATATAACCTGGCTTTGTAAATAATGCGTTTTTTTCATAGTTCCAGATGGCCCATCAGAGGATGAGGTGGTCCTTTTTCTCTGCTTAGGATGAGTAACATTTTCTTCTCGGTGTCCCTTAATGCACTTCTGTGCAGGAGTTCTGCTTGCATGTGCAGCAGTGATGTGAACAAGAAGGTAACGGTGATGGATTATGCATAAGCTCCTTAAATAATGGATCACAGGCAGAGCACTAAAAGGTTGTGTGTTCAGCTGCTGATGTGAGCATGAGAAAAGGGATGGTGTCAGAAGGAGAAAAGAGAAGTGCTCTAACAAATGTCTCTCCGGGAACTTGGCGAACAGCAAGCCTGACCAAACTGCTCCATTGCTTCTCGTTACTGTCTTTTTATACCATCCTCCTTCAGCCTGGACCGCTGTCCCAGCCTCCCGCTGGTGCCTGCAAGGCATCTTGATATTCTTAGGGTATTCTGTTAATGCTACACTTAAACCAGGTCTGTGCTTCTGCATGCTGTTAGTGCCCAGGATCAGTTTTCTAGGTGCTGGCATAGTGGAGGGTCCAGTGCAAGTGTGAAATATTCAATGGCATCAGAGTTATTACATGCTTTTCAGAATAGAATATGATGTTATCAGTTCCTTTTTTTGTAAAATTTATATATTTTAGTTATTTAAGTGTATGTATGTGTTCCCATGTGAATTTTTGCCCATCACATGTGTGTGCAGGTGCCTGGGGAGGTCAGATGGCATTGGATTCCCTGGAACTGGAATTATATGCAGTTGTGTGCCACCTGATGTGGATGATGGGAGTTGGAACTGAATCCTCTACAAGAGCAATTAAGTACTTTCTTAACCCCTAGAGCTATCTCCCTGGTCCTCAGTTCCCTCCTGATAGCACAACAATTAAGTTCAAATTTCTCTGGGCTCTGCTGGATAATATTTAATACAAACTATTGATTTAAAAATCCTATGACTTGGGGCTGGAGTGATGGCTCAGCAGTTAAGAACACTGGCTGTTCTACTAGAGGACCCAGGTTAGATTCCCAGTACTGACACAGTGGCTCACAACTGTCAGTAACTCCAACTCCAGGGGATCTGATGCCGTCTTCTGGTCTCTGTGATCACCAGGGATGCACATGGTACACTGACATACATACAGGCAAAACACCCACACATATGAAATAAAATATAAGTTTAACAGAAATCTATGGTTCTTAGGATGTTGGGGATAGAAGTGATTAATGAGGGGGCAGGCACGTGTTGAGTGATCTCCTCTTCCTGAATGTTTCCATGAGTTGCAATTGTAATTATTACCAAGATCTGTGGCTGAGGCTCAAAGAGGAGGTTCTGTCTAATTGGTTAATCTATAGACTGTAATATAATGTGTTCTTAATGGTCATCTTTAAATTAATACACAAAGACAATGAAGATGAAGAAGGAAAACTATTCAAAATGTATCATTAGAGAAATTGGAGCTAGGCAGAGCTTCACACACAACTCCCCATATTTGTGAATATTTTCCCTGGTCTCATAAAGAACTTATTGGTATTGGAAAGGGGTCAAGTTCACTGTTCTAGCTTTATAATTTTGGTTTACTCAAACTCTTATAGAAAACACACG
This sequence comes from Peromyscus leucopus, assembly GCF_004664715.2. Taxonomy (NCBI): domain Eukaryota; kingdom Metazoa; phylum Chordata; class Mammalia; order Rodentia; family Cricetidae; genus Peromyscus; species Peromyscus leucopus. The sequence goes on along the minus strand of NC_051079.1, from coordinate 50,974,402 downwards.
CTCTCAGTTATTTTCTGGAAGTCACACGGTAATTTTGCATATTTGCCAAAAATGGGCCATCTGGACAATCTTAGGTGACCTGTCAGTCATGCTCTCAAGTACTATGAAAATGGTACACCGTAAAAATACAGCTGGGTCATCATACACCTTGTACAGTCAGACATCTTATTCACGGTGACTGCTGTTTTACTTTTCATCCCAAGTGCCTTGTGGAACTTTCTGTTATGTGAAAAAAGATATCTGCTCAAGGGTTAAGGTTTAATGGAATTAAAACTTCAACTTGTCTAAAACATTCTTAAAATATTTTTTTTAAACTTTGAGTGTCTGATGGTGAAGAATACAAAGACTACCCCAAATTGAGCAACATTACACAAAGTACCTTTTGATGTTCTTCAAAACTGTCAAGTCACAGAAAACAAGGGGTGAATGAGAAACTACCAGACCACAAAGGTGGGAATAGGAATCCCAAGCAATGTGTGACAAATATTGAAGCAGTGAAGGGCACTGATCAGTCAGTTCAATGACTAGCAGGGAAAGAAATGCTGCTTTCAAATCCAAAATCCCCTTAATCACATGACTTACGAGAGCTCTGCAGCTCCCTCAGGGAAAGCAAAGCTGCCCTTGGGTGTGGGGAAGAGTGGCTGGCTCACTTCACTGAGTTCTGGTCTCTGGATCTCCTTGATGAGCAGGAGCCTTAGCTTGTGATGAAAAAAAAAAAAAAAGGTCCCCAAAGGAAGTGGCACTATTAGGAGGCGTGGCATTGTTAGAGGAAGTGCGTCACCCGTGGGGGCGGGCTTTGAGGTCTCTTTTGCTCGAGCTTCTCTCAGTGTGACAGTCAGTTGACTTCCTGCTGCCTCTGGTCAAGATGTAGCCAGTACCATGTCTGCTAGCACACTGCCATGCTCCCCCATCATGATGACAATGGACTGAACCTCTGAAGCTGTAATCGAGCCATCTCAATTAAATGTTTTCTTAATAAGAGTTGCCGTGGCCATGGTGTCTTTTCACAGCACTAGTAAACCTTAAGACATGATGTGTATGGTGCAAAAAGTCTTCAGACTTTTTTAAGAGAAACAAAGGGTTCCATGGCACCCTCTACGCACACGCAGTGAATGCAGAGCCCAGGCCTCCTGAGAAGTCCCCAAATGCAAAGGAATCTTGAAAATATGCTACTCTTTCAAGAACTGCATTTACATGATATACTCATCTAAGGAGATGGTCTTTCAGATGTCAGCTCAGAGAAACCAATATTGTAGTATCCCCAGAACATACTAAGTCATCTTTTATCATCCCCTAAAGGAAAAGTAGTGGCCCATTGTCTCTATGCTGCAACCAGTTTCTTGAGTGTGTGCAGCTGTATTTTCTTAAGTTCCAACCACCACTCAGATGAGCAGACAAACTAAGATTCAGAGTCAGTCAGAACCAGCTGGCATTAAGACCCCTACACCTCAACAGCCAACAAAACATTCTTAAGATGTGCTCTGCCCTCTAACTACTAACATAAAGTGAACTGGAGACTCCCTTTCTTATTCTCTTTCTGTTTATGTGTTTATTACTTGTCTATATTGTATATAGTTATTGTATTATTGTATATAGTTTTTCTTATATTAGTTATAACTTTTTAAGATTTTTATTAGACAAAAAGGGGAAATATGGTGATATTTTATTTGTGCTGAAATGTGGTGATATTTTATTTGTGTTTTAATAAATAAAACTTGCCTGCAGAGCAGAGTAAAAAGGTCAGCCATTTTAAGTAAACAAAGAAGTCAGGCAGTGGTAGCACATGCCCTTAATCCTATCACTTATCAGGCAGGATCTCTGTGTGTTCAAGGCCACACTAGGGAACAAAGTCAAGCATGGTGACACACGCCTTTAATCCCAGTACCAACCATAGAGGTCTGGAGGTCTGTACAGACAGACAGAAAGTGGCAGAGCTGTGTAGGAAGAGGAAGTGACGTAGCTGGGCTAAGAGCCAATGAGAGAACAGAACAGAAAAGGCATATAAACATGAGTATACAGCTCTCTTTGGAAGCTGCAGAGTTGGTGAGGTAAGGTTGGCTGGTGGCTTTCCCTATTTCCCTGATCTCTCTAAGGCTTTCACCCCTATATTTGGCTCTGTGCTTTTTTTTTCTTTATTTATTTAAGACCATTTAGGAATTCATCTGCATTTTTCCTTAGATCCTTTTGCAGCGGGGGTGGGGGGTGGGGGGGGTGGGGGGTGGGGGGGGGTGGGGGTGGTGTCAGGATGATGATCCTCACACATGCAAAGCTAGTGTTCTACCACTGTGCTACATTCCTGGCCACTTGCCCTCTGTCTCTGTGCTCTCCCAAAGGAATTCCAGCTCTCCTGAGAGCTTGAGGCCTATTTAGTGCTGCACCAATATATATATAAAAAAATTAGTATTATTTTCTAAAGCTCCTTTTGCCTTATGTATACACTGACTAAACATACTATTTACATTAAATAATTTAACCCTCTCAGCAGCCCCTAGAACATAAAGTCTAAGCATGGAAATCATAGAATAATTTTTTTTTGCAATTTTTTAGGATACCACTAAGACATAATTATTCTTTCTCACTCTGTTGATATTTGTACTTAGCAGTTGATTCAACAATTAATCACATACTAGTACATAATATATATTGTTCAATTGGATCTTCACTGCTCAGAATCTCCCAGATGCTCAATATATTATTTCCAGTGCACCATTTCCAAACTTTCTAGACCATGAGATCTTTATTTTTTACTTCTAGTACCTCAGAATCTGGGTGGGACACAGATTGGGAAATGCTGGTTTCAGTAAATCATATTTACTTGGGTAGGAAAGATAAAAGTGCTTAATTTTTACTAGTATGGCTGACCAAAGATTAGGGAAGAAGTTTTGTTTACTGAAGTAGAAATATCTTTCAGGTTTAGTATGCCATTGTTATTATGTCTGGGAGTGTGAAAATGCAATAAGGTTTGAGAGTTGTAACATTTTGTTTAATCTAATAGTTATTTGTTGTTGTAATTTGATTTCTATTCCTTTGATAAACACCAGGACCAAAATCAGCTTGAGGAGGAAAGTGTTTATTTCATCTGCCTCTCTCACATCATACTCCATCATTGAGGGAGTGAGGACAGGAGCTCAAGGCAGGAACCTGGAGGCAGGAACTGAAGCAAAAGCCACAGAGGAACCCTGCTTAACTTGTTTGCTCTTCGTGGCTTGTTCAGCCTGTTTTCTTTCTTTCAAATATTTATTTATTACATATACAGTGCTCTGCATTCAGGTATGCCTGCATGCCAGAAGAGGGTGCCAGGTCTCATTATAGATCCTTGTGAACCACCACGTGTTTGCTTGGAATTGAACTCAAGACCTCAGGGAGAGCAGGCAGTGCTGTTAACCCCTGAGCCATCTCTCCAGCCCTTGTTTTCTTATACTATCAGCAACCACCTGCCCAGGGTTGGAACCACCTATGGTGTCTGGGCCCTCCCACATGAAGCATTAATCAAGAAAATGCTCCACGAGTATGCCCACAGGCCAATTGGAGGGAGGCAATTCTTCCATTGAAGTTCCTCTTCTCAGGCGACTGAAGTTTGTGTCATGTTGACAAAAACTAACCAGCACATTTGTGCACATGTTTTATTGCCACAGGGCATCTCAGGACCTATGAGGAAACGGTAAGGCGGAGCATGCCAGTGGATGGCTTGCAGCTTTACCAAGCTGCTGGCCAAGTTGGGTCTTGTTTACTATGAGGTGTTACTTAGTATCACACCTCCGGATCTAGGTGGATTTTGGAGAGTTCTCACATTGTAGGGCCAGTTGCTGGGGGCCTGAGGGATTAGGCTTTGGCCTCAGCAGCAGGAAAGATAAAGTATGGTGATGATATCAAGCAATCCTACCTACCCCTAAGACAACTCTATAGTCACACAGCTGGGTTTTTTTTTATTTTTTTTTGAAGTGGTTTGTGTGTCAGGGACAAAAGTAAAATAAAATAAAATTATCCATTCACCAGATAAAGCACCATGTCTCTGAGCTCAAGCAGTTCCTTGTTTAGACACTGTCTTAATGAATGAAACAGCATTAGCTGCTTTTTGCCTTCTACTGTGCTTTGACAATACCTACTGGTAGGTGATGACTTACGTATTTTACACAATTCATGTGTCGTGTTTGCATTTATATTGACAAAAGAAGCATTCTTTGCCTCTGAAGTTCCAATATGCACTGAAATATGGAGACAGTGTTGAATGCTTTCGGGTTTTTCTGAGCCTGCCTCAGACCCAAAGTCTACGCCAATGATGGTCTGTAGTGTTCAGACAGGTTATACATGTGGTTGGAAGTATTAAGCCTATTAGGATTTCATTGCTTTCATCCTGTCCAGCTCTGCATCTTGATACTAAGTCAAGCATGGCCTAGGTACCTGGTGTGCTGAGGCCATCTGGCTGAGGGCCAGCACCTGCAAGTGAAGTTACTGACTTGATGAGGCAGGTAAACAGCTGGCAGACATCAGGTGTTATGAGCCGACAGGTGCACCATGTAGTCTGACTTTAAGGGAGCTGGAGGCCATGTGTTACCGCCGAAGAGAACAAGTAGTAAAACTAAGAGCATCCCTGAGGAAGACAGCCTCAGAGTCCCAAGAGCTGGAGTTACAGGAGTCTGTGAGCTTTCTGATGCAGATGCTTGGGAACTCAGGTCCTGTGGAAGAGCAGCAAGTACTTTACCCACTGAGTAATCTCTCCAGACTCTAGATAGCCTTTTACAAACGTGCCTAGAGCCCTACCTCCCTGCTGATTCTAGAGCCTATCAAGTTTGACGGCATTATCACAGAAAGCCAGCCAGATGAGGGATTGTAGGATTACATGGTAGATGTGGTAGCCTGAATGTAATTGGCTCCCATAAGCTCATAGGGAGTGACGATATTAGGAGGTGTGGCTTTGTTGGAGTGGGTGTGGCCTTGTTAGAGGAAGTGTGTCACTGTGGGGGCGGGCTTTGAGGTTTCCTATGCTTAAGATACCACTCAGTGTCTGAGTTGACTTCCTGTTGTCTGCAAGAGGTAGGACTCCCACCTACTCCAGCACCACATCTGCCTGCATGTCATCGTGCTCTCCACCATGATGATAATGGACTGAACCTCTGAAACTGTAAGTGAAGCCACCCCAATTAAATGGTTCTTTTTAAGAGTTGCCGTGGTCATGGTGTCTCTCACAGCAGTAGAAACCCTAACTTTAAGACAGTAGACCCATCTTTAGTTCTTTGAGGGGCCCTTATATGTATTAACCTACAGTCATACCAACAGTATATCAGAGTTCACTTTTCTCCACATTGTCACCAGCATTTTTTGTTCTCTCTGTCTTTGTCTATGTTTCTCTCTCTGTGTATACATGCACATATGTGCACATCCATGTGGAGGCCAGAGGTCAACATCACGGGTCTCCCTTAATCACTTTTCACATTATTATTATTATTTGAATCAGAGTCTTTCATTTAACCTGATGTCTGCTGACTTGGTTCACTGGCTGGCCAGCAAACAAAGGCCTTTGTCTGTGTCTCCCCAGTGCTGGCACTTATGGGGTCTTGTATGAATGTAATGTTAGAATCCAGGCTCTTTGGGGCCTTCTCTCACTGACATTGATAGGCAACCTACTGGGACACTGTTTATGAGTCCTCAGTTAGGACACTTGAACATTTAACCTGGGAGTGTCACATCCCCCCCCCCCCCCACTCCCTTCTCTGTCTTCAGCCTGGGAATCAGAGGATCTAGCTACAGGCTCTTGCAGTGAAGACTCCTATAGTAGAATATTTTTTAACTAGGCAAAGATGTGTTGCATTTGTTTATGCTGCATTTGTTTAATGATGTAAAGATGTGTTGCTTTGCCTGCCTAAGGCACCTGATTGGTCTAATAAAAAGCTGATTGGCCAATAGCTAGGTAGTAGAGGGATAGGCAGGGCTGGCAGGCAGAGAGAAGAAGCAGTAGTAGAAATCAGGACTAGAGAGAATGAGGAGAGAGGGAGACACCCAGGGCCAGCTAGCTAGGTAGCCACCAGCCACCCAGACAGAGAAGAAGCAGGAAAAGTAGGACATGCCGAATGAAAGAAAGGTAAAAAGCCCGGAGGCAAGATGTAGATAAAGAGAAACAAGTTAATATAAGTTATGAGAGCTAGTGTGCAAGCCAAAACTAAGGCTGCACATCATAACTAATAAGTTTCCTGTCATGACTTGTGGACTAGTGGTCCAAGAAAGCCTGCTCTACCCCCATATTCTGAAAATGGTATAAAAAGAGGCTCCCTCACCTGTAATAGAGGATCTGATTCTCTTTAGAGACCCAGCTTCTCTGTGTCTGGTGCTGGAGTCTGAAATCTCCTTGGAGTCCTTGTCATGTTACTGCCCCTCTGTCTGTCTGTTCTTGGCTTTAGTAATTTTTTTTTTTTTGGTTTTTTGAGACAGGGTTTCTCTGTAGTTTTGGAGCCTGTCTTGGACTAGCTCTGTAGACCAGGCTGGTCTCAAACTCACAGAGATCTACCAGTCTCTGCTTTCAGAGTGCTGGGATTAAAGGCATGTGCCACCACCGCCAGGCGACTTTAGTAATTCTTTTAGTAAACTTCTTAGTCCCCAGTAATTCATCTCAGTGCCTCCTTGAATTTACTGCCTTCCCTATCCAAAACCTAACAGATGTGGGTCTCTGTAAAGGCTCATCTGGCACAGCAGGTGCTGTGCTGACCTAATCACCTCCCCAGCCTCTTGTTTCTTCTTTCGTAAATAGCCCTTCTAACCCAGTCTTGGTAGGTCTTGCTCTTGTAGTTGAACTGTAATCTACTTCACAAGAAAATACTCGATGAGTTCTTTGCAGAAAGCCAGTGACTGGGTTGCTCTGGCTGAGTTGCCCTTTATAAGCTCCAGAAGTGGAAAGAGCACAGAGACCCGAAGAGATCAGTGGCTATGGTAACATTCCTTGTGTTTGATGCAACAAGCAGTCTGAAGCTTTCTATCGCTAATGCAGGTATGGAGGATAATGGGAATTGAATCAGCATTGACGTTCACACAGCAAAAGTGAAGACTGACTGCTGGGTGCCAGGCCAGAGAGGCTCCACTGCTGCCTGCTCCCCACTATCTTGCTCTTCCTCCTGGGGGGGAGCAAGGAATGGTTCAGTGGGAGCCACCACCAAGGCATGGGGTGTTGAGAGGATAAAACAAGATGCCTTGGCAGAGAGGAGTTTGTTTATGCATTCCTCTCACGGCTTGCTGAAGGCCAACATTCCACTTTAGGAGATCAATAGTCTTCAGTTGTTGACTCTTTAGAAGGAAGTGGACCCTTGTCAAGCTAATGTGAGCCCTCTCCCCATTACAGGAGAGCAAAACTCTCTTCCCTCCAGCTTAACTCTCTTAGAATAAAGTAGAGGCAATCTCCCAGGAGCCCCCCTCACTGGTTAGCCTTATCGGTATAACCAGCTCGCTTTACTGCCCCTAAAAAACAGAAGCCGAGTCTGGGTCTCCTGAGGGCACCATAAGCAGGAAGTGAATGTTGAGAATTCTTTGTTGTTGTTGTTTTTCCAAGAAAAGCTTTCTCTGTGTAACAGCTCTGGCTGTCCTGGAACTTACTTTGTAAACCAGACGGCTCTCGAACTCAAAGAGATCCCCCTGCCTCTGCTTCCTGAGAGCTGGGATTAAAGGCGTGTGCCACCACACCTTGTTGAATGTTGAGAATTCTAAAGCCTCTGTGTGTGTGTGTGTGTGTGTGTGTGTGTGTGTGTGTGTGTGTGTGTCTATCTGTTTGTCTGTCTGTCTGTCCGCCTGTGTCATTCAGCCACTGGGCCATGGATAAATCATCCCAAACTCTGTAGTCTCAAGACTTGCTGCTTATGTATCATCTCCTTGGGGGTTGGAGTTGGGGTTGGGGAGACCTTTCCTGACTCAAAAGACAGGAATTCCCAGAGGTGCCTGTCGCTCTTCTGTAATAATTCAATTTCTATCATATTGTTAATACCTATGCAGTTTCCTGCTTTCTTTGCCATACCGTAAACTCCATGTGCACAGACAATGTGTCTGTCTAGTGTCCAAGAGCCACGTTTGGTGAAAGGCACTTCATAGATGCATTTTGCCAGACTGAGTGAATGACATTAGTCAGCTCCTCCCGGTGCCGGATGTTCCTGAAGCCGGTCTGGGCACCTGGCTTAGTGCATTTTGCATCACTTGATAGCGATCATTTGACTTAGGAGGCAAGATTCAGTCTGGCTCATGGTTTCAGTACACGATGGCTTGGCCCCACAGCCTCTGGGCCCATGGTGAGGCAGCACAGTACAGAGAAGAATGTTTGTCTTCTGGCAGACAGGAAGGAGAGGGAGAGGGAGAGAGTAAGTCTGGAGTCTCAAAATTCCCATCAAGGACATGGCCCTAATGACCTATGATCCTCCCATGAGGCCCTGTCTCCTAATGGTTCTTCTACCACCTTAAAGGAGTGTTCAAGGCTTGGGGACCAATATTGACAGAAGGACTTTGGGGGAATATTTAAGATCCAAACTATAGCAGCACCACTACTTTCACCCCACCAAGGAACAAACAGAAGATTTTAGAATCAATAGAATCTACCGTGAGCTCATCACAAGAATCATTAGGTTAGTATGGGTTTCTGACCCGAGTCTGATCATTACCCAAATCTATACTCCCTCCCTCCAAATCTATGTTCTTTAACACACCTCAGACTCTCAACAATCACAGAGGCAGGTCACAGGAGAATGCCACTCAATGAAAGTCAGCTTAAGATTCCTTTATTTGCCTTCAGTCAAAAGCAGGCTCATGCCAGAAAGGATTCTTGAGAGGGGAGAGAAACAGGGTCTGGTTTATAAAGCCAAAACCCGCAATTATGTCATACCAGAGGCAGGCCTGGCAGCAGACATTTCTATTCTGTTGATTAAAATAATTTGTTTTATATTGTAAAACAAATGACCCCACCCCCACCCCCTGCCAAAGTTGCAGGTGCGACTGTGTGAGAATGTTCTGTTCACCTGGATGTGCTCAGGGGGTTCTGGGGAGGGGAACACAAGATGGAGTTAGCTAAAACTATGACAAAATGGAGTCACTTTGGGCAGTTCAGAAACCATGTTCTCCTTTAAACCACAGTGGCCACTGTATTGAAAACCTCCACATTACTTCAGCCTCCAAAGGGAGAGCTGGCTGGGGCAGTTTTTTCTAATCTCAGCACCACATGCTTTCAATTGCTGTGTTGTGTGATGTTTCCGTCACATCCTGTATGCCCAAGGATTTGACATAAGACCCTCCCATTTGCCAGCACACAAGAAGATGCATATATTCAAATGGTGGGTGATATGAGGGATTGTTTGGGGTCAGTGTGATCTGAGCAATAAAAGTGATGAGATGTATGTGATGCTGGTCATGGTGGGCTTTTGCCCATGGCAGAGCTTTGCCATTGCTCTAACCAGCTTTCAGCAGGAGGGTGATAGAACATGGCTGTATGGAAAGACTGAGTTGGTTGCTGTGGAGAGTATAACAGGGAGAGAAGGACAAGGAACCCGCCTGGAGAACACTGAGTGATCCACATTGGGTGGTGGAAGGTGGGGATAGGATGGCGGCAGTGAAGGGAGGTCAACTGGGCTCTTTTAAAATGTCTTTAGGGGAAAATGGAAAGGACTTGGGAAAGTGGATGATATCAATCAGGCTGTTTACTGGACTTTGGAAGCCTGAGGGAAAGGATGGTCGAAGGGAAAGTTCAGCAGCTCTGTTAGGCACATAATGACTGAACGACTTATTAGGCATTAGGGTAATATATTAATAAATTTATCATACATATGATAAATTTCTCCCAGCTGTCTTCACAGTAGCTAATAGTGTTAGAAACAACAAAAAGGGGGTGTTATGGCCATGTAGCGACAAGCACTTAGGTAGGGGCATAAAGCCAAGGGAATAGCTGGATCTGAAGTGCTTGTCTGACATTTGGACTTTGGACTACCATACAAACCACCACTGAAACAGTGAATATAAAATGTACTTTGGCCCCTTGTAAAATGGCAGATGAATATGTTGAGTTTAGCCAGAGTTCTGGATACGAATGAAGAATTACACCTGAGAGTTTGTAACCACAGGCCTGTTCTCATGTGGTTTGTGGTTTGCATGTATATTGCCTATTTGATCTGGTAAACCATAAACCATAAGCCAATTAATATTTGAACATGGTTCTTGAAGTTCCAGATCCAGAAATAGTGGACTCCCTTTTGTCAAACTATGGACAAAATACTTTTCTAACCACAACTGTTAGAAGCTACTGAGTAATGAAAAGCAGGAGGCTCAAACTGGGGGAAAGATGATTGATTGGCCTTTGAAAGAAAAAAAAAATGGTGGAGGGGAGCAGCATTTGCACCACCCTCTGGCAATGCAATATTATGAAAATATCTCTCACATTCTAAGAGCCTGGAACGTTTGCTGGACCTCACAGCCAGAGTTAATAATACACCTTAAAAACACTTAAAAATACACTCAAAACTTAAGAGTGCTATCCTACTGTGCACCCAGCCTATCTGTTTAACTTGACTTTAAGAGAACAATCTAATAATTAATCCTATTTGCCTTGGATTTCTCATATAACCAACTTTCACAACCTAAGTTAATGCATAGCTGCAATCTTAAGTTGTGAACTCTTCTATGCCCCTGATCCAGATGATGATGATGATGTGTGATGTGTGTGTGTGTGTGTGTGTGTGTGTGTGTGTGTGTGTGTGTGTGACTTGCTGAACACAGCAAAGATAGAAGTTGAAAGCAACTTCCTAAAATCTACCATAAAGGTTGACAGCAAACATTTATGGATATTGGCTGATAAACAATGATGCTCATTATCTGGGTCACTTGGGATCAGTTGGAGCCAGTGACTTGTAAAAAGTCTATTAAAGATTTCTATAAAGTGTCCCAAATCTTTCCCATGTGATGCCTTCTCTGCTGCTCAATAAAGACAGGGCAAAGTCTATGGTTAGGAACAGACACACTCAGTCACTCAACAGACACAGACAGGGACAGGTTCATAGGACAGCTTTCAGGAAGACACAGATCCAGACTCACGCAACAGACAGACAGAGGACAGAAGACATAGAGAGCAGGAAGTAGAAAATTCAAAACTCCGTCTTGGTTAAACAACTCCAAGGGAAAGTGCTTTTATTTCTTTTCTTAAAGCAGCATCAATGCATGATCAGTGACTCAGAGTTCTTCACTAATGTGTGTAATCCACATGCCATCTTCTTCTAAAATCACCACAGCCACGTACTTTGGGAATAACTAGAATTCACGCAGGATGACATCACTGTTTTGTTAGTATATTCTGTCATAGAGGGAGATCGTGGCTATGAGAGAAGCTAAAAGTTGAGGAGAAATGTCCAGAGGAAAGGGCTCAGCAGTCTTACAGAAGCTACTCATCTGTATGTAGCATACTAAAGAACTCTACAGTGATTGCCAGTGTACCAAAGAACTCTACAGTGATTGCAAGGAACCCATAAGAAAGCAGAAACGTTGTTAAGGACTAAAGGAATTTTTAAAGTTGGGTTGTAGTTTGCATTAAAAAATGAGTATGAGACTTAGAGATCAGGGTTGGAAGGCTGTGACCTAGAGTGATGTGTATTGTTGTCAAATTGTAAAGGGGGTGAAAGGAATTGTGAGAGTTAAAATCTGTGGCCAAATTTGATGAGACCCATGATGACCTTGAAGATGGGCTTCTGGGAAAGCCTATGAGAGATTATTTTGGTTAAGTTAATAGAGCTAGGAAGACCAACCCACTGTGATTGGTACCATTCTCTGCATTCCTTGGACTAGGATCCTGGACTATATAAAAAGGAGAAAGTGAGCTGCACACATGTATTCATTGCTGTCTGTCTCTTACTTTTTTTTTTTTTTTAATCTTTCTTGTTATTTTTTTTTCTTTTTTTTTTCTGGAGCTGAGGACCAAACCCAGGGCCTTGTGCTTGCTAGGTGAGCCCTCTGTCACTGAGCTAAACCCCAATCCTGCTATCTGCCTCTTGACTACAGATGCAAAGTTCTACTATCTGCCTCAAGCTTCTGCCACTGTGACTCGCCCATCGTAACAGATGATAACCTCAAACTGTGAGCCAAAATGAGCTCTTCCATTCTGAAGTTGCTCTGGTCATATCTTTTATTACAGCAACAGGAAAAATGACTGAGACAGACATCATGGCCAAAAAGTCCAAGCAGAAATTTTTTATTTGTTTTGTTTTTGAGACAGGGTCTTAACTATGTAGGTCTGACTGTCCAGCCTGGCCTCAAACTCACCTAGATTTGAGTGCCTCTCTGCCTTCCTAGTGCTGACATTAAAGCATGTGCCACCATACCCAGCCAACTTCTTGTACTGTAGTGGAGATGGAATTTGGAGTTTGAAGGGTTTTGCTTTTTCACTGAAATCCTGGAGAGTCTATTCCTGAAGAAAAATTAATTATGTCTGAACAGTGATGATGACTTAACTAAAAGAGACCTGATGACTTTTGGTCTCCAGGGAATTGAAGATTGAGCCTCTGCATGCACAAAGTGATCAACAAGCTGCTCAACTGCATTCAAGAACAAAAGTAAACAGTATTTAGAATTCAACAATATAATCAAGAATTGTGGGGTAGTATCATCCACAGTGCCAAACATGCCACATAAAATCCCTATGTGTGGGAAAATTGATAAAATGTAACAGTCACTAGAAAAACATATGCTAAAAAATAGGCTACAAAACTCTCTTGAAGTTGCAGTTAACAATGACTCAAATGCAAAATCATTTAAAAATGTAAATCTGACATGACTTTAAAGACAATAATAGTCATAGCATGTGAGTGGATATGGTTGGTGGTATTCCAGCGAAGAATGAGGTTCTGAGAAAAGCCAAGCACAGAGAGTGAAAGAATCAAATGTAGAGAATTTAACAGCAAACTAAAGAGGGTGGAAGGCAAAGTCATCTTGGAAAATAATCAACAGAAATTATCCAGTTCAATAAGCAAAAAACATTGAGGGCATAAAGACTAATGGAAAATTATCGGGCAATGTCAAATATCTTAACAGAGGTGTAACTGAATTCTCCTCTTACTTGAGGAGAGCAAGAATCAGGGAGGAAAGACTGAGAAAGTAGTGACCTTGGGCTCCTCACACTGGCTTTCAAAGACCCATGTACTGTATAGAATTAGGAAGCAGAGAGAATTCCAAACCCAATAAATGTAAAACCAAACCAAGAAAACAAACTAAATATCCACACATCTTTAGGCAGCACGGTCAACCTGTTAACTAACAAAAATAAGGGGAGAAATCTTTGAACATTCCATACAATGAGCATGAAACTACAGAGTATCTTTGAGAGGAAAAGAAGGCTACCAACCAACTAAAAAATCTACAGGTAGGCCAGGAAGGATGAAGTATCTTGCCAGGTAAAGGTACTTGATGCCAATACTGATGATCTGAGTTTGATTGCCAGGACCCATGTGATGGAAGGAGAGAAATGATTCTGGCAGGTTGTCCTCTGACCCCCACACATGTGCCATGGAATGTACATGGTTCCCAATCCCAAATAAATAACTGTAATATTTTAAAAAGATTATTTAAGAAATCTATATCCAGCCAACATTTCTAATAAGAACATAAAACAAAGACTTTTCAGATAAGTGAAAAGTGAGAATTAATTACTAGCAAATGTTTGAGGTAACAAAGAGACTTCTTGAACCTGAGGGAAAATGACCCTTGATAGAAACCTAAAAATAGGAAGGAATAGAGAACGATGTGCACAAATGTAAGTAATCATTGTTTCTTTTCCTCTTCATTTCTTTAACAGAAAATTTGCAGCATATCAACAGATACAGTCTTTGATTTGAGATTTATAACAGATGCAGACAAATGATAAGATGGTGGCTACGAAAGTAAACGTCTGACAGAGAGGATAAACAGAGTTACACTAACTAGTACAAGAGTTCTTAATGTTGAATGGATTGGTACATTATTAAACCTAAGCAGACAATGATGCCCAGCATAACTCTTCAAGTACCATGAAGACAGTAAAATATTGGATAAAAAAGACCCAAACTCTTTAATTATTTCTGAAGACTTCAAGGTAGAAGTAACTGAAGAAAAACACTGACAAAATGTTTAAAACAATGCGGTAATCCCTTTCTGAGCGATATTAGTGCCAACATTAAGGATGCCTATGTTTAGTCTTAGGGTCAAAGGCAAAGATTATTATATTTGAAAGAAAAAAGAAAGTCTAATTGTATGAACTTTCTAGGAGGCTCACTCTAGATATACAAGCTTATAATAACAGAACAACATACATCTTACAACTATAAACGTTGTAAGATCAGCATAGACCTAAGGCTCAGGGAAGATTGTGGAAGAGGAGGCAGAAAGATAGTAAGAGCCCAAGGATTGGGAAGTTTGCTGTGAGATTGTTTCCTATTAACATCAGAAGCTATGTCAGTGAGGTCTCATCAACATGACTGTCCAAACGAGATGAACAAGGATGACACCAAAGGACATGCCAAACTGGAAGGGGGAGGCTTCACCCCTATACAAAGAACTGAGGAATGTTGGGAGTGTGGGAGAGGTGGTCCTCCAAAGGGAAGAGCACACCAATTGGTTGTCTAGTGCAAATGCTCAGCCCTGAAAACATACATACAAGTAACAGTATGTAGACTGAACAGGTTATATTTGGGGATAAAAATGTATATACATGAGCATATATGCATTAACAAAAGAGAAAAAAAGAGCCATGAATTTGAAGGAGAAAAGGAAGGGGGTATATTGGAGGATTTGGAGGGAGAAAAAAGAAGAGAGAAATGCTGTAAATATAAACATACACACCCAAACTATGATAAGTATATTAATGTTATGCAAAGTAAACATTTTAAATGGATATAAATTGTATAAAATATATTTAAAATTAAATATTGTTACTAAGATAGAGTAATATTTTATGAGGATAAAGAGAAAAATACATAAAAAAGCACACCAGTCTCAAATGCATGCTTTATAATAATTAAACTTTAAAAATTAAGCACAGCTGCACAGAATTGGAAGGAGAGCTGTATTAAGTCCATTCGGGGTACGTGATTATATTTTTTTTACAATCCCTTTTCAGTAACTGGGAGAAAATTAAATATCTGTAAAGCCCCAAACTAAATTTGCCTGACTGCTACTCACTAGCACCATACCAATTAACTTAATTAATTACTTTCAGTGTGAAAGAACATTCAGTAAGATAAAACACATGCTATGTCATAAAATAAAGACCAATAAGTTCTTCAAGATGAAAATCTTATAAACATATCCTCTGACAACAGCACAGTTAGATCATATGACTTAATATTTGTTAAATAAATAACATACTTTGAAATGACTCATAGGTTATGTACAAAAGCAGGAGAAAAATTATGACATATTTCATAGCAAATAAAAATGTAACCAATAAAAGTTTGCAGAGTGCAGTTACAGTCAACCTTACACAGACATATGGCTTTTAGAGAAAACGATGAACTATAAGGGCACTCATTTAAATAGTACTCCAAGTGTAAGGACAAAATGGGGATCAGGAGTGGGAGCCCCTGAACAGCCACAGACCTTCACTGAAAGGCTTTTGGAGGACTTAATCCAGAAGAAGTTCAACTTAAACATAGAGATTCAGATACAATGAGTGATGACTAAAGACACTGACATTACTGTAGGCAAACCGAAATGTACCTTGTGTACGTATTTTTATTGGCTACCAGAAATAAACTTATATAAGAACATGAAAGAGAATATCAGCAGAAATTGCATTGGAGTAACGATTTTACAATAAAAACTAAGACAAAGGCATTTATTTTTATTATTATTTTAAAAGAAATATGATAGCAAATTTTAACACTGGAGAACAGATTTAGATAGATATGTTTGAAGAACCAAGAGCAAATGAAGAAATATGAAGAAAGCCTCCAGTATTTGTACAGCAACATCAAGAAATTCAGCATTGCGTTAGACAGCTTTTTGTTACTGTTACAAAAAGTATATGAGGAAGCTGACCTACAGGGAGAAGGGTTTAGTTTGGCTTGCAGCATCATGGTCCATGGTTTCTTGGCCTTGTTTCTCCGGGGGTATAATGAGGCAGAGAATTATGGCAAAGAGGGCACAGAAGAGTAGAGCCACCCACTTTATGGTGGTGGATGTGTAGGGACAAGGTACATCCACATGTGTAGACATCTAGTCATCTGCTTCCTCCAACTATGTAAATAACCTTGTAGTTTCCACGGCTTCTAATAATACTAGTACCTCAGTCAATGAATTAGCCCATTGGTATAAGCACAGTCCTCATGATCCAATTAATTCCTGAAAGCCCCACTGGTCAACATTGCATTAGAGAACAAACCTTCAGTACATGAATTTTGGGGTGACATTCCATGCCCCAAGCTGTGACAGCCATACACAAAAGTGGACGTTCAAGAGAGAGAAACAACAGCTGCTGAAATCCCTAAAGTTAGTGAAACTCTGACTCACAGAAGCAACATCTCAGCAAATCCTGAAAGAAATGCAAAGCAAGCAAGCTAAGTATACTATGATAAAATCCCTCAAAGGAAAAAAAAACTTAAGAAAACCAGGCAAAAGTGTGGAAAGAGGGAAGAAAATGACCTATTACAAACAGACCAGCAATGAGGTTACTAGTTGACACCAGTGCAATAGAAATAATGGCAGACAGAAGACAGTGAAATGTCACATTCAAAGGACTAAAGTGGGGGTGGCTGGAGAAATGGCTCACTGGTTAAAAGTGCTTGCTGCTCTTGTGGAGGACCAGAGTTCAGTTACTGGTACCCATCCAGGCAGTTCACAACCTCCTGTAACTCTAGCTCCAATGTCCTCCTCTGGCCTCCTCTGGTATCTGTACACACACACTTATATATGGAGAGAGAGAGTGTGTGTGTGTGTGTGTGTGTGTGTGTGTGTGTGTGTGTGTGAGAGAGAGAGAGAGAGAGAGAGAGAGAGAGAGAGAGAGAGAGAGAAAGAGAGAGAGAGAAAATGAGAATGAGAATGAATAACTCCATGTCCATGGAAATTGTCTTTCAATGTTGAAGTGTTAAGACATTCCCATATGAACAACAGATTTCATTGCTACCAACTTCTATTTCAAGATGTGTGAAAGTCTTTCACAACCCAGAATATTACACACTACACAACCAAGGTTAAAGGAAGTCTTTTAGATTGAAGTAAAATGGTACAACAAAGACTCAGTGGTATAACAATGAAACAGAACTATCACATATGGTGAATGTATGAATACAAAAGTGTGAATAGGGGTGTTTGCATGTATCTCCAATTTTATCCATTTCAGTCGAAGTTTCAACTTTTATCCAAAGTAATTAAAAATTAACTTCAAGTAGATTTTGATAAATTAAAGATGCCTGTTGTAATCCCTAAAGCAATCTCTAAAAATAACTCAAATAAATGATATAAAAATGTCATCAGCATGTACTTATGCTGACTTGACGTTTGACAAAAGCCCTTGATTGCCCATGAGTGATGGCTTTTCAATATTTAATATTAGGAAATTGTCTGAGATGACTGCCAGATAAATTCTTTTTGAGAAACTACTATTATCCTGCTATTGATCACCAAAAGTGTGTCTATTACTAAATGACACAAACTATTTGTGATCTGGACCACTTAACATGCACTTGGATTATGTCAGAAAAATACTGTACTTGCAAGTAACTGCCTAGACCATGTTTCAGGGAAGCCTACTGAAAGTACCCATTACAGACATGAGGAGACATGATCCCTAAATAAATCTTAAAGAGTTGGCTAACCCCACAGTGGGAATGGTATCGTCATATGGTTAATATTGAAAATCACCAGTAGGCAGTAAATCTAGCATGGTAGGAGGCCATCTGCACTGTGTTCTACAGTTGGCTTGGTGATGGCAGAGAAAGGGTCTGTCCACTCATGAACAGACTTCTGGATGGTATGCAACAAGATATGAGAGAAACTGGCTTGTGTATTCTTCTGCTTTGTGTTAGGGATGGTTTATGTGCCCAATAGACAGGACATGGTCACTCTTGGTTATGTTACCCATTCTGCATTGTGGTAAGTAGACTTATTTAGAGGCCAATATGGTATGAAATAGGAAACATGTTAATAATATTGGAAGTAGACTTACCAGGCACCATAACCATGCCAGCAGACAACCACAACCATAGTCAACATCCCTCCTGTCTCTCCATGGAGGGATTCCAAACTCAGTCCTAAACTAGCTTGCCACTGTGTTCCTTACCCTCACTATGCTAGATCATCAAGGCCTGGTCTTGTAAGCCTGACATCCCAGCTGCTTGCAAAGCTGAGGCAGTAGAATTATAAGTTTAAGGGTTTCCTGGGTGACAAAGTGAGTTCAAGGCTAGGCTGGACAACCTAGTGAGACCCTCTATAAAAATTAAAAAAAAAAAAAAAACAAGGAAGGGGCTAGGGATATATGTCAGTGATGGAGTGTTTGCCTAGCATACATGACCCTGTAGGTTTGAAAGAAAGAAATTATGCTAGATAATGAGAATCTATCTTTTATATTTTTTTTATTAATTTTTTTCTTTCCTCTTACATACCAACCCCTGTTCCCCCTCCCTCCTCTTCTCCTGCTCCCCTTCATCTAATCCCACCCCACCCATCTCTCTTCCTCATTGAGGGTAAGGCCTCCCTTCGGTAGTCAACATAGGCTGTCATACCATGTTGGGGATCGATCTAGCCCCTCCCCCTGCTGCATCAAGGCTGAGTAAGGCATTACACCATAGGGAATGGGGTCTAAAAAGCCAGTTCGTGTATCCAGGATAAGTCCTGGTCCCATTACCAGGGGACCCACAAACACATCAAGCCAGGCAACTTTCATCCACATTCAAAGGGCCTAGTTTGGTCCCATGCAGGCTCCCCAGCTGTCAGTCCAGAGTCCATGAGTTCCCATTAGCTTGGGTCAGCTATTTCTATGTTTTTTTTCTCTTCATGATTCTTATCCCACTTGCTCTTACAACTCTTTCTCTCTCTCTTCAACTGAACTCTAGGATCTTGGCCAAGTGCTTGGCTGTGGGTCTCTGCATCTGCTTCCATTAATTACTAGATGTAGGTTCTATGATGACAATTA
Organism: Peromyscus leucopus; assembly: GCF_004664715.2. Lineage (NCBI taxonomy): Eukaryota > Metazoa > Chordata > Mammalia > Rodentia > Cricetidae > Peromyscus > Peromyscus leucopus. The sequence goes on along the minus strand of NC_051079.1, from coordinate 50,955,303 downwards.
GGGTAGACATCAATCTGCGTGCAAGGGAAGGCTAGTTCAAGCACTCTCTCCACCATTGCTATGAGTCTTAGCTGGGGACAATCTTGTGAGTTCCTTGGGTTTTCCCTAGCTGCAGCATGGTATGTACTCACTTATGTTAGACACAAAGCAAAGGATAACCAGGCTACAACCCACAACCCCAGAGAAGCTAGGTAAAGAGGAGGACACTAAGAGGGACACACATGGATCACCCTGGGAAGGGAAAAGGGTTAAGATTTCCTGGGTAAACTGAAAGGGGGGAATAGAGGGGAGGGAATGGGAGGGGAGAACATGGGGGAGAGATGAAGAGGGAGAGCAATGAAAGAGATATCTTGACTGAGTGTACCATTAAGGAGATGGGGAGAGAATCTATCTTTTTAACTTTCATTTAATTAATTATGTCACAGAAATAGTCACTTTATTCTCTGTAGCCTCACTGGATATGAGTCTGTGCAGAAACCACCATCCATGCAAAGCAATGTTTCTCTTCACAACTGAGGCTGGCAGAAGTAATAATCTATGGGCACAGGAGCATGCATTTCGAAGTGAATTTAACGGGCATGCCATATCCATTTAACAAATTAACAGCAGCAGCTTTCCCCCTAAGGCCATGGCCTCCCTAGTCAAAGTCATTTTTCTCTTACAACAGCCTTCTTACAAAGATCCTATCCTGTGAAACAGACCTTCAGTGCAACTGGAAAATAGTTAATAGTGCCTGTCATGTCTGCACCACTATTGTACCAACAGGCACATCTTGCTCGGCATGCTGGTAGGGTTAGTATGTTGTGTTTATAATCGGGATCACTGGTAGCAATTTCTCACCAGAAGTCCTAATAGAAACTTCCTGCACTTAGAATGCTAGCCAACAGGAAGCATGCCTCTAATGCAGCTTCATCTTTATATCTTCATGGCCTATAACCAAAATGTATAGATTGTCAGCTCCAGGGTTTACCATCTAGATACGGGCTGCAACCAACAGCAAGGACAATTGCCCGTCGTGTTGGCCCCAGGGTCTCTCTGGCCTACATTTCACGGAAGGTAGCCAACTCTTGGCACTGGGGTTTTGTTTCAGTAACCTTATGAATAAAATTGGTGTGGCAGTGGGGATGGGCTGATGAGAAGGAGGGACTCTTAGCAGAGGCAAAGAGGAGCATTTCTGGGTGGACATAACGGGTCTGGATCTTGAATGTGGTTGTTGTTGCATTATAAAACTCATTTGCCCAAACTCATCAGTCAGACACTGAAGTGGTTGGGCTTTGGTGAAGCTGTTTAAAGAAGAGAAGTGAGTGAAGCTTCTGACAATGGTCATATTAAATATTATTAAATATTAAAACTTGTGAGCTGCAAATACAGTGGCATTCCCACATTTTTGTGTATATTCAAATGATTTTTAAAAAAGGATAAGTGTGTGGATTATGGGTTCATTAGCACATTATTGGCTCATTATCATAGGGAGATTATCCCTCACAGAGGAGGGTCACAATCAACCAACAGCGTAGCTCTGAGCACTTAGCTCAGTGAGATGGCAGCATTGAGATCTTTTCTCCTCCTTATGCTTATGTTTTTAGAGACAGTAATAGTTGACCAATTCCTGTAGCAGCTCCATTTCTAAGGGGCAAACTCTGTATGTTGGATGAACTTATATTGGCGAGAGAGAGAGAGAGAGAGAGAGAGAGAAAAAAAAAAAAAAAAAAAAAAAAAAAAAAAAAAAGAGAGAGAGAGAGAGAGAGAGAGAGAGAGATTTTGATTGATTATCACTGCTACCCTTATCGTGGCGATTTTGAGTTAGATAATCACTTAGATCCCTTCCTGCTTAAAAATTCTATATTCTAAATACAATCCCTTATTGACAAGGAAGCATCTTAAATGCACTTCATGGCGTCTTCATTAGGAACGAGCAGAATGCATGTCTGCACCCACACGCACCATTTCCATCAATGTGATTCGTCTCAAGGGAGTGTCATAGAAAGATGGGGAAACAAATTGGTCAGTTAATTAAATGTAGCACCTGTAGCACCCTGTCAACATGGCAAACCACAAGATGCTTGAAGAGGCAGGATGCGGCCTGCTCCTTGTGCAAACTCGGGGACTCACTGGGATTGTTACAAGCTGGATCCAGGGAAATCACTGAGTCCTCAAAACAGAAAGAGAATACACGGACAATCAGGAGGGCTGTTAGGCTCCCAAACTCACTGCCATTTGGAAAGTTCAATTTGAAATGTACAACGAAACTATGTTCAGCTTTTAACTGACTGATGAATGGTTTCAGCCCACACGTACTGGGCAGGCAGCCGAAATAAACATCTGTCACAAATCTCCAATTGCTCTCAGTGAAACACCCCATGGAAATTGATAATAGATTTACAAATGGCTCCCCCCCCCCGCCCCGACTGCCTGACTGACTCTCCACATTGCCTCACCTCTCAGCATGCTGAGATCTCTAGCTAATTCTTTTCCATCAGTGTGACCACACTTTCCTGTCAAATAATCATGACGTTTGCTTTTTTTCTTTCTAGAACTAAATGCATGTGGAGTGGTCTTTAAAAACTGCCTGGAAGTAGCTTAAGTTGAAGGTTCTTAACCTCTCTTTTTGGTGTGGTCCATTACCCAGGCAAATCCAGTTAGTTCTGAGAGGCCACAAACGCTCTTTTTGTAAACTTCTAAACAAGTAAGACGAAGTGGGGATGAAGATGCCCTGTGGTCTCTATCAAAATAATAATGGGAACCTGACGACGTTTTTGCATTTTTAAAATCAGTGTAAGTTGAAAAAAAAAAAGTCTTAGCGTCATGTCTAAGTGTTGAGTGTAATGAAAAGCAAATAAATATAGAAAAAAAAATCCATTCCAGCCTTCCTTTCCCCCTTCCAATAACCTATAACTTCAGAACATCACTATAATTTAAATTCCAGAATGTCATTTGTATACCTGGAGCATGAGTTATGTACCACTTTGGTGTCCTGTTTGGAAACCTTTAGAAAGGGGGCCTCACTGGAGAAAATGGGTTTCTGGGCTGGATCTGATCAATTAAAGCCTGGTCCAGGTTCTAGCCCAGATTCTTCTGTTTTCTCATTGGCTACTGAGATGTGAACAAGCCCTTTTACAAGCCTATCACCGGGAAGAGGAGGGGTTCTTACCACAGTGACCAGGGCCTTCTCTGCCATGAAAATGCAAATTGAAAGAAATCCTTCCCCTAACTTCCGTCAGGTATTTTGTCCAGCAACAAGAAAATGAATGGACTCACGTGGTATTTTCTTGTCTTAGTTTGTATTTACTTTAAGATATTGAACCATCGTCTCTAATAACGTATTTACAGACTTTTTAATTGTATAATTTATTTTTCTTTCTTTTGTCAGAAATACTATTTTGCATTTATTCTTTGAGAATTTTACACATGTATAGAAAGCAATTTGAGTGTGTCCATCTCCCATTTCCTCAGTCCAACTTTCCCTAATTTCCCAAAACATACGTTCCTAACTTAGTGTCTTCTTGTAAGAAAATCCCACTAGGTTTCATTAGCGCTGCCCATATGTGCATGGGTGTGCAACCATCCGTGGAGCATGGGCAAACTAACGGTAGATACAGCCCCAAGAAAGATGGCTCTTCCAACAGCAGTAATGCCTATAGCTCCTCAACAAGGGATAAGGTCTTAGGAATCTCTCTCCCATCCATGCGCTTGTTTTGTCTGGCTTTATCTTATGCAGGTAACCACAACTGTGGATTTATGAATGTGACAGCTGTGTCTAGTCCAGAAGACACTATTTCACACCACTTCTCCCCATCCTGCAGCTCTTACATTCTTTCTATTCTTCTTCCACAATAAACCCCGAGCCTTGCACGGAGGGGTTGACACAGATATCCCAACCCAGGGATGAGCACTCACAGTCACCTAGTCTCAGTACCAATTCTAAGTCTCTGCATTGACCCACTACAAGATGAAGCTTCTCTTACCATGTTTCGAGCAGCACAGATCTTTGGGTATAAAACAAATATTTAGAAGGCAGTTTGCCGACATGTCCATTTAGCAAAATAACAATAGAATGGTTTCCTCTCAGGCCCAAAGTTTCTCTAGCCATGAAATTATGGAAATATGGAATGCTTTAGGATTTTTTGTGTAATTCTTACACCGGGACCATCTTAATCTTCTCTGCATCCTTCCAATTTTAGGAAGACATGTGCTGCTGAAGCCAGTGCTCCTCATTTTCCTCATTGTTGGCCTTTAAGAACCCTGCTTTGGAGCTGAGGAGAAGGCTCAGTGGGTAAAGCCCTTGTCATGGAGTGTGTGGATTCACAGAACTTGGGTAAATGCCAAGTGGGATGACAGTCTGCCTGTAATCCTTGAGTGTGGGAACACAACCAGCTCAACAAAATAACAAAGGCATTGCAAGCTATGAAAGAGGAACTCAGCAGAGATATAGAAAGAGCGAAGAAAAACTGATCGGAAGTGCTGGAAATGGAAAGTATTGTAAGTCAAATGAAAGGCCCTGTGGGAAGTCTCACCAAGAGCATACATAGATCAAGTAGAGTGTGGAAATCGATCAAGGAGAGAGCAGTATACCTGAGCTTAAAGACAAGGCGGGAGAACTGAGACAATCAACAAGGACAAAGAAAATGTAAGAAGGTACCAGAAGGGATTCTAAGATGTACCTAGGACGCTGAGGAAACCAAATCTCTGTATCATAGAAGGAGAAGAACCTAGTTTTCATACAAATGAAGTAAAAAAAAATTAACCTCAAAGAAAAAAAATTAAGAAACAATCAAAATACATACATTAGAAGTGTGCTTAACCCGAGAAATCTTAACAGTCTGGTGGCCTAAACAAGGCTTGCATAGTGACAACAGCAGTTGCCGCCCCACCATCAATGATGGGGAAAATCTCACAAGACTCCGCTCTTAGATGAAGAGCTGCAGGTAGTTGAGGACTCCTAAGAGAGGGAAAAATCAGTCCTCTCCAAGGATGAGCCCTCTGATGGGTTATCTAATCCTAAGTAGTCAACCCCAAACACATGGACATATGAGCAGGACTGACTGAATTCAGAAGGTTGTAAGGTTGTATTCATACACACACACATATATGCATATATATACACACATACATGTAGCAATAATAAAAAGGACATGAATTTGAGAAGTAAGTGGGGGAAAGGAAGGAGGTGTGGAAATGATGTGAACACAGAACAAATGTATGTAATTCTAAAAAACAACTAAAATGAATGCAAACAAAGAAGTGTGCTTAAACAACTAAATTAAAAATAAGCTGGTTTTACCTATTGTTTTTAGCTACATTGTTCTATTAGCAATAAAGACTCAGAAGTCAGATAATGGGGTGAAAACCTGATGGCTCAAAGAAGCAGAGGAGGAGTGACCAGCTGACCTTCCGCTTTTTCCTGGACCCGCAGCAAGTGCCTCTCTCCACGCATCCCAGACTGAAGAGCCTATGGACTCTCCAAATCCTCCTGCTCCTTCCTGTGTGTCTTCTCTGTCCATATTCCTGGTTTCTCTTTGGCTAATTCCAGTCAGCTAGTCACTGGCTCCACCCCCTGATTCAAGGTTAACTTTATTGACACAGTCTCGGGGTGTCACGGTGTGATCAAATATCCTACAATAATTTATAGAATTTTCATTAAGGCATTCCCACTATGTGTCTGTAGAACAGATAATGGCCTTGAGCAAGGGTCCTGCCGAAGACATAGACACAGAGGGTGCATTTTCTTTCAGAATTTCAGAACATCATAGTACTTGAAATGAAATCCCACTGGCGGCCGGGCGGTGGTGGCACACGCCTTTAATCCCAGCACTCGGGAGGCAGAGCCAGGTGGATCTCTGTGAGTTCAAGGCCAGCCTGGTCTACAGAGCGAGATTCAGGACTAAAACTACACAGAGAAACTCTGTCTCAAAAAAAAAAAAAAAAAAAAAAAAAAAAAAGCAAAACAAAGAAACCCCCTGGCTGGAAACTCTCACTCCTTTAGCTGAGGTGATATCACAGTGTCTGTGATAGTGCTGAAGAGCTACGGTGACTACAGACAGTTATTCTGAGGGTAGCCGGGGGCTGTGTCTGCCGACGGCAGGAGCATGGCTGAAGGTCTGACAATGCATTTGTCATGGACTGGCTGTGGAAAGAAGCAGACTGGGTCCAGACTGTCCACAGCTGATTGATATTAGCAGGAAAGTTTTATCTTTAAATCTCTAGACAGTCATCAGAGAGCCATTATGGGCTTTAGATATATTAATTTATTTTAGAGCCATTTTGAGTGATGTTCCCAGTTTGGTTGGCTTAAGCTTTTTTGGTCCTTTCTCTGAAATTGCTTGAGTCAACTTAAAATGGCCATATGTGTTTTGGCAGAGAGCAGCCTTGTGGTTTATTTCTCTCTTGTACTTCTTGGGAAATAACAAGGGGTGAATCTTTGACTGTTGGAGCTCACTTTTCTGGTGACTTCCAGGGACATGGAATTGCTCCTGGTTGGTCCTGGTTTAGGGATGCATTGTGTGTTCTTGTATGGAGACTAGTATGAAGAAGGGGATAATAGATGTGTTAGCTACTTCCAGAGACTTAACAACAAAGCCAGCAGAGCCCGTGTTGGTTTGGAAGGTGATCCATCTACTGCCTCTCAGACCCAGGGCACTACTGATTTGAATGTTTGCCCTGACCATGACTTGTGTTTCATGAATGGTATGGGCTATTGTCCCAGAGGCTCCCCTTGCTCTTGTCTTGCCTCATTAAAGCCCAGGCCAGGTCTAATAATTGCTTCCACTTCTTTGCTGGCCCATGGATCCAGACAGCCAAGACACTACTTGTGGTGAACTTAAAGAATGTGGTCTTTGGTCACTGATGAGAAATGGTGTATAAGTACCCTGAGTGTTTTCACACAGAAACTGTAGCTTTAAGTTCATCATCAACTCCCACAATTCCCCAGGGCCCTGGCTGACAACTGAGTGGTTAATGAGCATGTACCTGATACCTTCATTGGCATACCCAGTATCTATTCTCCTAGCAGTGTTTTTTTTTTTTCTCGATTCCTCAATAAGTGATGTGTGTACCCTTCCCTGTCCAAAGGCCACTCCCAAGGGAAAGCAAACTGAGTCTGCAAAAGTCAAGTAACTTTTAGCAGGTATCCAGCCTGGAGCTCAGCATTGACAAAGTGAACTCTGGCGTAGTTTCTGTTCTGTCATAGACTTATGCTCTATGCTGTCAGTGGTCCAGCCTGCTGTGCTCATAGTGTGGCCATTACAAACTGCAATAAAACCTTCCGTGATTCAGTTCAACCACTCATCTGTGTCATCCAATGGGAGTCTCCTCTCTTCACGTCCACAGATAGAAGTTGAGGTCTATCCTCTGTATGATTGCTTCTAGAGGTACCACAGATAGTTAAGGTGGGTAATTTAATGGATCGTATGAGTAGCCATCTCTATGTATGAATTTAATAGGATTGGGTCGCTAATTCAGGTAAAATACACAGTAGAATCATGTTCTTAAAGGGGCTAGCACTTGGATGTTGCATGACTCACTGATTATGTTTCAGTAGTATTTAAGATAAATCATGTCTGGCTAGTTTTATATCATTGACAAGCTAGCGTGACAGAGAGAGGAGCCTAGAAATGCTCATAAGATAGGCTTAGCAAGCTTTTTCTTTTAGTGATTGTCTTATTGAGTGGTGCCATCTCTGGGTTGGTTGTCCTGGGTTCTATAAGAAAGCAGGCTGAGCACGCCATGAGGAGGAAGCAAGTAAGCACTCTTCTAGGACTTCTGCATCAGCTCCTGCCTTTAGGTTCTTATCTTGTTTGAGTTCCTGTCCTGACTTCCTTAAATGATGAACTGTGATGTAGAAACATAAGCCAAATAGACCCTTTTCTTCCCAAATTGCTTTGGTCGTGGTGTCTCTTCACAGCAATAAACAGTAACTAAGTCACTCAAACAAATTTTCTTTTCTTTTTTAGAGATGGGGTCCCAAACCCAGAGCCTTGTAGTTGCTAGGCAAGCTCTCTATTGCCAAGCGAAATCCCAACTCCCTTTGAATGGCTTTTAAATTTTGTCAGCTACTTAAATCCATATGTTCTGGAGGAAGATATTTTCTCTGTTCAATGTACTTTTCAAATGTAACTTATGTTTCAGTTTACAAATTATTTTTGTCCAGTATTGTGTAAACAGCCCCTGCAAGATTATACTCTCCTTGAAGAAAAAGGCATGGGGCATCAGCTTCGTTTCTCTCATACTGTTTAAAATACCCTCAATGTAAAAAAGCAGCCACACAAATGTTTCTTTTATGATGATCAGATAATGTGGCTCATAAAACTTAAATGGCTTATGATGAGACATCTTTGCCACTTTCATATCCACTCATAGCTTATGGAAATCATCTTGGGCTTATTTTTCATCACTTAGACATTCATTATTTAGAGAAACAAATTTGCCTGAGACAACTAAATATTGTCTTCCTTTAAGAGATTTCCCCACTAACTTACTGGGAGGAGCCCCAGATGGGTTTCCACTCTGAATCCATCTACAGGCAGATGGTCAGTTGGCATCCTCCCAGGGTGAAGGTCTTCTAAGATTCAATAGCTGAGCAAGACCACTGAGAGAGATGTTTCTTTCCACACTAATACCAACACATCTCATTTTGCTTTTGCTATCTCAGTGGTCATAAAAAGCATCTCCAAATCATGAGTCCATCTAGATAATTCTGCTAAATATCTAACATTACCACCAGTGTAGAGTTTAACTCCTTAAGCCCCATGGAATTTAGTGACATTTAACAGCTAACTGGATGAGCTATTGTACACTATGGATGTCTTGAAGTGATTGTGATCTTTTTGTTCATCTGGATTCTTAAGTATTTTGAATCTGGGAATCAGTCAGGGTAAGGCAGACTTGAGAAAAATGGTAAGAGTATGAATGGTGGATCATCTGTATTATAGATATTTGTTGTATTTCTCCAGCATTAATACCTGAATTCATGGTGGCCAGGGCAATTCTCACACGAGCAAGAAAATTGCTGGATATGATATCTCCAGTTGATGTTTGTTGCTTGTGATTTCTCCTAACTTGGTCTCAAGGTCTGCCTGCAGAATATCTAGCCATAGAAGCTACTTTCTGTAAGAGCCTGATGAAGAACAGACCAGGCTCAGGCATGTGTGTCATGTGAGAGACAGAGCAGGGGACATAAAACAGCAATAGAAAGGTTGCTTTCCTTACAGTCTGGCAGAAAGAAGGGGAGCTTTAGGGCCAACAGAAAGTCCAGAGGTAGCAGGATGCAGAACCAGGAGTGAGAGAGGAGGGAGACTTTTGGGCTATGCTTTACTGGTACCCATGATTATTGTTCTTGGCTTTCCCATAGAGATGAAGGATTGACCAGCCTAAGGAAAATGGGTGAGAAGTGGAGACCACTTTCACCTGATTCCAGAATTGACATTAGGCTTTGCCATGGTGGACGCTGTGGGGTATGCTGGGTTTTATGTAACTGGGATGAGGAACATTCCAGGGGGGTGGGTGGGAGACATTTTGATTAGTCTGGAAGTGATGGGGTATGGGCGACTAGCTTCTAAATGACTGCTATCAGATGAAATGGATGCTTAGATAACATAAAAAGGAGGCAAGAATTCATTATGTTGTTAAATATCAACTAAAAAAAGGTGTTATCTCAGATCAATTCAAGTGATAGAGAGAAATGGGACAAAGGAAGAAAGGCCAGTGGAAGCTAAAACTGAGAAATATGCTCATGGTCCAAGCTTGCCAGATGCTGCCACACGTGTGATATCATTTGATTGCCACAAGACTTCTGAAAGACAGGCACCTTCCTGACTCGACTCACGGGTTGCTACAAGTGGAGATAAACCCGTTGCAGAATGCATAGCTTGTTAATGGCACCACCCCAGAGATGGCTGCCTCAAAAATCCTTGATTTCCAACAAGAGAAAAAGGTGCGTGTTGGGGGATGGGGGGACACGGGGGGGGAGTGTGAGAGGTATGGAGGCAAAGCGGTAGAGAAGAGAGAAAAACAAGATGATGTACAAAGTAAAAGATGATGCTGATGCCTAAGGGCTCGTGAGAGCTGTGGTGATGGGGTGGGGAGCAGGAGCAGGGACGTGGTAGATGTCACCAGTCACACAGAATGTGTGGTTCCTTGGACAACACTCTCACGTTCTCTTAAAAATCTCCTCAAATGGCCGGGCGGTGGTGGCACACGCCTTTAATCCCAGCACTCGGGAGGCAGAGACAGGCGGATCTCTGTGAGTTCGAGGCCAGCCTGGACTACAGAGGGAGTTCCAGGAAAGGTACAAAACTATACAGAGAAACCATGTCTTGAAAAACCAAAAAAAAAAAAAGTCCTCAAAAACAAGCGAAGGTTATTTCAAGTTAGGAAAATGGAATGGAAAAGCATTAGGTCTGTCTTGAGTTGGCCAAATAAAGCCCCCGCCCCCAACCCCAGGGGAGGGCAGGGTAGTGGTGCTTCACTTGCTGTATTCAGCTTCCTGTGACTACAGCATGATCCATCACATCCTGGAGGGAATTATTTAAAAATGCCTCCTTTTGAGGAGCCAACCTCGTTAGACTTAGAGTCTCAGTGTCTGCCATGGGACTGGGGGAGCTTGCCACTGCTGTGGATTTTAATGGGTGGTGGCCGGCAGGCAGCTACTATGCTAGGGCCCAGCTGACCCATCTCTGTTGTCTCTGTGGCTGCCAGGGTAGTAGGCTCTCTGGAGGCTTGGGAGGCCTTGATGGTTAATGTGCAGTTTGTAAATGCACTTGCATTCACGATCATCGAATCAAGATGCATTATTAATGCTGGATGGAGAAGAATAGCGAGGGGCTTTTGTGGTTTATGCAGTAAACTGTGTTTTCACTTAAGAGTGGAGTATAGTAAATACAAATTGATGATACAGGCAATAATTATCATGAAACCACAGCACAGGCAGGCTGACAAAGGAGGCCTGGGGCTAATTTGCAGCCAATTCAATGGGAAATGTTTCTCTGTAAAAAGTTTTTTTTTGCCTGGGTAAATGGGTATTCACAAACACTAGTCACAAAGAACTCTGCACTGCCATGGTCTAGGAAAACCAGTTAGTTTTTCAGATATAGTTTGTTCTTTTACCTTATTTAATGGTTACTATTTTGGGACCACATGTGGTGTTTTTTGTTTTTTAGTAATATAATCAGATGACTATGCATTAGGGCAAAATTATTCCAGTATTTTCAACAATAGGAAGAAGCTTGTTTTATCCAGCCAAAAGTGCACTTTTTGGTTACACTTTTCCTCCCCTAAAAGATCTGGATGGTGTGAAAACTGTATGGTTTTGGCAAATAAAACAATATCCATGTTCAGAAAGTGACAGAATTGGCAAACCTGAGTTCGCTGATCTTTGGTGAATGAACCACCAGGGAACACGTGGTGACTTTTCTGGCTGCTCCCTCCTTGCTATGTCCCCAGTTAAAGGAGATGCTACCCTGAGTCATAACCATTTAGAGGTAGCTCTTACCCAATGTTTACCTGGGCGTGGGGGAGGTGGGTGGGAGGGGCAGGGCTTAATAGCAAGCACCCAGGGAAGGAGCGGGTGGGGGAAATGTGCAGTCCATTCCTGGTGGTCAGCTATCCTTAGTGCAAATGCACTCTGCCCCGCCAGTCACCTGCACGATATTACCCACTTACTGCAGAAGAGCATCTCCCCGTGAAGCCCCTGGAAGAATGCTTAAGGTCAAGACATGGAGAGCTGTGTAGCAATTCTCAAACAGTTCTTAAAACACTGTAGCCATGTCTCTCTGGGTAGTATCTCCATCCATCTGTGTCCCTAAGAGGCACGGCACTATGGATGTGACATTTACAAATTATTTCCCCAGTACTTATATAACGCTCCATGATCTTTAGAGGGAAAAACACATACACACATTAAAAAACCCCACCTTCCTCACACTGCGATGATTATTAACTTACAAATAGGGAAAAGACAATGTGTTCTTAAAATGAAAGAGGTAGGTAGATGGAATATATATATTTTTTTTATTAAAAATCTCTTTTATTCATTTTATATACCAACCACAGATCCCCCTTTCATCCTTTCTCCTACTTCCCCCAGGCTTCTTCCTTCCCGACCCCCCCCCTTCCAAAAGGGTAAGTCCTCCATGCGGGTACAGCAAAGCCTGGTACATTCAGTTGAAGCAGGACCAATTCCTTCTCCACTGTGTCAAGAGTGAGCAAGGTGTCCGACCATAGGCAATGTGATCCAGAAAGCCAGCTCATGCACCAGAGATAGATCCTGATCACACTGCCAGGTCAAACAGACCCAGCTATACAACTGTCTCTGTATGCAGAGGGTCTAGTCCACTCCCATGCAGGTTCCACAGCTGTCAGTCTAAAGTTCATGAGTTCCTATGAGCTCCGTTCAGTTGTCTCTGTAGATTTCCCCATCATGATCTTGACTCCCCTTGCTCATATAATCCCTTCTCCTTCTCTTTAATTGGGCTCCTGCAGCTCAGCCTGGTACTTGGTTGTGGATTTCTGCGTCTGCTTCCATCAGTTACTTGATGAAGGTTCTATGACAGGGTATTTACCAATCTGATTACCAGGGTAGACCAGTTCAGGCACCCTCTCCACTACTGCTAGTAGTCTAAGGTAGGGTTGTCCTTGTGGATTCCTAGGAATTTCCCTAGCACCAGGTTTCTCCCTTACCCCATAGAGTCTCCCTCTATCAAGATATCTTTTATTGCTCTCCAACCCTTCCCCAGCTCGACTATCCTATTTCCTCATGTTCTCATCCCCCATCCCCTCTCCTTGATTGCCTCCCTCCATCCCCAGTTTACTCATGGTGGTCTCCTCTGTTTCCCCTTCCTAAGGTGATCCATGTGTCCCTCTAAAGGTCCTTGTTTCCTAGCTTCTCTGGAGCTGTGGAAGTCTAATTATCCTTTGCTTTACATCTAGTATCCACTTATAAGTGAGTATATACCATGTTTGTCTTTCTGAAGTCTGGGTTACCTCACTCAGGATAATATTTTCTAGTTCCATCCATTTGCCTGCAAATTTCATGCTGTCATTGCTTTTACAGCTGAATAACACTCAACTGTGTATATGTACCACACTTTCTTTATCCATTCTTTGGTTGAGGGGCATATAGGTTGTTTCCAGGTTTGGGCTATTATGAATAATGCTGCTGTGAACATAGTTGAGCAAGTGTCCTTGTGGTTTGATTGAGCATTCCTTGGGTATATGCCCAAGAGTGGTATCCTTGGGTCTTGCAGTAGATTGATTCCCAATTTTCTGAGAAGTCGCCATACTGGTTTCCAAAGTGGCTGTACAAGTTTGCATTCCCACCAACAGTGGAGGAGTGTTCCCCTTGCTTCACATCCTCTCCAGCATAAACTGTCATTAATGTTTTGGATCTTAGCCATTCTGATGGGTGTAAGATGGTATCTCAGAGTCATTTTGATTTGCATTTCTCTGATGGCTAAGGATGTTAAGCAATTCCTTAAAAATCTTTAGGCCATTTGAGATTCTTCTGTCAAGAATTCTCTGGTTTGCTCTGTAGCCCATTTTTAAAATTGGATTGTTTGGTATTTTGATGTTTAATTTCTTGAATTCTTTATGTATTTTGGAGATCTGCCCTCTGTCAGATGTGGGGTTGATAAAGATCTTTTCCCATTCTGTAGGCTGTTGTTTTGTCTTATTTACTGTGTCCTTTGTCTTACAGAAGCGTCTCAGTTTCAGGAGGTCCCATTTATTAATTGTTGCTCCTAGTGTCTGTGCTACTGATATTATATTTAGGAGGTGATCTCCGGTGCCAATGCATTTTAGACTACTTCCTACTTTCTACTCTTTCAGGTTCAGTGTAGCTGGATTTATGTTGAGGTCTTTGATCCATTTGGATTTGAGTTTTGTACATGTCGATAGATATGGATCTATTTGCAATCGTCTACATGTTGACGTACAGTTATGCCAGCACCATTTGTTGAAGATGCTTTCTTTTTTCTATTGTATGGTTTTGGCTTCTTTGTCAAAAATAATGTGTTCATAGGTGTGTGGATTAATGTCAAGATCTTCAATTTGATTCCATTGGTCCACATGTTGGTTTTTATGCTAATACCGAGCTGTTTTTATTATTATAGCTCTAGAGTAGAGCTTGAAGTCAGGGATGGTGATGCCTCCAGAAGTTGCTTTATTGTAAAAGATTGTTTTAGCTATCCTAGGTTTTTTGTTTTTCCATATGAAGCTGAGTATTATTCTTTCAAGGTCTGTGAAGAATTGTATTGGGATTTTGATGGGGATTGTATTGAATCTGTAGATTGCTTTTGGTAAGAATGACATTTTTATTATGTTGGGTCTACCTATTCTTGAGCATGGAAGATCTTTCTATTTTCTGATATCTTCTTCAATTTCTTTCTTCAAGTACTTAAAATTTTTGTCATACAGGTCTTTCACTTGTTTGGTTAGAGTTACCCTGAGGTATTTTATATTATTTGTGGCTATTGTAAAGGGTGATGTTTCTCTGATCTCTTTCTCAGCCTATTTATCATTTGTATATAGGACAGCTACTGATTTTTTTGAGTTAGTCTTGTACCCTGCCATATTACTGAAGGTGTTTATCAGCTGTAGGAGTTCCCTGGTAGAATTTTTGGGGTCACTTATGTAGACTATCATATCATCTGCAAATAGTGAAAGTTTGACTTCTTCCTTTATGACTTGTATCCTCTTGATCTCCTTTTGTTGTCTTATTACTCTAGCTAGAACTTCAGGTACTATACTGTGCTTTAAAATCTTGGCAATTCTTCATAAATAGTACAAACTACACTTTTCAAACAGTTTAGTGGTATGGCGGCAGGACCAGCTGGCCTCAGACAGCCTTTGTTGAGGTGCTCTGAATGTTTCTAGCATGCTCATCTCTCTCTGTCTCTTCCTCTAAGATTTTCACTCTGGCAGTATCACTAGGAACTCTGCTGTAGCTACTGCCTGATGTAGACATTTGCTGTCTCTGCTCTCTTTCACAGCCAGTGAAAAAGGATGAAGAATGATAGTCACATATTCTGTTTTGTCGCTGTTGTTCAGGGGACATGGCGGCGGCAGGTACTGCTGGTTTCTGAGGAGAGGTGGTTGTTTAGAACCAAAGAACATAGTCCTTCATGTTAGAATGCAGCATTCTTTAGTTTGCTCCAGAATTTATTGCCCTGAAGAATGATTACATGATGTTCCAAGATTAGGCCCAGATGTATACGCACAATGCAAAGCTGCAGAGAGACAAGTGTAGCAGATGGTGTGGGATTCTCAGGCAAGTTAGGACATTCCTGGCTCTCAGGGACTATGAGGAATTAGATGTTATGCATCAAGGTAGCTTTGCACATATTTGTCCTTTGTCAGTATAGCTGTGTTGCAGAGCTGAAAAAAAAAATCAAATATTGGTAGATCTGTGGACAGTTGTGGTGATGTTTTATTTATGTACCCCAATAAAGCTTATCTGAGGATCAGAGGAAAAAGCCAGCTACTGTATTAAACATAGAAGTCAGGCAATGGCATTATACGCCTTTAATCCTAGCATTCAGGAAGCAGGGATTCATCTGGAGCTCTGTGAGTTCAAGGCTACACTGGGAACAGAGCCAGGGGTGGCGGCACACTCCTTAAATCCCAGTGCTAGTTAACCATAGAGATCTGGAAGTCTGTACAGACAGACAGGAAGTGATAGAGCTAGGCAAAAAAGAGGAAGTAATGTAGCTGGGTGGAGAGAGGAAGTGAGATGGCAGGGCACAGAAAAGATATAGGCATGAGTATACGGAAGTAGCTCTCTCTGGAGGCTGAGAGTTGGTAAGGTGAGGTGGGCTGTGGCTTGTCCTATTCCTCTGATCTCTCACTTGTCACACCAATATCTGGCTCCAGGTTTTTTCTTAGGAAGAGCGTTTAGCAATTTGTCTTACAGACAACTTTTAGTGATTTGTAGCTTTTAGCCTGTCAAGTGTTTGTCTTGTTTTTACCTAAGGCCTAGGAAGCCTAGATCACCATCTTTATCCTGGAGGGAAGTGTTCCCATCCTTGAGGGATGAACTGTTATTTCTCATGCAGCCAGTTCCACTGTGTATGGAGCGGGACCTGATGATGTCTTGGGTGACTCCGAGTGTTTAGATGACTTTCTTTCTTGAGGTTTGCAGCTAGCACACCTAGAGTGCCCATTTGAGCTTTGAGTTAGGTGTTATGCATGGAATGTTAATGTCCCCACCACATTCAAATGCTGAAACTCTGACCTTGATGTGACAGCATTCAGAAGTGACTAGGAAGGTTAATGATTAGGATTAATGTGCCCATGGAGGTAGGCTCCATGGTGGGATTAATGCTCTCCCAAGCAGACACATGAGACTGCTCTCACTCCTTCTCTTCTTTTAATGCACAAAGAGCACCTCATGCACAACAAGATGGTGGCCTCTTCAAACCAGAGAGGAGTCATTTGCCAGACACCATCCCTATTTGTACCTTGATCTCACTGTTGCAGCATCTACTGTGAGGTGATAAATATCTATTCTTTAAGCCATCTTTTCTATGGTATTTTGATATGGCCCCCTAAGCAGGCTTAGGACAGCAGAAAAAGAGTAGACTGGGTTAAATGAAGGACAGCTTCTTGTTGCCTGGAGCAGGCTGAATAATGGCCACTCAAAGGCTTCAGGTCCTGGAGAGGATTTAATCACCTATCTCAACATGGGGCGTTGAGCCTTGATTATCACTGGAGAAGAAGAGGGACTTTCCCGTGACCAAAGAGGCTTCATCTAATCCAAACTTCAGAGAAATCCAGGAACCAGTGTCTTCCAAAGATGCAGAAGGAGGACACATGAACACAGAAGAGGAGGTGGTGTCGTAACCATGGAGAGATTGGAGTGGTTGTAACCACAGGTTAACGGATGCCCCAGACAACAGAACTGAGAGGAGGCATGGGTTGGCCCTTGGAGAATGGCTTGGGGGGGGCACCTGTCCTTTGGATTTCTGGCTCCTGAGACTATGAGGTAACACATGTTTGCCATCTTAAGGCCCTAAAATGTGTCATCTGTTGCTTGCCATTGGAAGCTGTTCTCAGTGTTCCATTTTCCTGGCTCTGTGGCTGTTAGTTAACCACATTAGTGACAACCCTGACATAAACTACTGGTGTCTTTGCGGCTGCAGAAATTGGGGAAGGATGGCTGGGGACTTAGCTTGACAGTGAGTGCCAAACGGGCTGAGAAGTACTCTTCTAATCTCTGGGTAACGGCCGAAAGTCAGACTCTAGTCCATATGATATGATGGGACCTGGTGATTGGGCCTCGTGGTGTTTCTCAATGACAGGTCATTGTGTGGCGCAGGGGGGAGACAGGCTCTTGCCAGAAAGTTGCTCTGCAGCCAACTCCTACCTCAATTATCCGAAAGAGAGTTGTAATTTGTTTTCAGCATTCTCACACTGCCTCAGTTGTCTGGAGAAGAGGGCCTAAGATGTATTTCTCGAGTATGAACCCTTTTCTGAGGCTTCCAAACATTCAGAGGAAAAAGATCAACGACAGGATCACCATTGTTCTCCCTCACGAAGTTTTCTGACGTTTGGATTAGCGCTTTCGTTTCCGGAAGGGGCATTTTCTTCTCCAAGGATCAGAAAGACAGACAGACACTGAAGAGGCTTTTACCTGAAAAGGCCAACTTTCTCTAAGACAGGTCATATTAGTTGGAAGTTTAATTTTTTCATCCCCCGTTTGGGATGTGGCTTAGGCTCTGCCCGTAATGGAAAACATGTGTACAAATCCCTTGCTAACCCCACCTCCCTGGGTGTGCGCTTCCGCTTTTGAGGTCAGCAGCCATTGCTTTTCAAGTTTCTGTGCCTGTTTGTATTTGCCAGGGGGAAAGAGTGTGTGCCTTGTTCTCATCCGGCAGCTGCTTGTGCATGGTGTGGACACTCGGGCCATTTGCCCAGCTCTGAGCTTCTCAGCTCTGTTGATCAAAACCTAAAATATAAATCCTAACCACTGATATCTGCATCATCTTTCTCGGGTCTATCTGGTGATCTCTAATGCCACTAATTCATTACGTATGAAGAAAACAAAACACAGGGAGACGCTCAGCAGATCCTGCCTTCCTGTTTCTGATGAACGCGTCCGACAAATAAATATTTCTGAGAGAAAACACCTAAGAAATTATGCCAGGAAGACCTGAGAGATTGCATTACAAACATTTCACACATGATTTTAATGGCACATCAAACAGTCTCATTCTTTGATGAATGAGACTTTCCTTTTCCCATCTGTGACCTTTGAATACAGCGTACACACCAGTTGAAGGACCACTTACGTTTTGAATGTGTTTGTCATTTGAAGCACTCACATATTTGTTATGTACTAAATTTAAGAAAAGACTCTGAAGAATGAGTAAGTAGAAAAGATGCTGGAGAGAAGATGGTATCTTCCACGTGTGTGGACCACTGGTGTCCATGGAACACAAGGGCCACTCATTAGTTCTTGGTCTCTATTCCGAAGAAGGTCTGCCACTGACTAAAAGGGGGACAGGCAAGTGCAGTGTCCTGGAGAAGTGTTCAGGTTTCCAAAAGCCCTGTTGGGAATTCTAGTTATCTTCGTAGTTGTCTGTGTTTGGAGCTCAGTAATTATAGGATGGGTCATACCATCTAATTGAGAAATAGCCATTTTTTTTCTTAATGCACATTTATTCACCATAGATTAAGTTTACCTTAACTTGAGAATTACAGGAACCTTTGACTAGAATGTAGTGGTCAGAAGGGTTAAAAATATTCATGAGAACAGTTTTACTTAGTCACCAACATTAATGGATATTTATTGCGTTCTGGTGAAATAGACAAGCAATATGTTTTAAAGACAGGAAAACAGCAGTATTTTGCATTTTTCCATATTTAGAATAGTTAACTCAAGAAGTTCTAAGCCTTGTGTGGTAATGTGTCACTGATATAACAGGGCATCTTAGCTCAGTGACACCAGGCAATGCACTCTAAGGGGGCAGGAGATGGGCATCACATCCTTCTTACTCTGGTCAACTGCCTGTGTAGTCTATGAATTACTATTCATTGTAAAACAAGAAGTCATAGTTACTGGCTCGTGCTAATGAATCTAGTCCAGGTTTTTAGGATTTATATGAATGACAAAACGCAATATGGCATTCTAGGTGGCTATGAACTGAAGTTTTCTAGATTATTTAGAACTAGTGACAAGGATATTTTGCCAGAGAAAATCGGGGAGTTTTAATGTCCAATTATTATGTTCTTTCTACCTCAAAAGTTAGGGTAATCTAAATAAATTTAACTTTTATAGTGTCTATATAAGATTTTATGCTGGTGATGAATATAGAATATAAAATTTTCTTGGGAAATACACAAACTGCAGAGAACTTTAAGTAGAATGTGGAAGATATTAAATAGACATGTTCAGAGAATGGGGACAGAATGGGGAAATGAAATCAGTCTGAGAAGGTCAGGAGTGATGATACCTAGTCTGAACCATGGAGTATGTATAGAAGTTTTATAAATGCCCCCAACAAGGGGACTATGTAAAGAGAGAGGGGCATGTTTAGGGCACAGGGGCACTTATAGCCTTGTAGGCATTACAGTTTAGAATTGTAGGAGGCAAAATGTACCTAGAAACAGGCAAGAAAGCAGAGCCAGAGAAAAGATAAGGGGCTGCTGCAGTTTGGATGTTCAATACCCAAAGGTCCATGTGCTAAGGGCTTGGTACCCAGCATTGAAATTTTGGGAATAGAATCATTAGGAGGTGGGACCTAGTAGTAGGTCTTCAGGACTTTAGGGAATGTTCTTGAGAGTAACCATGGGAGTCTGCCTGGACTTCCTTTTCTCACTTGGAATATTGGCTAAAAGGCAAATGCTTTTTCTATAGCCACGTGTTTCCCCACACCCAATCAGGGCCCTAAAAGCAATGGGTTCACAATGAGCTGTCCTTTCCTGTACTGTGAGGCATACTAAACCTTTGCTGTGACAAGCTATCTTAAGTTGTATTACAGTGTGGGGGTGGGTAGCATGGGGTGTGCTTGGCGTGTTGAGAACAGAGGGCTTATCTCATACACATGAGAAAAGACAACCCAAGCTGGGTCTGGTAGCATAAGACTGGAATCCTAGCTTCTAAAGATGTAGAGGCAGAAAGGTTTCAAGTGCAAGCGATGCCTGGGAAGTAGAGTATGGTCCTGTCTCAAGATAAAAAGTAAACCGAAGCAAGGCCAGGGACTTAGCTTGGTGGTAAAGTGCTTACCTAGCATGTGTGAGGCCCCCAGGTTCAATATTTATACAGAACAGAAATTAAGAAAGGACATTTCAATAGTTGTATAGGCAACATGTGAGAGAAGCATGAGCTGGGTACAGTAGTCCAATTGGAAAGGAGAAAATTGGATGAGTGGATCTTTTTTTAACCTAAGGAGCATATAATTCAGTACATTGTAACTTGGAATGATGCTGATATCCACACAAATCAGAAGGTACAAGAGGCTGGGCTTACTCCTGAGGCAGCCACCCCTCTAGTTATGCCCAGAGCATGTGTGGGGGGCTTGTCAAAATAGATGCTTTGCTTCACTGGTAGACAGTCCTTAGGGTATGTCAAGTCACTCCAATATGTGGAGAATAACAAATTGAACATGAATAAAATAAAAGTATCTGTGAGGTCCTTGTGGGAAACAATGATTCTCACTTGGTAATAAGAGAACTAGAGACCCCAAGAGGTGAAGCAGAAGCAGGTTTATTTACAGCTTAGCAAGCTTGGGTGTCAGCCTAGAACGGCAGGTGTGCTGACTGAGTGCAGAGTATGGTTTATAAACCCTATCTCATGGCACTCCATCCCTCTTTATTTCTTTTTAATAGCCAGGAGGGTACAATCTTATGTGCCATCTGGGTCCTATCTTTCCCCCTCCACTTAATATTTGCCTTCTTCCCAACAAAACATGCACACGGGCTTGTCTCTGCATTTACATCCTGTCTATTTTAAAGCCTATTAGACTTGTGACCTTTCAGGCAAGCTAGGCTCTAAGTGATTTTCTGTTCTAAACTTTTAGGTGTGTGTGTGTGTGTGTGTGTGTGTGTGTGTGTGTGCGCGTGCGCGCGCGCACGCACTTACCTGAGGTGGCTTACCAGCATTTGAGTAGTGGGAGGAGTAGCTAGGTTAAGAGGCATCAGCATGGTCTAGTGTTTTCCCTTCAGTTGTAGAAGGATCCAAGCTTGTTCAAGGTCCCTTTGAAAATGAGTCACCAGATATTATTTCCCATGGTCCTTTGGAGATTTATGGATGGTATACTTAATTCGTGATACATCTTTTCAATCATGCCATAGGCTCCATCCTTCTGGAAATAGTAAGTGTCCTGGGAAATGACCTTAGGCCAACAGTGTTGGTGACAAGCACCTGTACCCACTGCATCATCTTGTAGACCCTGAATTACACTGATTTTTAGTGTTGAGTGAAACTCATACCCCTTTGAAAAATGCTGCATGGTAATGGTTCATTTTTACCCTATATACCTCCCTGGATTTTATATGCAAAATTTTATACCTGTGCTATGAAGGACACTACTTTGCTGTTTTTTTTTTTTTAGCTCCTCTAGCAGGATCATGTTTCCTTTGTGGAATGAATCAGAAGAATTTCCTCATCACCTGTTTTCTGAAATGGTTTATGAAAAATTTGGTAATTTCTTCCTTACATTTTTAATTGAATTAACCAGGAAAGATATTTTGACATGGTGCTTTCTTTGTTAGGGTGCATCTGATGATTAATTTAACCTCTTCAATCAACATTCCATTTAATTAAAAGAATAATGTCTATTTTGGAAATTTATATTTTAAAAATATACTTTGCATAAATGTTAGGCTACTAATATCAAGTTGCTATTTGTAATTATCCTTTTAATGTTTGTGGGGTTCATGGTGATTTCTTTTTCTTTTACAAATAATGTGTGTCTTCTATTTTCTCTCTACCCTCAGTGGACCTGAATGCTAAAGGCTTAGCAATTTTATTGATCTTTTTAAGGGACTAGCTGCCAGTTTCAATATTCCCCCCCTTTGTAGTCTACATTGATTCCTTCTTTCTTTTCTTATTTCATTTGTCTACCTATATTGGATTTGATATTCTTCTAATGATTTCTTAAATTCAAACCTCAGAAAACATTATTTTAGTTTTTCTTCTCTTAGCATAATCTTGACTTCAGTTCAATGCCCAGATCCCATGGAAAGAGAAAACTGACTCCAGAATGTTGTCCTCTGACTTCCATGTATGTGCTATGGCATATATATATATACCCACACTCATATCAATGCATACACACATATAATAAAAAACAAACTCAAAAAGTTGCAGGTTTATTTGAAGGAAGTAAAATTGACTTAATCATGGCCTACAGCAAAGAAATAAATGCCAAACCAAAAGGGTGGCTGAGTAAATCTGATGAAAAGCTATGTGTATTTGAGAAAAAAACAGTATGAGTCTGGCTAAGAATGGTTCTTAACCTACACTGAACTATATGTAAGAAGTATCCAAGAGAAAAGAGAGAAAAAGCAGATGGTTGCATCTCCCAAACCAGTGACCTCAGCCTTACTTTTAAAACATCTTTGACTATTCTTAGGCCTTGCAAGGCAAGAAACTCTGAGTTGAATTATAGGGAAACTGTGGAAATTGAAAATGATAAGACAAATTAAAAAGAAGGTCTCAGAAATTAAGGTCCTAAGTTAACTCAGAGGCTTGTGTAAATGGAGCATTTTGTAGATGTAGGAAAAGGAGAAGACTTTGTGATTGATTGTCAGCTTGAGATGAAGGAACTGAGTGGAAAATGAAAGAATCGTGGTTTTAGCTTTGGATGTGGAGCTGTGAAATAACTGCGACTCTACTGGGATAAACCCTGAAGACCCAGGTAAGGAGTTTGTATGGCCACAGAGGAGAGAGGTGGTTGCAAAAGTTATGGATGCCAGAAAACTGAACCTAGAGATTCCAAGTATGGGGATTAGTGATTAATTATCCAAGGCTCCAGGGGTTCCAAAGTGAACTTACAGGATATAAATAGAAGTCAGACACACAGGATTACAGGAAAGAACAGATAGTAAAAACATTCACGAAAACATCTAAAGGAATTGCCTTGAATTTTGAAGCAAGCAAGAAAGAAGAGCTGAGAGATGGACCAGGGCTAAGAGACTGTTAAATGGAGGCTCCTCTTTCTGCTCCCATGAGCCTCCAGGGTGGTTGAGACTCTTTGGTACCTGATGAGCCTCACAGCTGAGGCAGGGTGGAAGGTCACATGGTAACACCAGTTCTGCCTGTGGGTATTGGCACTTCATGCCCATGGAGCCACTGGGAAGGAAAGGGATTACTAATCCCAGCCTCCCACCCCCATGGCATTGGGAGTTAATATTCTCCTTTTAAGAAATTTTGCTCACTTAAGAGATGAATGTCATTCATTCTCAAAGACACCCAAAGAACAGATGACTGGGAAAATGAAGCTGTAGGGTCGGTAGCTCTGAGTCTAAGCACTGCAATGAACAGTAGTTCATGGGAATAGCTTTAGCGTTGTGAGCTAACCCCTCCCCCTGGAAAATGCCTCTTTTGTTCTTACTGGAAATGTGACCATTGAGAAGACAAGAAATTAGTCTATGCCTTGGATTCCCCCCATTCCTGTTCTGCACTGAATATGGTGGTCAATATCTCCAAAATTATGGTGACCTTTGTTGGTTCTTTGATAGAATTTTCAGAAAACACATGATCAGAAGTCACCACTAAATCTGTGAATGGTGTGGCTATTTTATTTAGGTGGCAGACACATGTCTAAGATGAGAATCATAGCCCCTCCAGTCCCCTCAAGTCTTCCCACAACAAGGTTTCCAGGTTAAGCAAGCCCGAGGAGAGGTGGCATGCCCTAACAAAACAGTAAGAGTAGATAAAATCATTGCAGGGCTTCCAGGCAAGTCAAAACTCACCCTGGTTTCATGTAACAGAAGGTCACTTTATGCTGGCAAGAGCCTCTCAATGAGGGAGAATATCTATGGTCAAGGGAATCATACAAAATCTCTCTTCTAATTCTTGATGTCACATTCTTCATCTTACATGTGATGGCAGAGTATGGGTGAGGTCATAAAGTTACACTGTAATTAAGTAATGATGTTTGGCTGAAGCAGCCAATCATTTACAAGAGGTAAGGGATTTTTCTAAGTGGCCTTGGAAACTCTGTGCCTTGAACTAAACACTTAACCTTCCAACCTTGTTAATTCATCACTCTAGCCTCCATGAGTTAGAGCTGACAGCCCATCTCAGTTCTTTCTACTCAGCCCAGTGGTGGTTTGCAGCAGCCATTTCAATGGCCAGATGTGTCTTCAATAAGGGAATCTCAGTCCAGGCCAGGGGATTGCCAGAAGCAACAGTCACTCTTGGGACATGGCTTTTATCTCAACCTTAACAAAATCACATGCCCGTGAGTGTTCTGGGTCAAAGTTTGTTTTTTAATATCCTGTAAGAGTGAAACAGTTTAGACGAGATCCTCTCAGCCCTGCCCAGCAACGGTGTCTTCAATGATGTGCTCCCAACTCCTGCCTCTGCTCTCTGCCACCAATGAACCTGTATCCAAAAGCCACATGTAAACTTCTTCTGGTTCCCATTAAACACCTCCTACTGCCTCAACCTCAAATAGGCCCATAGTCTACTAAGACATGTGTAGAACCCACTGGGATGCTTTTCTCTTCCCAATACCCCATTGTTGTACCTTATTGTACTATTATCTTTTTATTTTTATTCATTTTGGCAACACCAATATTAACATGTCCATCAAGACTACGCTTCTGAAATACATGTCATTGTATCAAGTTATTGGTTAACATTCTATCCAGCACAGTTAAGCAGCAGCTTCTGTAATCATTTTTCATCATATCAATCACATTTTATATTTTATAGTCGGATTTGATTCATTTAATGAATATCATTTTATAAATGATTAATTCCAGCATGAGTTTTCATTATTTCATTCTTACTTTCAAGGACAAATTTAAGTAGATCAAATTTTGCAGTCCTAAATTTTATATCAGACTATATGATTTTATCTTCAAGTTTTAATGCAGCAGCAGGTCTTACTATGTGAGGTTTTAACAGTGTCAGAAGACTTTTATTGGGCAATACCAGGGAAGACAGCTTGGAGGGTGTCTCCCATCTGCCCCAAGAGTGAAACAATCTGCTTATGCATGCAGGGAAGGATTGCTCACTCCAGTCATAACAAACCTTGCATCCAAATGAAGATTTTTGCTTGCCATAATCCCAGCCAGCACTGTCCCTTTAGCTCCAGTTACAGGAGTCTCTCTGCTAGGCCACAAGGGGAAGTGTTGTTCCCCTCTCTGGCCAGGGTGGAAACGTTTGCAGGATCATCTAGAGTTCATGACAGCTTGTGTAGTGATGTGTCTGGCACAAAATGTTTGAAACAGCCCTGGCAGAGACTGCACCTACAGGAGCCAGAGCAATCATTTGTGATCATGGTGTCATTTGCTCAAGGCAATTGTGGGGTATTCAGAGGGGCTGGTGCTGGCATGAGCTTTGGTCCAGCTGGCTGATAGGTTGATGGTTCCTTGGGTTAAGGCATCCAGGGCTGCAAGGGAAAAGTTTAAAAGCTGCCAATAAGGCACCTGATTGTCTCATTCCTCAACATCTTTGTGCATCACAAAGAGCGTATACAAGAACTTAAAGGTGCTATCACCAACATTAACAGTAACTTTTAAACACATGTTAACAGGGTGTAAATGTGCTCAGTGCCACGGGGAGAGGTAGATCCTCTTCATCTGTCTCACAGTGAATTCTAGAAGGTTCCCCCAGGCCATGAGATCATGGGTCATAGAAGACGGGGGAATTGGGAGAGAAAGACTTGCACTCCAAGGAAATGGCTGTTAAGCTGATGACTGGAGGTGTGTTGAGATAAAGATCCTAACCACAGTGGCTGCCCATCCCAATCCTGTCACCCATATCGAATGCTGATCACAAGTGGTGGCCATGGTGGAGATTGTCCCCACAGGCTTCTCTGTAGGTACACATGTAATGAATATCTACACATTCTCACCACTGGGATCAGCTGGGATATTCTCCCATTCAGTTGTCATATGGATTTGTGGCCATGCTCATGAGTAGATTAATGTCATTTTTAGTGGCTTCAGTGTAAATGGCCTGTTGTGGTTTGAATGAGAAATGTCCCAGGTAGGCTCATGGATCTGAGTACTTGGTCCCCAAAGGGTAGTGCTGTTTGGGGGAAGTTATGGAACCCTTAGGAGGCACAGTCTTGCTGGAGGAAGTGTGTCACTAGGGATGGGCTTTGATAGTTTATAACTTGACCATTTCCAGTTCACTCTCCTTCCATGCGCTGCTATCTCTCAGCTTCTCAGTTTCCTTGACATGCCATCATGCCCTTCCCCCATTACCGCAGTTAGCCCCTGGAACCACAACCAAATAAAATCTTCTTTAAGCTGCTCTTGCTCATGTTATTTCAGCACAGCAACGGAAAAGTAACTAACACAGAGTCCAAGATGGTTGAAAACATGTGTCCAACCAGGTCTATTGTGGACATTTAAACATTAATTGTACATGTGAAAACTTTATATCTGTTTGTATTTCTTCTTCTCTTTAACTGACCGTAACTTTTTGTGGTTTTTGGCCATATGTGAATTACCTATCATGTCACTATCCAGTTTTTCTCTAGTATTATTTTTTAGCCATTAAGAATTATGTATACTTTGGTTAGATACCATGGTCCTTTTCTGGCTTTTATAGTGAAAATATTTTTGCAATTTTGTCATTTTCCTTTATTAAAAAAAAGTTTGTTGAGCTGTGACACCTGCCTTAATGCACTTGGTAGAAGACTGAGGCAGGAGGAAGGTGATACCCATCCCATTTGCAGTCCTCAGCAAACCAGCAAAACAACAGCTACACCCCAAATTGAAACATTGGGGAACTTGAGTTTTTGTTTCATTATTTTGCACTCATTTGTTTACAGTCTCGGTATTTAACATCATGTTTAAGAAGATTTAGCTTTGCATCATAATATACTAAGCTTTTTTTTAAATAGTTTTTTTAAAAGTCACATGAATTAAACCATTTGGAGTGTCTTCTGTTCTCAGGACAAAATAAGCATCAATTTTTTTATTATGTTTTTATTGACCAGTTGTTTGACCAGTTATAGAGTTGAAATCCACAAATATCATTTACTAAACACATATTTTGAAATGCTCCTACTTTTTGTAGCCTGTTTTCCTACTTATTTTTCTTTCTTGCAAAAAATTGATTATTTAAATTAAATATTAATAATTAAAGCTGGGCATCATGATGCATTCATCCTACCACTTAGGAGATGGGAGAAAGAATGTCAGGAGTTCAATGTTATCTTCAACTACAGAGTTTGTTTGGGCCAACCTGAGCTTCATGAGACCCCCATCTCAATCACTAAATATATTTTCCTATCTTATATTGATTTTATTATGAAGATAATTTTTGATCTTTTATCTTGTGTATATATGTTGCTATCAGAGAACAACTTTCAGGAGTCAGTTTTTTTCCTTTCATTGTGTGGATCCCCAGGATAGAACCCAGGTCATCAGGCTCTGGGACCTTTACCCAATGAGTCATCTTGCCTGCACTATTTTAACATTTTAAAACCAGAGTGACATTCTTCAAAAACTCTCCTGTGGTAGTTTGAATGAGAATGGAACATTTTATACAGGAAGGGGAGAGAGAGAGAGAGAGAGAGAGAGAGAGAGAGAGAGAGAGAGAGAGAGAGAGAGAGAGAGAGAATGGGGGAGGTTGTAACCCTCAAAGCTGACCCTCAGTGACATGCTTCCTCCAGCAAGGATCCACTCACTAAGGGTTCTACAACCTTCTAAACAGCTACAGGAACTGAAGAGCAAGTGTTCAAACACTTGAGCCTATGGGGGATTTTTTTCTCATTCGAATCACAGCATATCATGAATGTATGCTTTCTAATGGTTTTAGAAATGTCAAATGTTTTCTGAAAGGGTTTGCAGCCTTTTCAACATCTACTAGCTGTATGGGAATTCCAAGTGCCCTTTATCGTCCCAACACTAACGTTTGCAGCCTTCTAAGTTTTAGGCCTGCTAGGGGTGATATCTTATTGTGGTTAGAATTTGCACTCCCGTAATGAACTTGTTGATCATCTTTCATGTCTTTATGTGCTGTTGGTGTGTTTACTTAGGTGGCATGGCTGTTCAAATCCTTTGCCCATTCTAAAACAGTTTTGTTTTCCTATCATCAAAATATTTCTACTGCAGTGTGAAAAGAAGATATTTTAGAGAATCCTTTAAAATATACTAAGATTTGTTGCAAAACATATTTTATCCTGATAAATATCCTAAGTTTACTTGAAAAGAAAATTAGTTCTGATTCCACACTGAGTGGTTAAGCACCATCTAGGTCAAGCTGATGGTAGTGCTGTTCAGGTCCTCCAAGCCTTACTCAGTTTCTTTCTGTTTGCTCTATTGGTTATTGTGAAATGATATTAAAATTACCTAGTACATCAGTGACTGATGATTTACTTCTGTCTTAATTTTTTCTTTTTGCAATCCCCCTCTTATTTTCATGGAAATTAGCTCTGTTATTGGGTGAATGAGCATTTGGACTTTTTATTGACTTCAAACTTTCATCATCACTGACTATCCTGCCATGCTCCTAGGAAAGTCCTTCTCTGAAATCTGCTCCATGGTGCTAGTATGGACACAGCAAGACCTTCTGGTTCTTGCTCACATACCGTACTGTAAATGTGTGCATGTGTGTTAGCATGCTTCATTTCTCTATTTACTTACCTTAAAAATGTATGTCTTTATATTTAATATATTTTCTAATGTACAGTGGTAGAGTCTTGCCTTTTTAGGCAGTCTGAAAATCTATGCTTTAATTGCAGGATCTATATTTAATATGATTATATAAATTTTATATCTTAAAGCTGATGTTAGTATACTAAAATTCCTTGGTATGTACATCTTCCTCGTGCATTGTACTACCCTTTATCAAGCAATAAGTCTTGTCTGGATTTTTTCAAGCTAGAGAAAAATAAACTTCTATCTTGCTTATTTTTCTGGTATTTTGGGGTGGTTCTGTTGTCTGCAGGTAAACACATTCCTAACTGGTGTGAACTAAACTTCTAGAAAGAAGCTGTGTCTGCCGAGAGTAGCTGACTGACTAGGATTGCAGGCCAGTCTGGAGAGCAGAATCTTGCAGTCCAGAGACTAGTTATCTTGAGCTAGTTCTTGCCCTCTGGAGCAGCCATTCCTTGCCTACCTTTGTATCTTTACTAACATCTTAGGATTAATAGATACTGAAGTGGTAAGATCAACATTAAGAATGGGTGGCACCATTCCACAGGCTGGGCTCCAAGACTGAACAAAAGGGGAAAGAGAGCTGAGCATAGGCAAATGCTTCTCTCTTCCTGACTACTGATGCAACGTGACCATTTGCCTAACCGGCCTGCTGCCATCCCTTCCCCCACCTCGACACTATGAGCCAAGACCAACCGTCCCTCCCTTTATCTGAGCTGAGAGGCTATTTTGTTTCTGCAATGGGAAAAGTAACCAATACGCTGTCATGGAACAAATCCATCATCTTCCAAAGTGACCCACTTTCTCCCTGTGGTAAGAACATCTGTAATATGCTCATTTAGCAAAAATCCTGAACATAAGGCATTATTATTAATGGGCATTCTTCTGTTTTAGATGAACTGATTTCATTTCCTCAGCCAAAGTATTTACAATTTGACGTCTCTTGACATTCATGTCTCTATCTCACCCCCATCCCAACCCTGCTCAGCACGATTTTATTCTCTATCTTTCTATATTTCATTTTTTTTTTTTTTTTTTTTTTTTTTTTTGAGACAGGGTTTCTCTGTGTAGCTTTGCGCCTTTCCTGGAACTCGCTTTGGAGACCAAGCTGGCCTCGAACTCACGGAGATCCGCCTGCCTCTGCCTCCCGAGTGCTGGGATTAAAGGCGTGCGCCACCACTGCCCGGCTTCTATATTTCATTTTTAAGGTCTTTCTGGTAAGCGACACGGATGCAATGTGTTTCTCTCAGCATCTGATTTATAGACCCTCATGTCCTGCAGGATCATTCAAATCACTGACCAGAAACAAGTCATAGGAGAAGGAGTTTATTTTGGCTGATGGTTTGGGAGTGTCACTCACCACAGTGGGGAGAGTGACTCCTCAGACTGTCAGTGGTCAGGAAGCCGAGAGCAAGG
The DNA here is from genome assembly GCF_004664715.2 of Peromyscus leucopus. NCBI lineage: Eukaryota > Metazoa > Chordata > Mammalia > Rodentia > Cricetidae > Peromyscus > Peromyscus leucopus. The sequence continues at coordinate 50,925,108 of NC_051079.1, read as the reverse complement.
AACACTGGTGACCAGGTCACGTGTTCTTTTTCCCCCTTTTCATTCAGTCTGGTGCTCCAGCCTGTGGGATTGTTCCACCCTAACTTGAATGGGGCCAGGAAGGGAAGGGTGTCTTTCCACTTCAGCTAAGCTTTTCTGAAAACATCCTTATAGCTCCCCCCCCACCCCAACACACACACACCAGGTATATCTCTTAGGTGATTTCGAATCCAGACAAGCTGACAAAGAAGATTAATCATCACAAGACCAACACTTGTCATTGTGACCCCCAAACGTATCACCCTGCATCATAATATTTTACTCTTGGCCTCCATAGGGCCCGTGGATACCTCATAATAGAAAATATTTATTCCAATATCAGATGTCCCCATAATCTTAACAGTTTCAATATCATTTCAAAGTCCAAAACCCAAAGTTTCCTTTGAAGGGGGAAGCACTTTGATTTGAAGAGGGAACTGGGCTTAACTGTGAGCCTCTAGGAAATAATAAAACAAATTATATACCCCAGAATGCAGTGGCACAGAATAGACATGACCATTCCAAAAAGAGATGAATAAGAGTACAGCAAGGAAAGGCTGGACCAAAGCAAGTCCTAAAAAAAAGGGAAACTATCAGGTAAACAAACTGTGCCGTTCTGTCTGGCATCTTGGGCTTTGATGATAACATAGGAGCTCCAACAGCCTTGGGAAGTTCCATCAGCTCATCTGCAGCACATATAGCCTCTCTCTTGGGCTGGCTTACCTCAGTGCCTTCAGCTTTCCTGGGTGGATTTTTTTATGGTGGATCATGAACATTCTGGGGTTTCCATAGCAACTTAGGCTTCATATTTATGGCATCATGCAATGACCTTGCAGGACCTCCTTGCCGGGAATCTCACCCTGACACTTGCTCAGTGCTCTTAGCAGCTTCCTATAACCCCTGTGTAAATCTCCATGGTCCCTTACGCTTCCATTTTGTACACCTGCAAACCCAGCACCAGATGGACACACTACCTAGTCCGTAGAGTATAGAAAATAGGATAAACCATGTGTGGTTACATCTGAGTATTCAGTAAAAGAGAATCCTTTACATACCAGGCCCTTGGTAGATTATGATTGTTGTCCACACTCTTATGGTATCTACCATAGAAAGGAATCATTAGAGAAAATCGATCTCTGTGACTATAAATCTGGGTCAGAACATGGAGGGTGAACTTTCTGGAGAAAGAAGAAGACAATGTTTACTCTCCTACTTTGGGGAACCTCCTCCTGCTGGAACTAATGAGTGCTGACCAAATGACTATGACATTGTAGAACAGGGCACCAATTTAGCTCCCTCCATATCAGAAGCATGGAGTCAGAAACGCAGAGACGTAACTCAGATAAGAGTTAAAAAAAATGCACTTTTACTGAAGTGATTTATGGTCTTTTTGGAGAGGAAATATTAAAGGAAGGGACAACCTGAGTCGTGTTAATTATTCATAGCTTTATTGTACCTGCGGAAGTCTCCAGACCTCTCTAGCTTGGAGATGCTTTCGATAATGCTTAAGGAAATAAATTTTAAAAACCCTCTCGATAATGGAGATGCAGTACTTATGTTGTTAACTGAAAACATTATTCAGGCTCATCAAAGTGGCTCATGGAACTCCGTTAATGTAGTTGCCTTTCAGTTGAAAGTACGCTGACTTTATTGATGGCTGCCGCTAATGCAGAGGGAACTAACAGCCACAGGTGATTCCTCTCTCCACCCTTCGTTTCTGGTCTCTATCTTTGCATTGACAGTTTCCTATCCTCTCATTTAATGGATAATATTTAGCACTGAACCCCAAGACAGTCTCTGCTGATGAAAATGTTTCCTCTCCTGGACTGAGACACACTCCAAAGATAAACACTGATAGCCTCACTGGCCCAGGGTCCAGTGGATCAGAACGGAGTAAAATGGGGGTTGCCTTGTGTCTGATAGGGCTGTTCATATGCTTCAAGTTTCCACCCTGGTGTGGCCTTCTTGGGCTGCGTACTTTACAGATGATTGGTATGAATCCAATCAGTTCATGTACTTGCCATTGCTGTGAGAACTGTAAACATGTAAAAGTTTATCACTAGTTATCCTGCCCGAATTCCCATTTTTTTTTCACTTCTCAGATCCTTTGATTCTGGCCCTCAGCACAGACATTCCTATGAGTGAATGTGTTTGCTTGTGAGAGAAGGGAGTGGTGTGTGTGTGTGTGTGTGTGTGTGTGTGTGTGTGTGTGTGTGTGTGTGGTGAGGCGAGGCGGCGCGAACATAACAAGATTTAGGACCTGCAATGCTGTGGTTCAGTACATGTAGCTCTCTCTCTCCCCATGGAGGGCTTGCTTTGCTTGATTCTGTTTATGTTGGCCCCGTTCTGATGTCACACGTTTCCCTCAGTGTTTGGGAGGCACGGAACGTGTCTTAGTTGTAGAAATACTTGCTGGTACGGGGCACTACATCCCTTCTGCAGGGGTGAGGACGTCTCTGCTACATTTACCCTACTGACTTCTCTTCCCCCCTGCTACCCCTCAGCTTCCCGGAGACTTTAATACCATCGTGACTGCTCTTATCAAAAGAGCGGCCACTGTGGTATTAAAAGGCCCATTGCCTGCTCTCTGTCCTTAGCTGTCCTTCTACTCCTAAAATCTCTCCCTGTCCCCTTTTCTGAGTCCCATCCTTGGCAGTGGCTCTTGTAGCCTCCGTCCCCATAAATGAAGCTGCATGCCCCATGCTCCTTTTAGGCCTCATTATTAGGGTAGTCTTATTTGAAATCCACCCTTTGACACGGTCTACTTAGGTTGCTTTTTATCAAAAAACACTTTGCATTTGGGGTCTTTGAATGATCAGACCCAAAGACAGACTAATGTGAATAGTGAAAATTCAGAGGTAGACATGGGCTGGGGATAATCCAGGCTCCACGGGTAACACTCAGTCCCTCCTGAGTGATGTTCACAGGCTGTCAACTAGATCTAAGAAAACTGTGGAGTGTGATTTGACAGAGTTTAGGGGAAACCTGGTCACCGTAACATTGAACTCATATAAAAAAAAAAAAAAGTCTGAACTTATATCCTGAAAAATGAAAATAGAGCTGTTTCCGTGATGATTTTGTATATTTGGGTTTGCAGTTCCCAGGTGAGTTTCCCTGTTTCCAGTCAGGCACTTAGGACTTGGTTTAGCCAGATGTTTCAACTGGGAAAGGTGGCTGAATGAAAGAAGTGACATCTTCATGATCATCATGGGCAAGCCGCTCCTTCTTCTTGTTGGAGGATGGCCCTGCGGAGAGGACATGATAGGGTTTCAAGAATGGGAAGAGGTTAGGCAACTTTTCTTCAGTTAATACATTTGTAAAGGAACACGTTTTGTTGACATATGCTGAACATACAGTAAGCTGAGGTCTTGTGAAGTGTACAAATTTGATGGGCTGGTGAGATGCCTCAGCAGTTAGGGGTGTTGCCCCTAAGCCTGATGACCTCAGTGTGACCTCAGGAGCCCATAGGGTAGAAGGAGAGAGTCAACTTCCTCTAGTTGTTCTCTGATCGATCACACATGCACTATGGCATGAGCATGCTCTCCCCCCTCCACAAATAAACATTTAATGAAGTTGCATTAGTTGTGATTACTTAAAAGCATAGAACCGTTAGGATAAACATATGTTAAAGTAGGATTTGTCAAGGTAGTCTACCAATCTCATGCTTAGAGGGCTGAGATTCCAGGAGTTGTTCATTTCACGAGGCTGGATGTCAGAGCAGTACCAATCTGGTGCTGGAGTCCTGGAGGATTATCCTAGAGAGTGACTGATCTCCATTCTACATGGAGAAGTTAGTTCTGACACTGTTGAAAGAATGCAGATGTAACAAGATAGATGAACTTGACAGCCAGGGTGTGGGCAAGCAGGCACAAGGTAAAGTTTCTTTCTTCCATGTCCTTTTCTTTGGGTTATCACCAGAATCTGTGGTCAAGATTTAAGGTGGGTCTTCCTGCTTTAGGTAATCTGTTTAAGAAAACCCCTCACAGGAGTGTCTAGCCACTTAGATTTTGGTTGATTCCAAACACAGTCAAATTGACAACCAAGATTAGTCATCACAAAAACGTACAGATTTGAATTATGGACACCCAGGAAGTTTGTAATTAAATAATATAACCATTACCCCCTACACACAATTTCCTCTGCAACCCCTCCTTCAGACATCTAAAGATCGGCTTTTTGTTTTTGTATGCAGTACCCCATTTTCCAGAATTTCATGATTTGTAACATGCATGCCAAATTTTACGTACTTCCCCCTTCTGATCTGGCTTCTTTTACTCAGCGTTATTGTGTTGTGACTCACCTAGATCGTCTGACTCCACTCCACTTTTGTGTGTCTCTTCATCTGGTGGGCACTATGCTCTGCTGAGCCTGCATACACAGTCACAGTGGTGCTAAGTGTCATGGTCTATCAGTTTTAAAACTTGTGTTTTGCTTACTGGGTCTGTCTCTACTGATTGGTAATACAATCTAATGATGGTCTTCATCGCAGGTTGCGTTCTCTTGCTTCTTTCTGGTCATTTTTGATCAGATGTTCCAATATTTGATTTTTATGCTTTTAATTCTTGGCATTTGGGGGGCGCTATTCCTATCAATATTTATGAGTCCCTTTCTAGAACACAGCTCCGGTCCTTTGGAAAAGCTTACTCTTTTACTTTTTTAGGAGACAGCAGTGGATGTTTGGTGGAAGATTGATTTGAAGCAATGCTCTTCTGGGAACTCATCCCAATGCTCCGTGTCCAGAGTGGTTGGTTCCAGCCCAGCTGGGGGAGCAAACAGCTCTCCCAAGCTTGACTGGCATTGGGAAGAGCTTCTGCCTTTGGAAGCTCATCTGAACCCAGGCCTCAGGTGGCTCCCTCATCACGGCCCAAAGTGAAATTTTATTTTGCTTCTCTTTTTAGGGCAGTACCTGGGGTCTACTTAAGGATGAGTTCTGTATGAATTTTAAGTTAAAAAAGCATGGAAGCCTTTCTCTAATTTTTAAAAGTAATTTATTTAACTTTATCTTATATGCATTGGTATGAAGGTGTCAGATCCCCTGGAACTGGAGTCAAAATCAGTTGTGAGCTGCCATGTGGGTGCTGGGAATTGAATCCAGGTCCCCTGGGAGAACAGCTAGTGCTCTTAACCACTGAGCCATCTCTCCAGCCCTATTGCTTCCCTTTTTAAAACTGTGGCTCCTCTTTCCTGTTGTGTTAGCTATACTGTATCCAGAAATTGTCCTCTGCTCCAGCCCATGTGACAAACTTGGGACAGGGAAACCTTTACTGAATAAGTTAGAATAAGATGGAAAGTGAGTTCATTTCAGAGGCCAGGGACTTGAAACACTTTCAGAATGACTTAACGTCCCAAGAAAGACGGAAGATCATAGCTCTTGACTTTACAGTAATTCCTCTGGCCTATGTGGGTTTCTCTTGACTCTGTCTACACTGGATGGTCACAGTCAATGAAGTCCCAGAAAAGACCTGGTAGAGAAGCTCCAGGAAATGTTCTATGGGAATCACTTTCATTTTTTGGTCACATTTCCGGTAGCAATGGAAGACACACAGAACTGTGTGGTCTGTGGTCAGGTATTAAAGGCTGTTCTTAAAACCTGTGGCAATGATGCAGGAACATACACACATGGTAGAATCCCAGAACTAGTAACTATGCCTGGGGTTAGAGGATAATTTGAGAAAGAGAGAGAGTTCATTCATAGGTAAGTACTCAAGGAGCCATGGCCCTCAGGTCAAGAGGGAGAGTCATCTTGATTACACCACTGAGAAACTCAGGAATAAACTCCATTCCTCATTAGCTAAACCAAATTAGGATCCAGCTGACTGAATTCACCAAGTGGACATACAGACACAGCTGGTATAGTCCAGTTACTAACAATATCCTGGAAGGCAAATAGGTTATCTCTACTAGTTTTTTTTTTCTTAAGAACTTTCATGTGTTCTTTTTGGAAATTTTAGAAAATTATAGCTCATTCAAAGACAGAGGATTAGGATTTCCATAAATAACCAGTTTGGCCCATGTCATTTCGACTTTTCCATCTACACAGATGTGGTGAGGACTAACAGTTGCACATACACACGTACATATTATGTCTATATGCAGTGATCACATAAACATGTGGCTATATTCTGGTATTATTATCCTCTGTGTCACCTTCTGTAATCAGTGTTATAACTGATCACCGGGTCATGCTGTATGTACTGTTTGGCTCACTGCTTGTTTGTGTGCAATATTGCAATATTCCTTATAGAAAGAAACACGGTTTCCTTTTTTTCTCTAACTTGAAGCCACATACCACTAGAAACCACAGAACCCAGGCTTTGAATTTTGCTTAAAGTGAGATAATTCATCTTTTTATCTTATCTTAATACTGAAGTTCTAGATCAAATAGCAAATCAAGCAATAGAATTTTGTAAATATTACATTTCACTTCTTTCCCTGTCAAACTAAAATTAGACCAGAACTTTTCTTTCTGATGTTGGTGTTTGTAGAATACTCACTTTTTAGGTAAACCCTTAGAAACATTCAGCCAAGCTCCTTATTTATAGCAGAGCAGTAACAGTGAGGAGATACAGCTTATCACCTTTAGAACTAAGCACATGTAAAATATCTTTTATTTGCAATGCTTGAGACCAGAAGCGTTTTCAGATTTTGGAATATTTTCACTTACATATTGGTATATCTTTGAGATAGAACCTAAGTCTAAACATGAAATTCATTTACATATCACCTGAGCCTTATTTATACACATTACCTGAAGGAAATAGATTTGAAGTTTCATTTCTTTTCTTTTTTTTTTTTTTTTTTTTTTTTTTTTTTTTCTATTCTCTTCTTCCTTTTCTTTCTTTTTTCTTTCTTCTTTTCTTTTCTTTCTTTTTTTACAAAAAAAAAAAAAAAATAAAAAATACTTTTTTCGGGGGGGGGGGGGGTTTTTTCTTTCTTTCTTTCTCTTTCTTTTTTTTTTTTTTTTTTTTTCTTTTTTTTTTTTTTTTTTTGGTTTTTCGAGACAGGGTTTCTCTGTGTAGCTTTGTGCCTTTCCTGGAACTCGCTTTGGAGACCAGGCTGGCCTCAAACTCATAAAGATCTGCCTGCCTCTGCCTCCTGAGTGTTGGGATTAAAGGCATGTGCCACCACCGCCCGGCTTCATTATTTTAAACTCTTGACTGCAGTGTTCCTGTAAGATGGCAGCTGTCATTGCTTTACAAAATAATAATAACAACAACTTCTGAGTGCAGCCAACGGTCCCAAGGGTGGGAGAGTTAGTGGAAGCCTCAGTAACAGGAAGTGTCTGCCTGTGTTCTCTCTCTCTCTCTCTCCCTCTCTCCCTCCTTCAAATCAGACAAATAAAAACAACAAAATAGGAAATTAGCCTGCAGTGGGTAATTCATCAACAGTGCAATTGAAAGACCTTTACAGTCAGAAATGTTTCCACCCTCAACCACTCTATCACAAACCATGAAAAGTACTTGACGCTGGGTTTGCGATTTTAATATTGTCTATCCTAAAGTACTATTTCATCTTTTCAACCTCACAGTTGATGTATTAAAATCCTATGATGACAAAACATCATTGTCAACAATAAAAATGCTCGTTGTTTGCCCAGACAGAGAAGTTCTGATGCCCTTTCAAGGGAAGATCAACCTGTCCACTCAAGGATAACAGCACTTAGTTTTTCATGTTGAAAACATTTAAAAAAAAAAAAAGATTTATCTATTCTGGGGAGTGGAGATTAGGCAAAGCTGTTAAAAGCATTTGTTGCTCTTACAAAGGACCTAAGTTTGTTACCCAGCACTCACATGGAGGCTCGCCACCTCCTCATGCACCAGACATGCATGTGGTGCACACATGTACATGCAAGCAGACACTCATACACATGAAATAATAGAAATAAAGAAAACACTTTAGATTTATCTGTGTGTGTGTGAGAGAGAGAGAGAGAGACAGAGAGAGAGAGAGATTTTCATGTATATCATGTACATACATCTGCCCATGGAGACTAGAAGGGAATGTTGTTGGATCCCCTAGAGTGATTGGCAATTGTCAGCAGCAGCAACTTCAGGTGGGTGTTGGGATCCAAGGTCAGGTCCTTCAGCGAGCAGCACATGCTTTTAACCTCTGAGTCATCTCTCCAGGCCCTGATCGAGATGTTTCTAGAATTCAAATATTTAGTTTATCTTGCTTAAGAGATAAAACACTCTTGTCATTCCTGTTCTAATCCCTCGGTACTTGCTAAAGATAACAAGAAATTGGAGAGCTAGATAGGGTGCTGCGAGCCCATGATTATAGCACTCTGGAGGTTGAGGCAGGAGGATTCTGAGGTCAAAGTCAGGCTGGTTTACTGAGTGAGACACTAGCAAAAGAGAATCCAAAGTGGTTTATTTTTCATAATACATGCATCTCTTTGCTCAGAGTAAACTGCAGCGAGTCATCCCTCACACGTCCACACTTGAGGTGAATCTCCAGCAGGGCTTTGGCTTGGTTTTTGTTGGCCTTTAGTAAGATGAGCTTCCCCAGAAGTTAGGGAGTCTGCTCTGTTTTGGTGCTGGGAGAGCTGGGGTGGAAACTCCGGCGCTCTCTGGAATTCTGGCTCTGAAGACTCTTGACTTTCTGTTTACCCCTTAGCACAGAGCCATTGGTCCACACTGTGAGGGGCCCTGCCAGGCTTTTCCCTGAGCTTGGAGATTTCCTGTTTTTGGCTTTCAACTCCAAGTTCTCCAGGGACACTCAAAATTATAGTTCTTGAAAAGTAGGGTTTTTTTTTTCCTTTCCTTTTTTTCCATTTAAAAAATGAGGCCCTTCCAATCATTTTGTATCCAAGCAGACAAAATTGCTTGTATTTCTGGACAAAATTGCTTGTATTTCTGGGAGGGAAAAAATTTAATACTGAAAGTTCAAAGTTCAATCTTTATGAAAAATATTTTACTGATTTCCCTTTTCCTGAGCTGTGTACCATTTTCTTTTCTTCCTTCCTTCCTTCCTTCCTTCCTTCCTTCCTTCCTTCCTTCCTTCCTTCCTTCCTTCCTTCCTTTCCTTTTCTTGCTGAATTCTGAAAACAGCCAAACCCTGGACCAATCCTTTGGTGTGTGAGTGTACCCAGACCAAGAACTCTCTGCTGTACAGGCTCGGTACTTCTCTTACAACTCTTAACGAGTGTGAAGCAGGAAAGGGAGGCTGAAGACTGGCGCTAAAGGCTGGTTGAAAGAACAAACAGCTGAGGAATTTGGCAGTGATCATGTTATATTTTAAGTGTGATCTTGGAAGCAGATTAAATGGATGGGGATGAATTTGGGTACTAGAATCTGTGAACTAAAAAGCCTTGTGACAGGTGACTGCCTTCTGCAAATGCGCCCCCCACCCCGACTAAGACTAGCTTTGAGTAGACACTTGGCACTGTGAGTATTGAGTTTAACAAAATAGTGATGCCATTTTTATCTCCCTCCCCAAGGAGAGGTGCAAGATGTAACAATGCCTTCTTACATTATTTTTCTTTTCTGGTCTCCTTGAATGTGGTTTTGTTGACTGTGACACAGAGGAGTTCATTTGCCCCATTCAGAACCTTTCCACCCTCTGCCCTGTCCTGTCCCGGAGACTGACAATGCTGCTCCATAAGTGGGCCACTGTGGAATGGTTTCTAGGGATGTCCGGGACTATGACATCTTGATTGCTCACTCCTTCCTTTGACTTCCTTAAAACTTGCAACGGTGGCCAGTGTAGCGCCCTCCTGTGGGCTCCCTAGTCAGTGCCAGTGTGGACTGGAGCTTCTTGGGGTCACATTTTTTTTTTTTTTTTTTTTTTTGGAGAAATAGTTCCTCTTGAAGACAGGGTAATTAATTTACAGTCCACTTACTCATGCTAAAGCATTTTCTTAAGGAGAAAAACATATTTATCTTTTATTTTCAAAAATTCCCCCAGAAGCTTGGCTGTTTGAGCTGGCCCAGGGACTAGCCACCCTGCAACCACATCTCCATGCTTGGGTATTTTCCAAATTAGCCAGAGGCTTCATGGCCGCCAGTGGGAGCCTGACAGGATTCCTGGCAGTGTGAGCAAAGGAACAATGGAGTTCGCTGATGCACAGCATCTCTCAGTCATTTCACAGTCTCAGGGACAGCAAAGGACACGAGCAACCCCCGCTGTGAGGGCCAGGGCCACAGAGTTTGTGGGGCTGCCTTGCTGGCTTGTATAGGAAAGCATGTTTCCTGTTTCTTAGCTCCTGGCTGTCCTACACCTTGCCTGACTATTTGGGTGGCTTTCTGAGGTCATTGGAGGGCTTCACCGTCATTTCACCTGTAATTGGGTGAACTAAAGGACACATGCCTTTCCCTTAGGTTTGGAAAGGAGGCCCCTCCTGAAAGGCACGTGTGGGTAGTGTGTCTGCATGCCTGCCAGGTGTTTCAGACATCCCTGAACTGTTGTCCTGAATTGGTGCTGGAGGCTGGCAGCCTCCTTGGCTCTCTTATCCCAGCGTGTGCACAGAGAGACCCTGACTGGCCCTTCCTGCTCTTTCCTCATTGGGGCACTCCACCCACAACGACTCAGTCGTCTTCCACTCACAAGAACTCTGTCCTCACCCCCTCATGCAGCACAGCAGAAATTTATCTGAAGGCACCACAGGAAGCTCTGAGTAGAGCACCTTGGAAAACCTGTTTTGCCTTGGGACCTCTGAAACGGAGCCTCGTGTGGAGCTGGGTTTAGACCCAGATCTGTGGAAACCACAGCAATGTCACCCAGTTCTCTGTGATGCCCACGACTCCACCTGTGTGGCACTGTGCACATAGTGCCAAGCTCCCTGTTACAGCTTACACTGTCCACGCTGCACCCGGCCCTCTGATCAAGAGCCTTGGCCAGTGTGGAAGGAGGGACCAGCACTTGTCCCTGCTCCACCCGGTTAGTGGCCTTTACTCAGGGTCCCAGCTTCCGGGCAGCCTCTGAGTCTGAGGCCTCTGCCTCTCTCTCCTGCCTCCCTGCCTCTGTCTTTAGGATTCCTCAGCCCCCTTTTCACACCACTGTAAACAAGTGCCCACCAAGTCCTTGCCTGTTGCGGCACAATTCCTGCATTTTCTGCGTGCTCTTCACAGACATGCCCTCACAGCATGACCAGTCCTTCAGCAGACTTCACCTTCAGCCCCCCGCCCCCTGCCAGATATTGGAACTGTGCCTTTTTAAACATGTCCTAAGTGCCTTTGGGGAAGTTGTAATTAAATGCTTCAGGTAACCTCTCAACCCAGCCAGATACAGCACATCTTCCCCAGGATCTAGCTTGGTGGGTCTGCTGCCTGAGCTTCCCCTCCATGAGTCCTCCCAATCCCGCCAGATCTAGCCTGGATCCCATATCCCAGTTTGGCCACCCCTGTCTGGGCTGCAACAAACAGTCTTATTAAATAAGGAACAAGGAGCCAAATACAGGGGTGAAAGTTGTAGAGATAAGGGAAATAGTGATAGCCACCAGCTAACCTTAGCTTACCACGCCACCGTAGCTTCCTAAGAGAATGAGCTTCTTCCTGTCTACCTACGCCTTTATTGCCTTGCTATTCTGCCTTCTCATTGGCTCTTAGCCCAGCTACCTCACTTCCTTGTCACTGCCTTCTGTACAGCCTCCAGGTCTCTATGGTTGGTACTGGGATTAAAGGCATGTGTCACTACGCTTGGCTGTGTCCTTGAACACCCAGACTCTGCATGCCATGTGATTGGATTAAGGGCGTGTGCTACCACTGCCTGAGTTTTGTTTATGGCTGGCTATGTCCTCTGATCTCCAGGCAAACTTTATTTATTAACATACAAATAAAATATCACCACATTTCAGTACAAATAAAATATCTCCACAGGATTCTGCCAGGACCCTCCCTCCCTACCTCTCCTCTAGGCCCCTCCCAGGCTACATCCAACCTTTCCATATAGTTCTGCCCCCAGACTACAGTCTTAGACAAGGATATAATATCCTGCACATCAGCCTAGTCTCCTCTGCTCACCAAAACCATTTCCAACCTTCAGGCCCAACCGGACCTGCAAATGTTATCTTTTGCCCCAACCCACTCCGTCTATATCAGACACAGAACTAATAAAAGAATTTCACATGCTCAGATCTTCTTGCAAAAGTACCAAGAATATGAAAGACCAAGCCAGTATCTCCCCTCCAAACATTATCAGTCCTATAGACATGTTCGCCAGGAGCATTACCTAGATGAATGGCAGGACACAGAATTTAAAAGAACAATCATAAACTTTATCAAGGATTTCAAAGAGCATAAAGAAGACATTAAGAAATGGCTCAATAAAATTAAAGAGAAAGAACTTACAGAGAATAAACAAATGAACAGAAGAAGAAAGAAAACAGAAACATAAAACTGATGGAAATGGCAAAGACAGCTCAGAACTTTAAAATGGAATTCAATAAAGAGAAAAGGATTCAAGCCATGATGAAGATGGAATTGAAAAGCCCAGTAACCCAGCTAGAACATTCAAAGGCAAGCCATACAGGTAGAATGGATCAAGCAGAAGAAAGACTTGAAGATAAAGGAGAGGATGTATAGCACATAAACAAAAATATGAAACATTAAAGCAAAACAGGATAAGAATATACAGGAAATGTGGGACACTGTGAAAAGACAAAATTTTCAAAAATAATTTTTTTTAAAGATTTATTTATTTATTATGTATACAGTGTTCTGTCTGCATATACACTTGCAGGTCAGAAGAGGGCACCAGATCTCATTACAGATGGTTGTGAGCCACCATGTGGTTGCTGGGAATTGAACTCATGACCTCTGGAAGAACAGCCAGTGCTCTTAACCTCTGAGCCATCTCTCCAGCCCCAAAATTTTTATAGGCATAGATAAGGGAGAAGAATCCCAAGTGAATGTCATAGATCAGCTCTTTAACAAGATCATAGAAGAATACTTCTCCCAAACATACAGATACAAGAAGTATACAGAACACCAAGTAGACAAGGCCAAAAAAGAAAATCCCTACAGTATATCAAAGTTAAAATACTAAGTATACAGAACAAAGAAAGAGATTTGGAAACTGAAAAAAAAAAAAAAAAAAAGGAAGTCACAGATAAAGGAAAATGAATCACAATAATAGCTGACTTCTCAATGGAAAATTTGAGAGCCAGAAGAGATCTGGAGCAATTCCAAATCCTAAAAGATGATGAAGGCCAATCTAGACTAATATACCCAGCAAAACTATCGTTAAAAGTTGAAGAAGAAATAAAACACGTTCCATGATATATGCAGCTGAAACTAATTTAAATCTAAGAAACCAACCCTAAAGAAAACACAGAAAGTAAAATTTTGGACTATAGAGAGGAATGTGCACAGCCAAGAGACTGTAGAAAGAAATATAACACCAATTTTCTAAGATACAAAGTACTGCTGAGAACACAACTATTAAAATCAACAATTCAATGAGTGCAATTAACATACATATTTGAATAATAACTTTAGATATTCTCTAGATAAAAGACACAGGCTGACTGAAGGGATCAAGAAACAAAATCTGTCTATTTGTTGTCTACAAGAAACACATTTTAGATTTAAACATAGGCACTGCCTAATTTTATACACACACACACACACACACACACACACACACACACACACACACAAAACTAGATTTGAAAACATAGATTAACACCAATCCATTAATAGTAGGTGATTTCAGTACCCCACTTTCTCCAATAGATAGGTCATCTGGGAAAAAATAAACAGAAACATCAGAATTAATTTACATCATACACCAGATGGACTTAACAAATATCTATAGAATATTCCACCCCAAACCAAAGAATATACATTCTATGCAACAGCACATGGAAGTGTCCCTAAAATAGACCACATGCTGGGACACAAAAAATATTTACAAGTTCAAAAAAGACTTAAATAACCCTGTGTACTCTATATGACCACAATGAAATAAAACTTAAAATTGGCCATAAACAAGTCCCTAGTAAATACACAAACTCATGGAGATTAAACAACTCATTAATGAATGATGAATGGGTCAAAGAAGAAATAAAAAGTTCCTGGAACTAAATGAAAATGAAAATACAACATAACAAAACCTCTGGGACACATTGAAAACAGATCTATGAGGAAATGAATGTAGCTAGAGTTTTCCTGCCTTGCCCACAGTCAGGACAAATCTTTGTCACCTGCCAGTCCCACAGCCACTCAGACCCAACCAAGTAAACATAAAGACTTATATTGCCTACAAACTGTATGACTGTGGCAGGCTTCTTGCTAACTGTTCTTATAGCTTAAATTAATCCATTTCCATAAATCTATATCTTGCCACGTGGCTGGTGGCTTACCGGCGTCTTCACATGCTGCTTGTCATGGCGGCAGCTGGCAGTGTCTCTCTACCTCAGCCTTCTACCTCTCAGAATTCTCCTCTCTCCTTGTCCCACCTACTTCCTGCCTGGCCACTGGCCAATCAGTGTTTTATTTATTGACCATTCAGAGCAATTTGACATACAGACCATCCCAAAGCACTTCCTCTTTTCTTTTTTTAAAAAGGAAGGTTTTAACTTTTACATATTTCCAAAGCCAGTTTGGTATATTTGGGAATTTGGGTGTAGCTTCTCTTACTACTTCCTGCTGGAGGGGGGCACTGTATCTTATAGGGACACAAAGAAAATTTAAGGATCATGGAGTAGTCCGTGAGGTTGTATCGTCTGAGCCAGTTGCCTTGAAACGATTCTGGATGTTGGATCATCTGGTCCATGGTGTCATCGAAGACCTTTCAGGGGGTCTTGGCTGGTCAAACCTGATGTATCTTAATCTGGAACAAATCCATAGCCTCTGGCTTTCTGTGGAAACAAAAGCAGAACCTCTTTTCCAAAGTAACATATCCTTATATCCAAATTTTGAAGTCAAGGTACCTTTAAAATACACATTTTGGCATAACTCAACAGCTTTTGCAATCAAATGTTTTTCTTCAGTTATGAATATCAAAGAGAATATAATCCAGATTCTCTGTGTGGTAGCCATCTTTACGTGGCTTATTTTTTATATTACCTTGAGCCTATTGCTTTAAACTGCAGCCTTTTAAGCCTGAAATGGCACTGGCACTGTGGTTGCTGGCTCTGCCCACTTCAGCTTCCCAACATGGTGGTGGTACGTTTTCCGCCAGCTCTGGGAGCCATCAACTCTCAGAAATAGTGGGTCTATGCTTCTATCAAGGCAGCGTGTAGCCCAGAAATCTCTTTTTGTTTTGTACTAGCAAAGGCTAAATCCACCACACAGCTTAACGTGCCACTTGCAGGGGCCTCATTCCCACCATACTGCAGGTGGAGCGCATACACCAGGAACCCACCATAGTAGCTAGTAGCTCAAACATGCACTCTGCCGCTAACTTGAAAGAGACTAGGAACTGTTTTTAGCTCCGTTTTAGAATCTTTTCTCAGGTTTTAGGTGGAAACTCTTGCCCCACGTTGGGCACCATTTGTAGCTAGAGTTTTCCTGCCTTGCCCACAGTCAGGACAAATCTTTGTCACCCGCCAGTCCCACAGCCACTCAGACCCAACCAAGTAAACATAGAGACTTATATTGCCTACAAACTGTATGACTGTGGCAGGCTTCTTGCTAACTGTTCTTGTAGTTTAAATTAATCCATTTCCATAAATCTATACCTTGCCACGTGGTGGAAGGTACCTCAGCCTTCCACCTCTCAGAATTCTCCTCTCTCCTTGTCCCACCTACTTCCTGCCTGGCCACTGGCCAATCAGTGTTTTATTTATTGACCAATCAGAGCAATTTGACATACAGACCATCCCAAAGCAGCTCTAAGTGCCTACACTGAAAAATCACAAATAAATAACTTAATGATGCTACTATAAAACTTAGAAAAGCAAGAACAAACAAAATCCAAACCAAATCCAAACCAATTCCGTGGTAAGAAGTAATTAAAATTAGAGCAGAAATTAATGAAATTGAAGCAAAGAAAACAATACAAAGAACCAACAAACCTAAGAGCTGGTTCTTTAAGAAGATAAAATAGATTGATAGACCCTTGGCCCAACTAACCAAAAGAAAGAGAGGACTCAAATGAATAACAACAACAAAAATGTTGCAACAGACACCACAGAATGCCATAAGGGGAAACTTTAAAAACCTATATTCTAATAATATGGAAAACTCATAGGAAATGGGTGAATTTTCAGGTTCAGTCAAATCACCAAAATTAAACCAAGAAGAAATCAATGACCGAGACACGTCCATAACAAAGGAGGAGATTGAAATAGTAATAAAAGCCTTCCAACTAAAAAAGTTCAGGAACAGATGGCTTCATAGCAGAATTCTATTAGACTTCAGAGAAGATCTACAGTCAACTCTTTCTAAACTATTTTTTAATAAATAGAAGGACCATCCCAAATTCCGTCTGTGCAGCTGGTATCACTTTAATACCTAAATCAGGTAAAGACAAAACAACAAAAGGAAAAGAAGAAAGAGAAGAGAAGAGAAGAAAAGCAAGCTACAGGCTAATATTCCTTAATAAAATGCTTGCAAACAATATACAGACATCCATGAAAAAGGATTATCCATCATGACCAAGTTGGCTTTGTCCCTGAAATATGGCTATAATTCAACATATACAAGTCAATAAGAGTAATAAACCACACAAATGTATTTAAAGATAAAAAAAAAATCACATGATATATGTTAAAACAGCCTTTGACAAAATACAACATTCCTATTTATTCCTAACATTATAATGAAAGTTCTAGAGAATGCAGGATTAAAGGGAACATAGCTCATCATAATAAAAGCTGTGCATAAAAATCCCACAGCTGATGTCATCCTACGTGGAGAAAATGTGAAACAATAAGGCAAGAGAAGACAATTAAAGTGATACAATAGAAAAAGAAGAAGTAAAACTATCCCTATTTGCAGATAACATGATATTATACATTAGAGATTCCCAAAATTCTACCAGAAAGGTTCTAGAAGTATAAACAAATTCAACAATGTGGCATTATTCAGAACCAATTTGCACAAATCAATAGCTTTTCTATACACCACCAACAAATGTACAGAGAAGGAGATCGTGGACACACTCCTACTCACAATAATCTCAAAGCAAATAAAATATCTAGGAATAAACCTAACTAAGGAGCAAAGACCATATACAATGGAAGCTATAAACCACTGAGGAAGGAGATAAAGACATCCCATGCTCATGCATTGGTAGAGTAGAGTTAACACCATGAAAATGACCATTTTACCAAAAGCTATTTACAGTTTCAATGTAATCCCAACTCAAATACCCAACTGATTCTCCACAAAAATAGAAAAATTATCCTAAAAAGCAGACGGAAGAGTCAGAAGAGCCAAAACAATCCTGAGCAAAAAGAATAATGTTGGAGGAATTACCATTCCAGGTCTATTACTTATTACAAAGATATATTACTTAATGCAGAGCCATAGTAATATGGTACTGGCATAAAGACATGTAGACCAATGGAACAAGATCAAAGATATAAACATGAACACCTAGCCAGCCACTTAATATTTAACAAAAATGACAAAAAGGTGATCTGTAGAAAAGAAGTCATCTTCAACAAATGGTGCTGGGAAAACGGATGACCAAATGTAGAAGGATGAAATTAGACCCACATCTATCACCTTCCACATAAAGTAACTCCAACTAGAACAAAAACATAAATTTGAAACCTGAAACTGCTACAAGAAAACATAGACACTAACCTACATGATATAGATGTAGGAAAAGACTTTCTGAATAGGATCCCATTTGTCCAAGAATTAAGGCCATTGAATGACAAGCAGGACATCATCAAACTAAAATGCTTTTGCACAGCTAAGGAAACTATCTTCCAGAAGAGAAGTTCACCAAATGGAAGAATCTGTGCCAGTTATACAGCTGACAGAAGATTAATATCCAGAATACAAAGAACTCAAAAACCAAAGGATTTAAAAACAGATCAATTCAAAATAAAAGGGGCTTGGGACCTGTGAACAGAGTTCTTCAAAGAAGGGGAAAAAAAAACACTTAAGAAATATTTCAAAAACATTCTTAGTCCCTAGCAATTAGGAAAATGCTAATTAAAGTAACATTGAGATTTCATCTCACCCCACAGAATGATTTTTTTTTCTTCAAAAATCGGCAAATGCCTAAGGGGAAGTAGGGAAATGGAAACCCTCATTCTCTATTGGTGGGATTGCAAACTGGTGCGGCCACTCTGGGAATCAGTGTGGAGAATTCCCAAGAAGCCAAAACTAAATTGACCATATGATCAAGGTATACCGCTCCTTAGCATATGAATTATTTGGCATTTGACAGCTTAGATACTTGCCCAGTCATGTTCAATGCTGCCCTATTCACAGTAACCAGGGACTGGGGACAACCTAAATGCCCTTCAACTAAGGAATGCATACTGAAAATGTGGTCCATATACATACACCATGGAACACTATCCATCTGTAAAGCAAAATGAAATCATGAACTTTGTGGGTAAATGGATGGAACTAGGAAAGATCATCTTGAGTGAAGTAACCCAAACCTGGACAGACAAATGTTGCATGTCCTCTCTCATCTCAGGTTCCTAGACCCAAATCTTCAGATGTGAGTATATCATCTGGAGTAACTGCAGAAACCAGTAAAGTAAGAAGGAACCATTTTGAGGACGGTGGCGGAGCAATAGAGAAGGGGAATATAAGAGCACAAGTGATCAAAAATGGGTGAAATTAATACAGAAGAAGGAGGTTAAAAATAACGGTAATGATGTCTGAAAAAGTTATAAGAAATCATACTATTAGCGTCTACCTAAAAATACCAGTAGTAAATGTAAATCAGTGTTTAATGTACATATAGAGTTTAAATGAAAAGTTCCCACCTGGGCTGACAGTGCTCTCTCCAAGCTGCAATGACCATCCAATGACGAAATTCCCAACACCAGGCATGAAAAGCCCTCCTTTGAGTTGTTGGTCAGGGTTGCCCAAGAGACTCTCAAAACATTACAGGCTATTGTTATTGTCCTTGGCTGTCCCCAGTGGTGGAAGGTAAATTCCTATTGCTTAAGACTCCATGCCATTCAGATATAGGGTGCAGAGGCCCCCTGGGCTGGAACTGACTTGAAATCTTCCTCTCTAGAACTAGTTTTCAGAGTACCAGGAGGTGCCTTGCCAGCTTCCACAGGAGGGAAGCAACTAACAGGCCTACCCAGCTACAATGCCTATGAACCACAACAATGACCAACATAACATTCTAACCCTAAGGGTACAATAGTGTCACACATACCATAGCAGTAAGCAAGAGTTCTCTAATAGGACTTAGGACCTACTCAACAAGATAGGAATCAAGCCTCATACTGGAAAGCCACCCAACTACCCAGGGATAGTGAAGTCATGTATCTTACAGGAAGACCTACGACTACTCCTTTACTAAACCAGCATAATCTATATCTATATGCTAGATATTTATTCTTGTACTCACATACAAATGCTGTCCTTGTCCCTCATGAAGGAATGAGGAAACTTCTCTTTGCCACAGAAAGAAACCATTACAGAAAACCACAGCCAATCAAAATACAGGGTAGTAGAGCTCAGTCCCAATGGTTACATCTACAGTACAACTTCTGAACCTAAGAACTCAGGGATCATTGTGGAAGAGGGTGTAGAAAGATTGTAAAGGCGAGAAGAACACAGGGCTTGATGTGAGATTGTGTCTCCTAACAATGTCAGAAGCTATACCTATAAAGTCTCACCAACATGAGCAAATAAGACAGTAGACAAGTTAATGTGGATAGGATGTTGTGGGGAGAGGAGCAGAAGCCCTCTAGGCCTCTACCCTATACAAAGGGCCACATGTAGCTAAGGAATGCTGAGAGTGTGAAAAGTAGTCTTCCCCAGGGAAGAGCACACCAATTGGTTATCCAATATCAAATGGTTATCCCTGAAAATATATATATATAGAACTATATAGACTGAGCAGGTTGTATTTACGTATTTTGGAATATATATATATATACACACATATATATGTAATTATATATATATACACATATATATATGTAACAATACTTAATAAAAAGAGAGGCCATGATCTTGAAAGAGAGCAAGGAGAGGCATATGGGAGGGTTTGGAGAGATGAAAGGGAAGTGAAAAATGGTATAGTTATATCATAATCTCAAAAAGTAAAATAATTTTTTAAACCTCAAGTTTTATATATTCAATATCTTTTCTTCAAAGTATGAGCTACCAAATGATCATCTCCTGTGATATGGTCTCAAGTGGTATGTTTTTACTTCTGACATTTTCCAGACAAAATGCCTTCTGCAGAAATATACACTGCATGGGGTTTTGTTAAACAAACAAACAACAACAACAAAACAGAACTCTGTAAACCCAGGATGCTTTGGGCTGGCTTTAGGGCACAAGGTTGTGTCTTACCTCCTCACCTGGAAACATTTTTAGTTTTTGTGCAACCTACTTGACCTTCTTCAAAGGTGAGAGGTATCTCTCAGAGAGGCGTAAGCCTCATTTGCTGTGTCATGGCTGGTGGGATGCTGTGAGTAGGGATGATGATAATGGTATTTGTGGTGAGAAAGATTAGCTCCTCTCTTTAGAGTTTCAGGCTCAGCATTTGGGGGCTTCGTCTATGGTCTGACTCTGTGGACTGAAGAAGATAATGAACAGCAACTGAAATAACACAGCTTTGTGTCTTTCCACATCACACTGGGATCAGTGGTTTAAGCCAAAGCTGGATCATGAATCAAATACTTTTCAATTCAAGACCCTTGAAATTTTTTTCCCTTGTATATGTTCACGTGCATGCATGTGTGCAAGAGAGAGAGACAGAGAAAGAGAGATATTGGCAGACAGACAGACAGACAGACACACACACACACACACACACACAGAGAGAGAGAGAGAGAGAGAGAGAGAGAGAGAGAGAATAAGAATGGAATGCATGACTGCTTCTGACTTCCTGTTCCTCCTCCCATTAAACCCTCTCCCAAAATGATCAAGGCTGACTCTCACATTACACAGGAAGTGAAGTTAGAATCACAGTTGTGGATTTTGGAATGAATTTCTTATATTCACTCAAGAATGCTCAGAAAAGTCAGGCCTGTGTGCAGTCTAGAAAACTAAATCTAACACCGACTTACTGGAAAACGATTGCTTCTTAGCTAAATGTTCAGTTTTATACCACACAGGAAACACTCCAAGTAAATATAAGTTGGGTGCCAGAATCAGTTTTAAGAACTATGAGGTTTTTATTTCCTGAAAAAAAAAAATATCCTATTAGAAGAGGACAAGGTCAAGTCTTTCATGTATCACATGTGATTGATTCCCTAAAGACTGACCCTGGAGCCACCTTCTGTTTATGAACACATGTATCACCCCAAATACTAGTGTTAAAACAATTGATGAGAGACCAAGGTTTGTCTTTTATTAGAGATCCCCAAGGATCCCTGTTGTCGGTTGTTTTACTTTTAGCTCCTTTACTCTTACTCTTTGGGGGACCCACCACTTAGCTCCCAAACAATCACACGGAGACTTAGCTTATTCTTTCTTATGATGCCTGGCCTTAGCTTGGCTTATTTCTAGCCATCTTTTCTTAACTTAAATTATCCCATCTATCTTTTGCCTCTGGGCTTCGTATCTTTCTCTATTCTATATTTTTTATTTGTGTAGCTGGGTAGCTGGCTCCTGATGTCCTCCTCTTTCTCCTTTTCTCATGCCTCCATCTTCTCTTTTTCTCTTCTATTTATTCTCTGCCTGGCAGCACTGCTTATTTCTTTCTCCTGTCTAGCTATTGGTTGTTCAGCTCTTTATTAGACCAATCAGGTGTGTTAGGCAGGCACAGTAACACAGCTTCACAGAGTTAAATAAATGCAACATAAAAGAATGCAATACACCTTTGCATCATTAAACAAATGTTCCACAGCATAAACAAATGTAACACATCTTAAACCACAACAGATCCCTAGAACCGTAGCACTTGGCACCTTCCCCTTTTTTCCTTGGCTAGTTGCCCCCCACTTTCTGTGAAAGCTTTCTCCCAAACATACATACTTAAATAGACAAAACCATATTTAATATGCAGTATGACTTTTATGAGCATGAAGAATTATTGTATGATTTTGGGGGTGTTAAATCACAAGTGCCTATATCCCAATAAAATCACATGCTGTTTTTGTAGACAATGATGACCTGGGACTAACCACACCACTGCTGTTATCTCAGAGTTTAATCAGAATGTTGGAAGGTAGCCGAGTTATGTATAGTCTCCTTTTCATCTTCATCAGATTTCCTGACACAATGGCATGCTTTCATTTTTATGTGAATGCTATAATGTGGCTAGAATATCCTTCAAATATCCATGTGTTATATGTGGTTGATATATTGTGCACCCCAGTAAACTTATCTGGGGGCCAGAGAACAGAACAGCCACTGTATTAAACATAGAGGTTAGGCAGAGGAGCACATGTCTTTAATCCCAGCACTTGAGATCCCAGGTCTTACTTGGAAAAGACACACACCTTTAATCTTAGGAAGTGATGGCAGGAAGCAGAAAGGTACATAAGTCACGAGAACCAGGAACTAGAGGCTTTTTAAGCTTTTAGACTTTTAGCAGCAGTACAGCTGAGATCCATTTGAATATGGACTCAGAGGCTTCCAGTTTGAGGAAACAAGATTGGCTGAGAAGTTGGCGAGGTGAGGTAGCTGTGGCTTGTTCTACTTCTCTGATCTTTTAGTTTCCCCATATTGCTAGTTTGTTTGGTTTTTTTTTGTTTGTTTTTATTTTTTTGTAAACATTTTGTTTGTTTTTCTTTTTTTTTTTTTAAGATTTATTGTAGTTTGTGCGTGTTCTGCCTCATTGTATGCCTGCAGGCCAGAAGAGGTCACCAGATTTCATTATAGATGGTTGTGAGCCACCGTGTGGTTGCTGGGAATTGAACTCAGGACCTTTTGAAGAACAGCCAGTGCTCTTAACCTCTGAGCCATCTCTCCAGCCCAGGTTTGTTTTTATTAATAAGACCTTTTAAGATTCATGCTACAGTTATGGGCCTGTTCTTCAGAATGGCACCCTTGGGAGATGGTGGATTCTTTAGATTCTCAATATGTGGGTCGAATCCCCTTTGGGGGTCACATCAAATATCCTGCATATCAGGATATTTACATTACAATTCATAACAGTAGCAAAATTACAGTTACGAAGTAGCAATGGAATGATTTTATGGCTGGGGGTCAGCACCACATGAGGAACTGTATTAAAGGGTCACAGCCTTAGGAAGGTTGAGAACCACTGCTTTAGTAGGTGGAGTCTAGTAGGGGAGGTCTCTAGATCACTGGAGACATACCATTGAAGGTGACTGAAGAACCCTGGCTCCTCTCCTTCCGTTTGTTCTTGGGCCA
This sequence comes from Peromyscus leucopus, assembly GCF_004664715.2. NCBI lineage: Eukaryota > Metazoa > Chordata > Mammalia > Rodentia > Cricetidae > Peromyscus > Peromyscus leucopus. The sequence goes on along the minus strand of NC_051079.1, from coordinate 50,901,718 downwards.
CAAAATGAGTATCTTTGCTTAATGCCATGCTTCTCCCATGACACGCTGCCTTGTCACAGGCTGGAGAGCAATGAAGCCAACCTGCCATGGACTAGAGTCCCACGACTCTGAGCCAAAATAAGCCTTTCCTTCTGTACGTAGATTTTCTCAAATGTTTATTAAAGCAACAGAAAGACTATTAACGTAATAGGTAAGTTGAGGCTCAGAGGACTGATAGCTTGCCCACAGGTAAACATCTGGGTAAGGGCTCGAAATCTCCCCAGTTTTCCTCCTGTCCAACATTGCTTTTGGAGTGTTTTCTGTGGTCGTCATGAAGAATGAGTCTTTGAGGAGAGCCGAAGCTTCTAGGCTGATAAATAGGCTGTGGCTAGATGAATATCATTCTGGGTGCTGGGGTCTACACTCTGAAGGCTGTAATGACTAGTTACTTGCTGCCATTCATTTTCAACACACAGCTCAGATCTTTCTAGCAAACGAAATTACCCAACTGGTAGAGCCAAACAGTCACCCGGTGCACTCCCTGTTACAACTTAAGAAAGAATAAAGAGGTCTTTGTGTTCAGGAAAAATACCTTCAAGAAAAAGGGAGCTGGGGGATGGTGGCCTAGGTGCAAAAGTGGTGGGGATTGTGTGTGTGTGTGTGTGTGTGTGTGTGCGCGCACGTGCATGTGAAGAAAATGATTACTTTTCTTTCTTTTTCTCTTTAACACTTCATATTATATACAACGTTCTAAGTACAAATGGTAAAAGTCTATTGAATAATTTGACTTGGGGGTGCCAATAATTTTTAAACCCCCCACAGATAATAGAAATAAACTATAACCTATGCTTCATGTATATTCACTTTCTTAGTGTGATAATTCAAAGCTGTTGTGACACAGAACACGTTTTTACTTTAATGACATTTGAGAGTAGAGAACGAACAGCTGCCTTTACTGACTTTCCTATCAGAGGCGAAAATCTTTTTGAAGAGTTACAAGCAAGCGAGAGCAGCTGGGGTGGGGGGGCTGTGGCTGCAGGCCAGCTTAGCCACAGGCAGCACACACAGCTCCCTAGAGGCAGGTCACTAGCCATCCACCTGAGGCAGAGATGGAATGTTGGGCTTCTGTGTCCCGCCTTAGAGCCATAGAACCAGAATCTGGGTTGGTTCTATGAACCAACAAATGAACAAATGAACCAAATGGACAAATGAACAAATGGACAAATGAACATCATGGAAGTTTGCTTGGCTCTCAAAGCTTGAGAAAGGGTAAGGTGTAGAAGTGATCCAAGGATCAATGTCAGAATAGAAAAGAAATCAAGACATCAGTGAAAGGAAGAAAGGACCAAATGGTTGATCCAATCTCAAAAGCTTTGAAGAGAATTTTCTCCAAATTTAGAACATGTGAAATTTTCTGTTATTTCAACTGTTGAAGTTTTTCTGATGATACTTGCAACACCTATTAAAAAATGAACTAAAGCCAGTCAGGGCAGTATACAATATAAAAATTGTATCTCACTATCAACCTTAAAGATTGATGATTAGTAAATAAAACTTTAAGAACTGTGTGGTGATATATTGTGCACCCTAATAAACTTGCCTGAGGATCACAGGACAGAGCCAGCCACTAGATTACACATAGAGGTCGGCAGTTGTGGCATATACCCTTAATCCTATCACTTGGGAGGCAAAAATCTGTTTGGATCTCTGTGAGTTCAAGACCACACTGGAAACAGAGCCAGGCAGTGGTGGCACACACCTTTAATCCCAGTACTGGAAAGAACACATGCCTTTAATCCCAGGAAGTGACGCCTGGGCAGAGAAAGATATATAAGGCGTGAGGAAACAGGAACTCACTCCCTTTAGGCTGAGGATTTCGTAGAGATAAGAACTAGTGGCTGGCTGCTCTGCTTCTTTCAGCTTTCACCCTGATATCTGGCTCTGAGTTTTTTATTAAAAGATCCTCTAAGATTAAAAAAGAAACAGGGCCGGGCGGTGGTGGCGCACGCCTTTAATCCCAGCACTCGGGAGGCAGAGCCAGGCGGATCTCTGTGAGTTCGAGCCAGCTGGCTGCCAAGTGAGTTCCAGAAAGGCACACAGCTACACAGAGAAACCTGTCTCGAAAAACCAAAAAAAAAAAAAAACAAACAAACAAAAAACAAAAAAGCAAACAAACCAGAACTGGAATGGGACAGCACAACAGAAGAACTCATAGTGTAGTAATGGATATGGGGAAAGAAAAGAATTCATAGTCCACAAGGCAGATAGAAGAAAGGAGGGGTGTGTGATGAACAGAGAGGAAGAGTGTCTCTGAGGAAGCTAAAGCTTTGTTCCCTCTTAGTAAAATGTCAACTGCCGATAACATAAAAAGGATGATAGTCTGCACTATGTTACCACCTGCAGAGTCAGAGGTGACTCAGGTGAAAATCATCATGGGATTCTGGAAGTGACAGGGAAGCTTTAGATGAGAAAAAGATTCTGTAGTTTCCATATCCATCTACCCCGTAGGCTGCTAATTGATTATGAAGGAGAAAGTGATCATTTAACCTGCTAGACTTACTGGCGATGAAGTTTATGGAAACCTCTTGTTCCTTTGTTTCCCCTAACTTCCATCCAATACCTGACACAAAGTACTTCACATAGAGAAAATGCTTCTTCAGCTTTAACTTTTAGAGGCTGTCAGTTCAAAGTCTGTGAGCCCCATGGTTTGGCTCTGATGGACGACAGCAGGAGGACAGAGAATGAGAGGGAAAGCTAGCGTGAAAGACAGGAAGCCCAAAGGAGTGTGTGTGTGTGTGTGTGTGTGTGTGTGTGTGTGTGTGTGTGTGTGTGTGTATGCGTGCACACGGGGGTCCTAAAACAGAAAATAAGCTAACTATAATCTTTAAACTACAAATCTTATATTTTATGCTCTGATCATACCTACTGAAAATGATTAGAATGAAGAAAATGATAAAAATTTCTTACTAAAGAACATAAATGAAGATTGCATTAATTGAGCAACACACTTAGCTGTTAAGAAGGTAATTTTACAGAAAAGTATCACTCTTGAAGTTAATATATTCTGGAGGCTATTGAAATCCTCTTTTGAATGTGGTGGTAGTCAAGTTACAGCCCCTCTCCCCCCAGGATAATAAAAAGTTAAGAAAAAAAAAAAGGAAAAAAAAGTGTGTAACAGAACAGCACTGGGTCCATTTGCAAAGCACTAAAATGACAGTGGTGTGGTTGTGTAAAACACTAGACATTGTACATGATGGAACAGAGGATCCAGGACAAAGCTAAGGGGTACATGAGCATTGGTTTGTTCAATTGCCGAATGGTATGTACAGCATGAGATTGTTCATGCAAAGCATCAATCTCTTACCTTTATCTTACTCTTTATCTCTGTATATAAACAGAAAAATGCTGGAAAGTCATTCATAACAGTGATAAAAATGGCTCATGCTGGGCTATGAAGAAGAGAATGGCTAATGGTCATTCTGTCAGTGCTTATTGTCACTTTTCAGGACCCTTTTATAGTTGTTTTTTTTTCTTTTTCTAGAGAACAATTATTATAGTAGTTGAAAGGTAGAAATAACCCATGTCTCTTGAAGGATGAATGAATAAGTAAAATAGGATAGACACACACACAGGATGTCCAGGCTAGTTTTATGTCAACATATGCTAGAGTCATTGGAGAGGTGGGGGGCTCAACAAAAAACTGCCTCCGTAAGATCAGGCTATAGACAAGCTTGTGGGGTGTTTTCTTAATTAGTGATTGATAGGGGAGGGCCCAGCCCATTGTGGGTGGTGCCACCTCTGGGCAGGTGGTCCTGGGTTCTCTAAGAAAGCAGGCTGAGCAAGCCGTAAGGAACAAGCCAGTAAGCAGCACTTAGCTACTGCCCCTTCATCAGTTCCTGTCTTCGAGTTCCTTCCTTCCTTGAGTTCCTGTCCTGATTCCCTTCAATGATGGACTATGATGCGGAAGTATAAGCCAAATAAATCCATTCCTCCCCAACTTACATTTTGATTGTGGTGTTTCATCCCAGCAATAGAAACCCTAACTAAGACAAGGGTATTAGCCAGACTTTAAAATGAAGGAAACTCCAACATGCTTCTATGGGGGGGTGGAAGGACTCTGAGCATGTTATTGTAAAAAGTTAATATGCCAGAGTGCCATATTTAGGTCTCTAAGTGAACTAAACTAGCCATGCATGGGAAGAAAACTGATATGATTCTTGCTATGGGAAGTAGCTGGAGTACAGCAACTCCTGGGGACAGGAAGTAGAATGATGCGTTTCTAGGCAGGAGTGGGTAGGAGTCAGTGCTCATGGGTGTGGGCTCCCAGGTTTCCGAGAGGAAGGGTTTTAGTGCAGGCTGGCAGTGATGGATCACAGGTCTGTAGGCTGCCAAGCATCAGCTCACTGAACTCTGGTGGGTGAGAAACTTTTTTCCATTTTTTTTTTAAAGTTCTCAACTGGGACACCTACCCAAAGGATAGACTCACAGAGAAAAACAGAGAGTTACAATTACATCGATTTGGTAATGATGTGGGAGAGACCTAGGGAATGAGTAACAGAAAAAATGCAAAAAGTTTAGGTAAGAAAAACCCCCAATAAAACAGTTCAGGCTAAGTACCATCTTCAGAGGATGATGATGATAATTAATATTGGCATGTCTGAGTGAAAAGAAGACAGGAAATCACAGTAAACAGTACAAAGGGCCCTTCTGCCTTCCCCAGTGAGAAGTCTATAATGACTGTGAACATCCCTCCCTTCCTGGTGCAGAGACACTTCTGAATGGTGATGTCCTTCCTAATGCTAAGTTTTCTATACTAAAGAGTCACTTCTCTAATGTTCAGAGCTTCTACAATGTCTGCTGACTCTCAAAATCCATCTCAGAACAACCTCCAGGCCCAGAGGCATATTTCAGGAGGGCATGTCCTGGCTGCTTCCACCAGTTAGTACTGAAAGGTGCAGCTGGCACCTTTGGTATTACATGTGCATTATCACACTAAAAAAAAAAAATAATAATCAAGTGGTCCAAAAGAACCTTCCTACACACAGCCACACACTTTAGTATGGAGATTTATCAGCTTGTGGAGCAAATCTTGGAGGTTATAGAGTAAGTGCGGGAGTGTTGCTAGAGTTTTCCTGCCTTGCCCACAGTCAGGACAAATCTTTGTCACCCGCCAGTCCCACAGCCGCTCAGACCCAACCAAGTAAACACACAGAGACTTATATTGCTTACAAACTGTATGGCCGTGGCAGGCTTCTTGCTAACTGTTTCTATAGCTTAAATTAATCCATTTCTATAAGTCAATACTTATAGAAGTATGGCTGGTGGCTTACTGGCGTCTTCACATGCTGCTTGATATGGTGGCAGCTGGCAGTGTCTCTCTGCCTCAGCCTTCCGCTTCCCAGAATTCTCCTTTCTCCTTGTCCCACCTAATTCCTGCCTGGCCACTGGCCAATCAGTGTTTTATTTATTGACCAATCAGAGCAATTTGACATACAGACCATCCCACAGCACTTCCTCTTTTCTTTTTTTAAAAAGGAAAGTTTTAACTTTTATACATCTCCAAAGCCAGCTTGGTATATTTGGGAATTTGGGCGTAGCTTCTCTTACTACTTCCTGCTGGAGGGGGGCACTGTATCTTATGGGGATACAAAGAAAATTTTAGGATCATGGAGTAGTCCGTGAGGCTGTATCGTCTGAGCCAGTTGCCTTGAAACGATTCTAGATGTTGGATCATCTGGGCCATGGTGTCATCAGAGACCTTTCAGGTGGTCTTGGCTGGTCAAACCTGATGTATCTTAATCTGGAACAAATCCATAGCCTCTGGTTTTCTGTAGAGACAAAAGCAGAGCCTCCTTTCCAAAGCAACATATCCTTACATCTAAATTTTGAAGTCAAGGTACCTTTAAAATATACATTTTGGCATAACTCAACAGCTTTTGCAATCAAATGTTTTTCTTCAGTTACAAATATCCAAGAGAACATAATCCAGATTCTCTGTGTGATAGCCATCTTTATGTGGCTTATTTTTTATATTACCTTGAGCCTATTGCTTTAAACAGCAGCCTTTTAAGCCTGAAACTGCGCTCTGGCTGCTGGCTCCGCCCACTTCAGCTTCCCAACATGGCGGTGGTACGTTTTCTGCCAGCTCTGGGAGCCATCAACTCTCAGAAATAGTGGGTCTATGCTTCTATCAAGGCAGCGTGTAGCCCAGAAACCTCTTTTTGTTTTGTACTAGCAAAGGCTAAATCCACCATGTAGCTTAATGTGCCACTTGCAGAGGCCTCATTCCCGCCATACTGCAGGTCGAGCACACATGCCAGGAACCTGCCATAGTAGCTCAAACACGCATGCTGCCGCTAACTTGAAAGAGACAACTAGGAACTGTTTTTAAGCTCCATTTTAGAATCTTTTTACTCAGGTTTTAGGTGGAAACTCTTGCCCCACGTTGGGCGCCATTTGCTGCTAGAGTTTTCCTGCCTTGCCCACAGTCAGGACAAATCTTTGTCACCCGCCAGTCCCACAGCCACTCAGACCCAATCAAGTAAACACAGAGACTTATATTGCTTACAAACTGTATGGCCGTGGCAGGCTTCTTGCTAACTGTTCTTATAGCTTAAATTAATCCATTTCTATAAGTCAATACCTTGCCATGTGGCTGGTGGCTTACCGGCGTCTTCACATGCTGCTTGTCATGGCGGCAGCTAGTAGTGTCTCTCTGCCTCAGCCTTCCACTTCCCAGAATTCTCCTCTCTTCTTGTCCCCACATAATTCCTACCTGGCCACTGGCCAATCGGTGTTTTATTTATTGACCAATCAGAGCAATTTGACATACAGACCATCCCACAGCACGGGAGAATTCTTACAATAGGAAGGAAGGACCCACCACAGAGATGGAGAGACAAAGGTTGATCTCTACTACCTTCCATTCGACCCAAAGAATTTAACGGTGGCCACACCTTTGTGTGATAGGAAGAGATATTTTGTAGAACTGGATAGATTTTAGAACCATCAACAAACTCTTCAAAAAATAAAGTGTGTGTGTGTGTGTGTGTGTGTGTGTGTGTGTGTGTGTGTGAGTAGTAGTAGTAGTAGTAGTAGTAGTAGTAGTAGTAGTAGTAGAGATGGAGATGCTTTTGAAAGAGCATAGAAGTGAGGTAGGTGGGGAAATAGAAGCATTTGTGAACCACAGCATAGAAACCCTAACTATCTCTTTGAACGGCAAGGTGAAGAATGGGGGTGACTGTAAGACACCAGACATTTTTGAAGGGCAAGAAGAAGAGTGGAGGGGATAGCAATTGACATTTAATGAACAAAAAGTTGTTTTCCTTTTAAGTGAAAAAGAGACAAAAGCTCTCTGACCAAGCAAGGTCCTTCCTTGCTCCCTGCCTTTCCACTCACTCCACTCAAACTCTTAGAGCAACCCTCTTGTCTCATCGTCACAAGCCCAAGCCACTGGGGCTGCTGGGTACTGCCGTGCTGGATGCTTCATCCCTTTAGAATATGAATCTGGGTTGGGAAAATGTCTCCATGGGGAAACACTTGCCACTCATGCATGAGGACCTGAGTTCGAATGCCAAGAAGTCACATAAATAACCCAATGTCGGTCCTGCATGATGGTAAAGTCAGTTCTCTTGTGATGAGATAGAAGGTGGAGCCAGGGGAATCCCTGGAAGCCCATTGGCCAGCTGGCCTGACAGACACTCCTCAGTGGCAAATAACAAAGGGAAGTGAAAGTGCCTCAAACAAAAGGGAAGTGAAGACCAACACCCAAAGTTGTCCTCTGACCTCCGCATATGATCTGTGGTGTCCCTGTGCTCTACAACCAGTTTACACATGGACACAGGCAGTAATTCAAAACATTTATGTTTGAACTTTCTCTTTTGGAGGATGGAGTGCTGAAGATTAAATCTACCCCTCCACACACACACCTGTTTTGTTATAGAGAGGCATAGATGGCTGCAATCCCCAGCATCTGGAAGATGGAAGCAGGGGGATGAGTAGTGGAAAAGTCATCCTCAGCAACACAGTGAATTTGAAATCAGATATATGACATTCTGTTTCAAAACCAAAAGGACAACAATGTGACCATCAAGAGGCAGTCTTGGTGTCTCATGCTGCAATCTTAACACTAAGTGGGCAGAAACAGGAGGATTGCCACAAGGTCAAGACAAGCCTGGGTTACATTGTGAGTTCCAGGCCAGCTAGCACTCCTAGGAGAACACGTGTCAAAACAAACAAATGAATGAACGAACATTGTGAACTAAGATGTGGCCTTTTCCAGCAATCTGTCTGCATTCTCACTTCTGTTATCTTCATGGCTCACTGTATAGTTTTGTTCTTATTTAACTAAGGTAATGGTAGAGAGATTGTTGTGTGGACAAGTTACAAAGACTTCTGGCTGCTGTGAAAATCAGTGCCATTGAAAGGATTGTGGTTTCTGCAAACCCTGACCTCAGCCACAACACACCACAGGGAACACAGCCATCTTAGGAGAGAAATGGCAGACAGAAAAAAAAGTAGAATGAATTTTCTGGTGGCTGAAAACAGCACAGACATGAAGGGGAGAGGAAAAAATAGCAGGTCTTGTGAAGTGCCAAATGCCCTGCCCCTGGCAAGATGACTCAGACTCACATGGAGGAGCAGTGAACCATGTTATCTATGAGGAAAGTTGATCACAGCCCTCCCACAGGGTGTTGAGTCACAGAAAACTCTGTCTTTGCTTTTCCTTCCACAGAAGTCCCTCTTCTCCCATGTGGCTCCGAGTTGCTTTCACATGGCCAGCCACTAGAAGGGAAAGAGACTCAACACTGTTTGTAGTCTCTGCTACAAACGGGACACACTTTCTTCAGCCTGACACTCAAGGCCAAAATGCAAATCTACAAGATGAATAACTTCTAGGAAGATATAATAATAGCTCTTGAAACCCATTGTGCAAATATGTGGCGCAAAATACTAAATTTCTAAAAAAATCATGGAATTATAATAGGATTTATACTCTTTGAAATAATGAATAGAAAAGGCAGCAGAAAAAGTTTAAAAAGGATATAGATTTGAGTGACCCAGTAGTATTAAACAAAATCCATTGGTAGCTGTCAATTAAAAGAAGAGACTGTAAAACCGTATGGATGTCATTAAATTGTACACTTAGAGATGGTTGAAATGAAAAGTTTATATTTATCTGTCTGTCTGTCATCTCTCTGTAACTTATTACTGCAAGTATATGGACTAAGATTTTTTTCACAGGTTGCAAAGTTCATGGCTGAGGCTTCTTTAACAAAACACTGGTCAATAAGGGCAAAGTATTTTGTAATATGCATTTATTTACTATGACAAATACCTGGGAGAAACCTTGGAGGAAGAAAGATTTATTTTTAGTTCATGGTTTCAGAGGGTTTAGTCTGAGTTTGGTGGATTCCATTGTTTTGAGCTTCAAACAAAGCAACATACCATCTGTTTACAACATTGGGCAGGTGCCATTCCATTTATGGTGACCTGGAAGTAGAAAAACACAGAGGAAAAGGTCAAGGACAAGATGTGACCACCCTCCAAGATATGACCTCCAGCTAGACTCCACTCCCAAAGTTTCTACCACTTCTCCAAGTAGTATCGTCAGATGGCGGCTAAGACTTCAACAGATAATCCTGTGTGTGATATTACTGATTCAAACTAATCCATTTATTAACATAAATTTTCTCTGACTCAAGAGCCTTTAGAAGGAAATGAAGATTCAAAGGAAAAACTGAAGCCAGGTGTTTCTATGCTGAGGATTAAAAAAGGATAATTGAGGAGCGATATCCCTGGACAAAGGCAGGTCTGAGTCAATGGGCATCAAGGGAGGAAGAGTTAACATGGCCTATTCATACGTGATCTTCTCTGCACCCTGGCATCTTCAGCAATAAGGATGCTCCTTTTCTCGAAGTAATAAATGACATCTCATATATGAGGATCTTAAGACATACTCTGGGCAGAAGCATGAGCTGTGGCGTGACCTTCCTGTGTTTTCATGACTGCTCCTGGTGCAGGGTTGAATAGGAACCTTCCTGCTTTGGCTATTTATTCAAATGCCAAGGAGCCACATCTGAGAGTGATGTGTATAGAACCACAATACAAAAGAAAATGCAAATGGAACAGAATCACAGACTGCATTAGATTTGACAAAGTCCAAAGAGAAGCTGCTATCAGCATCTCGTTACATTATTTGGTCACATACTGATTTCAGCTAGGTAACAAAAACAGACTGAGAAATACATATTACGCCCCCCCCCCATGGCTGGCAACTAAGAAGTACGATTTAAAGTATTTCAAGAAGAGAGGGAAGGAGGGAAGGAGAGAGGGAGAGAAGTGAGGAAGTCATTAAAAGAAATTGAGAAACACTGTGAAGAGAATATCAATTCCAAGACAGCTTTTGTGAAATGCCCTTAAGTCAGCCAACAGAAGGGAGTTTCTAGGCTTAAATGTATAACAATAAATCTTCTCTCAATTTTTCTTCTATCTGTAAAGTTTTGGCCTCTGAACCACTGAAAATGAAGTGCTATGGAGCTAGGGAATGTCTTACATTGACCTCCAAATATTTTACTTCTCTCATGACTCTATTATTATAACTCAAATATACATCTCCTTAAGGATGGAGCTGGTTCACACCCATCCCAAACACAGCAGAAGTTCTTTGATTTTCCTGAGAGTGACAAAGGGTTGCATTCCTGGGAAGGAACCCGGGACAATGAAAGACAGATTGAATATCCCTGAGATAACCTGGGGATTTAGAGTCTTCTGTCTAGACATGTTCATTTCACAGGGCTGGAATCCTGGATTGCAAACACATTTTTGAACATTCCTCTAGAAATATTTATAACATTCCAAAGGCCAAGCAGATCATTCCCTTTACACTTGTTGTTATTGGGGCTGTGAATAGTCTCTGCCTCTGTGTGTGTAGAGAAATCCATACTTTGAGCATACTTCTGGCCACTTTATCTCCTCCCGACTAGCCCCTTGTGTAGGAATGGAGTGGGCATTGTAATATTCCTCTGGCTGCCTCCCTGACCCTTCTCTGTCCCTCTTTTGCTATCATCTTTATTTTATCTATATTTGCCATGAATGTATCAGCAAATGGTGTCACTGTTAAATGTGGTGAGAACAGAAAAGCAGTCCATTTTTGTGATAATAGATTTCATATTTAGAATATTTTAGATTTATAAAATATTGAGTAGATCATATAGAGAGTTTATGTATACCCACTATTTCTTTGTAGCTTAATATATTATTCACATAGAGAATTAATGTGGCATGACTGTTAAAATCAGTGGACCTAAATCATTACACTATTGTTAACACAAACCTATCATTTACATTAAGATGCCACCTTGTGTTGCATAAGTCTATGATATTTATAAGTGCGTATTTTAGATTTCCACAATTATAGCATCATAACAAATACGTTTGCTGCACAAGATCTGCCCTGTGCCCCACCCATTCATGCCTCCCTGATGCCCCTCAGGTCCTCAGCAACTGCTAAGCCTAGATTTCCAATGCAGTTTACCTTGTCTAGATAGCTGTAAGTTGGAGTCACACAGTATATAGACTTTCAGACTGGACTTAGAAGTATACACTCAAGGTTTCTCCAAGTCTCCACATATTTTTTAGGCTTAAAGTTTTATTTTTAATCATTGCACAATATTCATTTGCATGCATATACCATAATTTCATAATTTGCTTATCCATCCATGCATTGAAGGATGTCCTAATTTCATTTGACAAACATTAATAAATCTGCTATAAAATTATTATACAAAATTCTGTATGAGTATAACTGTTTACCTTATTTGAATGACTATCTAGGGGAAAATTAGCTGAATCATGTGATAAGCATATGCAACAAACTGCAAATCTGTCTTCCAAGTGGCTCTGCCATTTTATGCTTTTACCAGCAACCCTATCAGAATTTGATAATGTGAGATTATATATTGTAGTTTAAGTCCAACATTTCTTTATTGATAGTCTTTCTAGATGACTTATTTATTCTTGAAAGTGGGGTATTAAAGTCCCTACTATTGTGGTACTGCATTTACTTCTCATTCAGTTCTGTTAATACTTGTTTGTATGTTTACGTATGTTTCAAAGTTGAGTGCATATGTTGTATATCCTTGATGAAATGAACATTGTATGATGACTCCTTTGCTCCTATGATGGCTTTTGACCTACAATCTATGTTTTCGGGTATGAATATAACCACCTTTGCTCTCTGGGTTACCATTTACATGGAGAACTTTTCTCAGTCCCCTTACATCTAGCCTATCTGTGGTGTTTGGAAGCTTTGTGAGTCTCTTATGGGCTGCATAGAGTTGGATCTCATTATTTGATCAGCTTAGCCACTGTACATCTCCTAACTGTTATGTTATTTTAACTCATTTATATTTAAAGTTACCTAAAATGTGAGATAATTTCCATGGCTTCCTCTCCCTTCCTTCCTCCCTCCCTCCCTCCCTCCCTCCCTCCCTCCCTCCCTTCCTTCCTTCCTTCCTTCCTTCCCTCCTTCGTCTCTGTCTCTGTCTCCATTGTTGATGGCTCTCTGCCTCTCTCTCTCATTTGTATTTTTTTGTAACTTGATTCTGTGGTTTTTAGGCATGAACTTTGTAGATAGCAACCCTGTGTCACGATGCCAAAATGTTGAACATATCTTTAAGGATGCTTTCTTTTCTATTTCCATCCATCTAAATGCCCTGCCCCCACCCAATCAAACCCTACTCATTGCAAGAATCTGGAAAAGAAAATAATAAATGTTTTGGTAAGAACAGGGTTACTTTAGCCAGAGTTGCTGCCAGCCCTCACCTCCCCATAGCACATTATCCATGGATACTGGCAGGGTGAGGCAACAGTATGCCAAGAGTTAACTTGATTAGGTGAGAACAAAGGAAGGCATAAACAAGCTGGCCTTTGTGCCATACAACCACAAAAATAAACACATTAGCTGCTCTGAGTTGAGAAATTGGGTGGTGAATGCAACAGACAAGCCATTGGTCAGAAATTCAGTAGACTGTTCTAGGCCATACAGCTGGCATAACAGATCTTGATGAGATCCTACATATATCCCTAATGGCCTTTTGTTTGACTTAATCATCCTAAAAGTCTTGTAAATAAATAGCAGGTTTGCAAAAGCCAAGATTCAAAACCAGAGCTGGGTGATAAAAATCATATTTATCTTGCATTTTATTTTGTATAGAATAAGTCAGATGTTAAGACATAGCATTCATTTGTGCCAAGAGGCCATTCACTGCTTAAATACTCCAGGCAGCTCAGCTTGTGGTGGAACTTGAGAAAAGGGCCCCAGGCATATTCCGTCTGTTCTAAAACTAGTTAGTCGTGATGGTTTGTTGAGTATTGGAAGTGAGACTTGCTTTTGATCATTTTTCTTCACAAATCTGTTTCTTTAAGGAACCCCTTCTGTGATTATTTTCTTGAAAATGTCCCAATTTAAACAGTCAACTCCAAAGAATAATGAATAGAACACATTCTGATATTCCCATTGCCTTAATGGTCTGGGTGTGTGTGTCACTGTGTTTTGTGTTAAGTACTTGCAGTGAAGTTCTGCACCTCACTAAATGAAACCATAAGCCAGTTGGCAACCAAATGGAGTTTGAGTGGAGGAATCAGGAATATCTGGGTGGGGACAGTATCAACTATTCAAAAGCCAAGAACATTCTAATAACTTTCAAAACACTCCTCAGACTTCTTAGGAAATACAAAGAGGAAGTTTATTTTGTTATCTCTCTCTCATGCAACATTGCTGAGCCAATATAGTTTCCATGAACTTACAACAGAGCTTCCAGCTCTGGAAATGGCAGCACTGAATGAAAGTAGCTATTTCTACAGAAGGAAGCATCGACTATAGAAAACCAGGAAATAGCACTCCTGAATGGTCCTTCAAGTCAGGCTCAACTGAAAGTGACAGCCTCGTTGTGTTATTGTTTTATCCAAATGACGAGTCTTCTACACCATTCTATGTTTCATTTCCGCACTTTGTAAACTGAGAAACACTTACATAGCTCTGCGTACAGTGCTGTAGAATTATTCCTGTTTGTGTTGGCCAGTCAGTGGTGCTGTGGTTTGAATGAGAAATGTCCTCTGTAGGCTCATGTATTTGAGCACCTGGTCTGCAGTGGGTGGCACTGTTTTGGAGGGCTATGGAACCTTTAGGAGGTGGAGCCTTGCTGGAGGAAGCATGTTCCTGGGGGCAGAGTTAAGAGTTTATAGCCTTGTCTTGCTATCTTCTGGCTCTCTTTGCTTCTTGTGTCTGGATAAAAATGTGATCAGCCAGCTTCCTACTCTTGCCACTTGTTGCCATGCTTGCCCAGTCACTAGGACTGTGGAACTCTAGGTCAAACTCCTTTTTTTCAAGTTGCTTTTGGTCATGGTATTTTATCACAGTAACAGAAAAGTAACTAATACAGGTGGTGAGGGATAAATGAAGAAAGTATTCCTCTCAGTCTTTATTGGACTTAGACTCACTGAAACAGTAAACAGTGAACTAACATATGCAGAAATAATTCCAGTTATGGGTAAAAATGATAGACAATTCTGTGGGTATTAGGAGAATTATCAGGGACTAATAGAAGGATGAGAATAAGTAAGACCCATGGCATCAGCTCTCTCTCTCCCTTCCTCCCTCCTCCTCTCCCTCCTTTTCTCATGTGAGGTGTGTGTGTGTGTGTGTGTGTGTGTGTGTGTATGTATGTATGTATGTTCATGTAGGTATATGCATGTATACAAGAGTGTGTACATGTGGAAGCCAGGGTTCAATATCAAGCGTCTTCTCTATTGCTCTCCAACTTATGTTTTGAAACAGGATTTCTTACAGGACCTGGAGTTGACTATTTAGCTAGACTGGTTAGTCAATGGATCCCAGGGATCCATTTTATGTACCTCCCCAGTGTTCTGAAGTACTGATAACAGATACATGCCATCATGCTTAGTTTTTTTTTTTTTTTTAATGTGGATACTGGGAATCAAATTCAGGTCCCTGTGTTTGTCAGGCAAGCACATTATCAAATGGCTTACCTACTAAGCCTGGTTTAGATCTTAACAGCAAGCTAAATTTGTTGCATGTCTTTGGCTTGGTGCCACTTTATGCTCTTTATGGCTTTAAATTTTGGTGTAAATGGTAATTTCTCAAAATCTCAGTCTTTATTTTGTAGTGACACTAGTATCTAACAACTCATATGTGATATGGCCATATTAGGATTGCATATCAATGAATGGAGGACTGTGGATGCATTGAAACTGTAACCATGACATAATTTTCATGTCATATATATTCTTTTCCCTTTTCTGCTTAACTGGAATCAGTCATGATGTCCCTCAGAAGGGGAATGGCTAAAGAAACTACTACATTCAGAGAGTAGAATGTTATTCAGTACTGAAAAGAAGAGAGCGATTATGGTGATTTGAATGAAATAGCCCCCATAGGGCCAAAGGGAGTGGCACTATTAGCAGGTATGGCTTTGTTGGAGTATGTGTGTCACTGGAGGTAGGCTTTTAGGTTTCAGAAGCTCAAGCCAGGTCCAGCGGCTCACTCTTTCTTCCTGCTGCCCACCGATCCAGATGTAGAACTCTCAGCCTTCTTCAGCACCATGTCTGCCTGTGTGCCACCATACTTCCCACCATGATGGTAACGAACTAAACCTCTGAACTGTAAGCCAGCCCCAAGTGAAATGTTTTCTTTCATACAGTAGCCATGGTCATGGTGTCTATTCACAGCAATAGAAACTGAGATAGTGATCAAGCCATGAAAAGACATAAAAGGGTCTAAAATGATTCCTGATAGACGAAACATACTAACCCCTAAAGCCTTCACATTGTATGTTTCCAGCATGGTGATATTCTGGAAAAGATGGGATGATGGTAATAGTTAAGAGTTCAGTGGATGTAGTGAGTCAGGGAGGGTAACACAATAACCAGAGTACATAAGACTTTTAGGGCCATGTAGGTACTCTCCTTGATACTGTAAGGGTGTGTGATGGTTTGAACAAGAATGGCCCCCATAGACTCATAGATTTGAATGCTTGGTCACCAGGGAGTGGCACTATTATGAGGTGTGGCCTTGCTGGAGGAAGTTAGATTTCAAAAGCCCAAGCCAGACCCAGTGGCTCTCTTTCTTCCTGCTGCCAGATTGCTACAGACCTGTGGGGACTTTTGAAGTGAGTGGATGCTTATCAATGCTTGTCATTATCCCTTTGCCCCACATTCACAGAGTTCATAGCGGGAGTGACATTCCTGTGAGCTGCAGACTCAGTGATTCTGCTGTGTAGGCGGAGGTTCACTAGTGGTAATGAGTGCATCTGTGTGGGAAGGAACCCTGGGAGTGGAGGAGGCTGTGATGATGTGGAACCAAGAGGAACTCTGCTGTTAACACCCAAACTGCCTAAAAATAGCTATAAAACAAAAGGCCTCTGCAATTAATATTACTTAGCTTTAACTTAATAATTTTCCATTTTATGAAGTGTTTATTATGAAACAGTCTTTCAAAAGTGAAATTTCATTATTAATTTTATGTTCTGCTTTAGGATCTACATCACAAGAATAGAATATTATCCTATAATAATCCAAAATTTTATTACAAGGTAGGATAGAATATTATACTGCAGCACTCAAATCTTCATTATCAGATGGCATGCAATATTAAAGTTTAACATATCTCTAAGCCACTGTCTCCAAGAGATGACCAGAACATCTTCAAATATATGCCACCTGCCAATGCCAACAGTAACATCAGACTCATGCCATGATAATGCAAGGTCAATATGAAATTTTCCCTGTCTTTATTTGGTTAATTTACTGAGACTTCCAATGGACTCAATAGCTACACTTTTCTAATGAACTAAGTACATAGAACATGTTAACCAATTGAACAGAGAATTTGTTGGCCTATGAAATTTAGAATACTGAGTTTATAAAAATAATATTTGAATCACACCAATGAGTATGGTTGGGCCCCTGCATGGAAACAATTCTGTGCAAGCAAATATTGTATGTAAGAATGTACAGTAGCAGAAGCCTGCCAGCTTCTTGCTCTCTGTTTTTGGGGGGTTTTGTTTGTTTGTTTTTGATACAAGGTTTCAAGATTTCTTTGTGTAGCCCTGGCTGCACAAGTACTGACCCTGTGAACCAGGCTAACCTCAAATTCAGAGATTCACCTGCCTCTGCCTCCTGAGTGCTAGCATTGACATGGTGTGCCACCATGGCCAACATCTTCTCTTTCAAAAACAGCAAATCTAAGAGGTTCATGGACTCCTTTAAGATAACAAAACAAAACAAAACAAAACAATGTGTATGAGTATTTTTCTTACATGTTTGTGTATGCACCACATATATGCCTGTTGCCCAGAGAGGTCAGAAGAGGGTGTTGGATCCCTTGGAACTGGCATTACAGATAATTGTGACCTTCCATGTAGGTACTGGGAACTGAACCCAAGTCCTCTGCAAGAGCATCTAGTGATCTTAGCCATAGAGCAAGGATATTTATTTTTTAAAGGGCATAGTCATTTTTATAACTTTATTTTTTTCATTTTTCTTTATTAAGAAATTTTCTACTCATGGACTCATGGCTGTGGAGCCCCCATGGGACTGGACTAGGCCCTCTGGATACAGAAGACAGTTGTTTGGCTCGAACTGTTTGGGGGGCACCCAGGCAGGGGGATCGGGATCTGTCCCTGGTCTATGGGCCGGCTTCTGGAATCTGGTGCCTGTGGTGCACCTTGGTACAGTGGGGAGGGGCTTGGACCTGCCTAGGCTCAGTGGACTGAGCAAGGATATTTTTTTTAAAAACTTGTTCTGGTTTTATTTTTATTTATTTATTTATTTATTTATTTATTTATTTTATGTGCATTGGTGTTTTGCCTGCATATATGTCTGTGTGAGGGTTTCGGGTCTCCTGGAACTGGAGTTACAGACAGTTGTGAGCTGCCATGTGGGTGCTGGGAATTGAACCCTGGTCCTTTGGAAGAGCAGTCAGTGCTCTTAACCTCTGAGCCATCTCTCCAGCCCCCCCTTTTTTATTTTTATTTTATTTTATTTTTTGTGATATTTTTAAAAAGCTAATAAAGCACTCACTTGTTCTGCGTTTCCCTTGTATCTTAGTTATATTAGATGGTGTAGTTTCTTTTTTTATTAGAATACATTACCTTACAGGTCAAAATAAAGTAATAAATTCTGACCAGCAACAAAATACTAAAGGACAAAAGCATATTAATAAACTGTTGAAGAATCACCCAGTGGTGGTGATGGTGGTGATAACTAAACAGCACAGTGACCTTTGCTGTTATCAATGCAAGGTGAAGGGATTTTCCAGAGCTCCCTCTTTCCCTTTTTCCAAATTCATGCACACCCACAAATGCACAAACATGCACGACTTCTTGGGCCATGCTGTCCCTGTGACTGTAGCTCAGGCTATCATTTTAAAACTTTTTAAGGAAAAAAAAAGTCAAGTGACAGAGTAGCTTCCCCTGTGATTCCTCAATCACCATGGCTGCCTAGATGAGACTGGAAGAAGCGCAATGCCAACACACAGGCTAGCATCCAAGTGGGGAACCTCCCAGGGCCTCACCCACAGAGAAGCACCACAGGAAAAACAAGGGGATGTTGAGAGTGAAAGAAATAGTCCTCCCACGGCATGAACCCCGTAACTGGTCATCCAACACCAAGAGGTCAGCCCTGAAATAATATACGTACAAGTAACATTAAATGCACTAAGCAAGTTGTATTTTTATATTTAGGTGTGTGTGTGTGTGTGTGTGTGTGTAACAATAACAATTAAAGGAAAAGAGGCCATGATTTCAAGAGGGCGCAAGGACAGAAAAATGGATGGGATTAGAAAAAGGAAAGGGAAGAAGAGGAAAAATGATATAGTTAAAATTTATTTATTTATTTATTTTTTTTTTTTTGGTTTTTCGAGACAGGGTTTCTGCGTAGCTGCGCTTTGGATATGGAGGGTGGTGAAAAGGAAAGGGAAGGGGAAAAATGATGTAGTTAAATTTTATTTTTTAAAAGAGAAAAAAAAAACATGTGAGTTCTGGTCAGAACACCAACAAAAATTGTTGTTGTTGTTTTTGTTATTATTATTTTAAAAGGACCCTTTCATTGAATAAAGATTTCTTTAGGCCATTCTATATTTGAAATTCAGCCTTCCATGAATTCCTTGGAATTAATAACAGAGGGAGATAAAACTAAGTCTGTATATACTCAACAGAACATTTCTCTAGGCTACAGAAGCCCAGTATCTTTAGGATTACACATGATTTTTAGATGCATCCTCAGCTGGTACAGAGGTAAAGTCATTAAAATTGTATGAAGCTTGGTTGGGTCTCTAATTGTATAGCTTTCTTTGTTCTGTATCACATCTCTGAAATGGAGAAAAATCAAGCTCCTAGCCTTGCCTTGTAAGCTAAATACTAAGATTCTCTCATGCTATGTGTGCAGTTGTAGCTGGAGTTTTCTTCAGTTCCCACCAAGCCCTGGCAGTCCTGCAGCCCACTTATAAAATAAACACACAGACTCTTATATTATTTTTATTTTTTTTTTTTTTTTTTTTTTTTTTTTTTTTTTTTTTTTCAGCTCTTCATTTTTATTTTTTTAATATTAAACATCTTTTACTTAGATCTCTTTTATATTATTTAAACTGTTTGGTCTAATGGCTCAGGCTTCTAGCTAGCTGTTCTTATATCTTAAATTAACCCATTTCCATTAATCTATAAGTTGCCACATGACTCGTGGCTTACCGGTACCTTACATCTTGCTTGTCATGGCAGCGGCTAGCAGTGTCTCTCTGCCTCAGCCTTCCACTTCCCAGAATTCTCCTCTCTCTTTGTCCCACGTATACTTCCTGCCCAGCTACTGGCCAATTAGTGTTTTATTTATTAACCAATCAGAGCAACACATTTAACATACAGAACATCCCACAGCATGCAGTTACAAAGTCATCATTTGCGAATACTCTGGGATGGTAGTGTTGTCAGCTTGACAGTTGACTGCCAACCTGATGAGATCTGGAATCACCTGGAAGGAGCTGGCAAGATGACTCAGTGCTTAAGAGCACTTGGTGCTCTTGTAGAGGACTGGGTCCTGTACTCAGCACACCCATGGTGGTTCACAGTTGCCTGTAATACCAGTTACAAGAGATCTGATACCCTCTGGCCTCTAAGGCACATGTGGTGCACATACATTCATACAGCACACACACACACACACACACACACACACACACACACACAAATAAAATAAATAAATAAATCTTAGAATCACCTGAGAGATGAGTCCTTGGGCACACCTATGAAGGATTATCTTGATTAGGTTAACTGATGTAGGAAAACCTAACTTCACTCTGGTCAGGACCTTTCCCTGGGCAGGGATCCTAGAGGGTATAAAAGGGACAGAGATAGCTGAGAGCTAACATTCATCTCCTCCTGCTTCCTGACTGTAGACACAATGTAATCAGCTACCTCAAGCTCCTCCTGCATGAGATCCCTGCCATGATGGATTGTGTATCCTGGAACTGTGGGCCAAAATAAACCCTCCCTTCCCTGAGTTGCTGTAGTTAGGGTATTCTATCACAATAATAGCAAAAGAAAAGTCACATGTCCTCTCCTATATAATTAACTCCAGAGCTTGGTCTGAGTCTGTCAATGTGAAATTACCGCTTATTCCATGAAAGTAGCATAAATAATCTACATCCTAGCCCAACATAAAATTGAAAAAAATAAGTGGAGGTCATTTATTTGGTTCTGTGTCAACCAAATATTTCCTGCAAAAGACAATTTGCTGCTTGAAATTTTTGATGTTTCTTTTAGACTGTCTGAGGAGAGCTGGTAGGATTTATTAATCTCTAACATTTCATTCTCAACTTGTGATAAATAGACAAAAATGACTGTCTGGGGTTAATTAAAGCCAACCCAAATAAGTCAGCTGATCCTTTCAGATAAGGTATGGAGACTGTCCAGGCCTTTCCCTTGCTTCCAGAGTGGTGGGACATTCTGTTAGGATCCCACGAGGCAAATATCTGAAATGCCTTAACACATAAGAATATTGCTGTAAATATCATTAGAGCACTGTATCATTTTTTTCAAACCAAGTGAAAATGAAAAGGAATAAAACTCCCAGTGATTACCAAACCCTGCAGAGCTATTGCAAACTGCTTACTTCTGGACCCAGAATGCCCTCGATGGGGAATAATAACCTTTGAATTCATGGAGCAATTACTCTTAGATATTTTCCAAATAGAGGTACATAGTAGTCCATATAGCACAAATGACTACCAAACTATTGTATATTATTCCATTAGTAAATAGCAGTAATTCTAGTTAAGTTGAGTCATCTATGAGCATTCCCGGAATAAGACTCAGTAACTCCCATAGCCATGACTCTCAGAAGGCTCCTCTACTACCTGGAGAACCAGCTGCTTGAGCCTGAGACTGGATGGGCATAAGAAGGGAGAAAAGAGCATCATAAACTTGAGGTTTAAAGTAACATACTGTTTTCTCTGTGTGCTTATCAAGCAGCTGAGTGGGTGATACCAAGAGTAGTCTCTAGGACTCTCCTGACCCCCACTTCAGACAAACTCCACAATTTTTCCTTGATTTCTACCTACCCTGTGTGCAGAAATGGGTGGGGACATTAGACAGTAACCATTTACTCTATCCTCTGGCATCTAAGATTCTGGTCCCACAGATCTTCCTTTCTCAGGACCTCCACCACCACCCTCATAAATCTTTGAATGCAAAACATGATCAGGATGACCTATGTCCCATCGTGAATTCTTACAAACTTAACTCGTATCTCTAGGAAGTTTTGCAGGCTGGTAATTTGCTCTAGATTCCCAAGGTTTCTGGGAGTTTTATGACTTTTGGACTTTTTGTGGGAACTCAGTAATTATTTTTGAAACTAACAGAAGAGAAACTTGTATTTTCAGCCTATCTAGGATAGTTCTTTTCCTTGGCCACTGTCTTGGTGGCCACATCAAAATCATACACTTTGTGGACCTTTCTGAGCTTTTGAAGGCTATCTGATTCTAGCCCCTTGCACAGAACTACTTGACACATGGACTGGGAAAGCCCTGAGTTGAGTTTAGAAAACTGTCCTATGAGAAACCCTCTCAGCTTTCTGAAGAACAGTTAGCTATTTCCTAGAGCATAACAGAGTTGCTGAGAAGGTTAATCTGTATCACCAGAAACATGTACCCAATGAATGTGATGCATACTCCGGAAAAAGCATAGAATCGGTATGAAATGTTGGCAGTGTGGTATATGTGACAGAATAGAGATGCATGTGTTTGCATCTTTGGCTTTTAGGGTACAGGTTGAAAAGACCAATCTTTATAAATTCTTCCCTTCCTTTGCAGGGTTACTCCAATGGGAAAGCACTAAGGCTCTGTAAGCATATCCTTACAGGCGGACCCAGAGAGTGACCAAAGCTGCAATGGCCTTTCACTTGGGGACTTGAAGGTCACACTGTCCTCAGGATTGGTTAATCATAGCCTGGTTAAAAACATATTTTCTAGGAGCAACCATGGTTTAAATGCCCTTCATTTTCTTCAGTCACAAAGCTGGGATCAGCTTTAATTGCCAAAACCTATGGATACCCTCAGCCACCACTGAAGAAGGGTCACTGTATTAATTTAATATTTTTTTATGGAAAAAATGTGAGTTTTTTTTCCTTATGAGAGAATTGGCATGCTGTAGAGATGCAGGCTTTGAAGAGCTTCCTGCTTTTTTTTGACATTTTTCTCCAAGAACTTAGAGATGACCTCTATATTTTCTGAGGGAGTCTCCAATCCCTGATGATAAGGCAGGATGAAGACACTGCATACAGAGGATCAGGGCCTGCTGTTATTACAGGGATATGTGCAGACAAGGTTATGGTCCCTTAAACCCTTGAGCTGCCCAAAGCTGTGAAGAGGAACCTTGAGAAGAGCCAGAGCCCAGGTACTGGCCTGGTGGAAACAGAATGGAATGTTCCAGGTCAGGTCTCTTGTGCCTGGTGCCATGGAACTGAACTTGAGCAAGTGTCCAAATGTTTCCTCTCTGATTTTATGTTTTAAACAAGGTGTTGCAGTATATGGAGGTTGGGAAAGGGTATGGAAATCATTAGCTGGCATCTAACAGGCACACTAAAACTCACTGATTGTCTCAGTTCTGGTGATTGCAACCTCCCTACCCGATATAAAGCAGTACAGAGATGACTCTGGTCCTAAAGAGGCTGTTCTTTCCCAGGGAGCAACACCCAGCTGGAACTCTCAGGTTGTTTCAGGCAGATTCTGTGTAGTTCAATGTGGGACATGTTTGAGAGTACAAAGACACAATATTGAACACACAGTAACCTCTACTGGAAACATCAGTCAGGATTGTCCTAGAAAACTGAGACATGTGGTCTCCCTGGGCCACTACCAAAGACCCCTGCCTTCCTGGACCGGGCTGAGCCTCCTTCCAATGACTTCTTAGCATTCTGAAGTCCCCATTATTACCCTCACTACATTACATGGAACATTACTAATGTTCCGTCACCTTTAATTCAGAATGGGCCCTTGCTCTGATGGGTAGATGGCGCAGCAATGGGATCACAGAGTACTTACTCATCTTGTTATCTGTTTATCCCAAATCTGGGCTAGCATCCAGCTGCTGTTCATTAGATGGAGAGTGCTGCTTCCATGTGTTAGCGAACAGGATCTCAGATTTTTGCATCATCTGTGTAAATGTGTATGGGCTAATGTGTAAAGCAGACTATGCAATGAAGCACACACAGAATAACTCCTCAAAGTACACACTCTTCCATGTGCAATACGGTAGCTATCTTTGTATATGGTTTTAAAAATCTACCAATAAAAGGGAAATAGTAGCAGTTCAGTATCTTATTTTATACTAATCACATTTCAAGTGTTATATATCCACAAATAGTTCATGGTTGTGACAGAGGACAAAATCATTTCCACCACTGCAAATAGTTATGTTGGTCTCGCTATGAGACTTGCCAATAAGAATCACTCAAGAGGAACCCTGTAAGGTCAGCAATGATCAAAGTCCCTTAAAATAAGAAGACACAATCTTACTGTGTCATTGAGAACACCATTCCTGAATGTATTTTGTGCAGTTCAGATGACATAGGGTATAAAACATGCTGAGAGACTAACAAGGATGCTCCCAACACCAAGGGATGTTATGTATGCATTCACCACATCAAACTCCAGACCTTTGAGTCAAGTCTATGTCTGTATTCTCTGCCTTGGACAACACTATTTATTTAATGGGCTTTCCTACATTTGTGTCTCTTGCTTAAATGTCTAAGGGTCTAAATTTATAGCCAATTGTGTACTTGACCTTTCTTTCTGAGTTTCCTATGGGAATCTCAGGCCAGTCATGCCCCTACACACTTGTCCCCTTCCCCTCTCACCCTGCCTCCTACATGTCTTTCCCATCTTCTCTACTTTTAGATGTCACTAACTTATACTCTGCTTTCTTCAACTACTCAAACTATAAGCCTAGGTATTTCTCCCTATGATTATTTTAATCCTGTAATTGTCCCTTTCCTAATTTCCTGTCCTGAAACTTGTTTCAATATAGTAGCAATAGAATGTTAGATTGTTAACTTACTTTCATATTCAACCACCTTGAATATTGTTTGTTAACCTATTTTCATTATGTTAAAAATAACTAAGAAGCGTGGGCAGCCCTGAACTTTCAGTACTTTTGGAAACGCTTTAGATCCATAGTCTTTGATGTAGGCTCTCAGAAGGAAATGACCTCTTAATATTGTCTCCTATGAATATCAAAAATCTGATAGCTTTAAGGGGAAATATCCTTTTGGCGACCACTTCCTGGCTTCAGGCATTCTTTGTGCCAAAGATGAATGTTTTTATTTATTCTCTGATTTTGAATTGCTATTGAATCTAACCTTTCCATCATGTTTGGAATTACAGAGAACTTATTTTAGATGAGATTTAATTGATGCAATGGATACCACCAAGGACAGTGGTCTTTGTTACCTTTAGTTCTCTATACCATGATTTTATATATACTTTCATAAATAAGGAGAAATGTCCATGGTGGGTTTCTTGAGACAGCTAGAATTTGACATTTTAGTGTTGGGGACTGGAGGGCATAGACTTCTTTCAGACAGTGCCAGACTTCAAATGTCAGGAAAGAACAGCGATAGAGACGGTTCATGGATTCACTGCAGAGAGGGAGATCATACTGCAGACAAGGACCCTTCAGGCCATGACAGGGTAAACCTGGGTGATGGTGACGCAGCTGCCACAGCTGGAGGGTGTCCTGAGGAACAGATCTTCTTCCTGCTGATAATAAAAGAAATGCCACAGTAGGGGATGTGTCCTTTCACCATAAAGTGCTGTAATGATCAGTAAACAATTGCAGCTGCTCATTTCTGATGGACACTAGGAGGAAGCAGAGAAACGGCGGGGGGGGGGGGGGGGCGGCGCGTTTTCCAGGATCAGTTGTGTGAATAGTGTTCTGGGGATGCTGGGAGAGCAGATATGGATTGTGAGAAAGGCTACGGTAGGTCAAAGAGCATCAGCTAAAACCAGATAAGCACTGGCCATGAGTGCAAGTCTTTCTGCCTTCTTGGCTTTTGGTAGAATTTCTTCCTATCTTCTGGCCAGCAGACTTAAAGCTACCCATTACTTCTTTGAGCTTGAGACTAGTTTTTAGACACTCCCAATTATAGGTTTTTTTTTTTTTTTTTTTAACTCTTTAGGGGCCTACCATTCAGCTCCCAAATAAATATATAGAGACTTACTCTTACTTATGAATGCCTGCCTTGGCTTGTTTCTAGCCAGCTTTTCTAACTTAAATTATCCAGTTTCTCTTTAACTACATTTTGCCTCTGGGCTTTTATCTTTCTTTATACTACATATCTTTCTTTCCTTCTTTCTCCATGGCTGGCTGTGTGGCAGGGTGGCTGGCCCCTGGTGTCCTTGTCTCCTCCTTTTTTTTTTTTTTTTTTCTCCACCCTCCTTCTCTCAAGCCTAGATTTCTTCTCCTATTTATTCTCTGTGCCTGGCAGTCCTGCCTATTTCTCTCTCCAGCCTAGGTGTTGGCCATTCAGCTCTTTACTAGACCAATCAGGTGTTTTAGGCAGGCAAAATAAACAGAGTTAAACAAATGCAATATAAAAGGATGCAACACATCTTTACATCACTAAACAAATATTCCACAGCATAAACAAGTGTAATACATCTTAAACTAATATTCCACAACACCCAATCTCACTGAATCTTCCTGATTTTCCTAATAGTTTGAAAAATGATCTTGTCTTATAGTCTACATTCACTAATTTTATTACCTTTATTCATTCATAATTGATAATTCAATAGGAAAAGCAGAAGGAGACATATTGCAAGTGGCATAATAACTGACATGCATATTTTCTTAGTAAAGTGGGATTCAATTTGTTTTCTGAATGTATATTCAGAACCAAGAAGGAGATAGTATTGAAGAAATGAGGGAAGAAAACCTAAGCCATCTAGAAAAAAATGGTAAAATGGCAGATGCAATTCCTACCTTAACAATACGTACAGTAAATGGAAGTGGATTAAACTCTTCAATTTTTTTTAAAAGACAGGACTGAACAATGTGCAGAGACTGAGAAACGTTAGACTACTCAGTCCTAAAGGGGATGTCTCTAACAAATTCCTCCCCACCAGGGCTTAGGCACCTCCGAGGAAGAGGTAGCAGAAAGCTTGCAAGAGCTGGAAGGGATGGAGGACACCAAGGAAATAAGGCTTCCTAGACACACCAGGACTGACACACAGATGAAGTCACAGAGACTACGGCAGCATGCACAGTCCCTGCGCAGGTCTAAGCCAGATGGGGTCCCAGTGCTGAGAGGAGAAGCAGACACAAGTCCCCATCCCTAACCCAGAAGCTACCTCCAATTGGCAACAGTTTGCCAAAGGAAGGCTAGATTTCTCCAATGGAGTCTCATTGGCTGGATATAAGAACCACTCTTAAGGGACCCATACCAAGCAGTAGATGGCCAACGCATAACAAACTCAATATTGACCCCTTCCCTTCCATGTCTTTGTCTTGCTCTGGGGCTGTGTTTTAGTTCCCAATATCTCTGTATTTGTTTTTGTTTTATCACTGATGTTTTCATTTCTCTGTGAGTGCCTCTTTTAGAACAGCAAACAGAGGTTAATGGCATAAGTTCTCTCTCAATACTCACTTATATTTATCCAGTTTCCTTCCGACTTGATCTCTGGGGTTTTCTTTAGGACCTCCCATTCTCATTGTTTACATAGGCCATTTTTCCCCCAGTTTGCTCCGAGTTCTTTCAAAAGTCTCTTGGGTTTTCAAATATGTACATTTGTTTATGGAGGATTCCATTATTAGAGTAGGCATTGGGTTGAGCTTTCTTAACCAGCCAACTGCAACTCTTCCTCAAAGTGCACGTCATCAAGGGTAAGAGCAAGCTTCAGGGGTGGTGGTTGGTGGGATCTGCATCTTGTCTCTAAAGACCCTACCTGCTAAGAATTTTCCTCTGCCCTGTGGGCCTCTTGGAAATGTTAGGGGTAGGAACTAGTAGAAGGAGAAGTTAGGTCACTAAAGGGTGTGTCTTAGAAGGGCACTGCAGGACACTGGCCCTTTACTCTTGCTGTATTTTCATTCTGTCTTCCATACAGTAAACAGCCTCATCTCTCTCAAACCAGCAGGAATGAGGATTCTGAACCATGAGGTGTCCAGGGATGAGAAATAAAGACAATGAGAAATGAAGACAGAAGCAATAGCGGGGACTGGGAAGGCTTGTGTAAGCCGGTGACTTATGCCAAGCAAGCTTATTAAAAAGCACATTATCTTACATATTTGCAGGTGGAAAAATGACCAAGGTCAGGAGAGAGTTAAGTCAGATAATGCTGGCAAAGAAAACACAGGATACCTTAGACACAGCTGCCTAAGGACTGATAACTGCAGCCCAGGGGTGAAGAGTCAGGTCCCCAGCAACACAACTTTTGAGGGGCTGGCTCCAGCTTTAGATGGACTTTGCCATGTCCATTCCTGGACAGGAACACAGAACTAAAGTTCTTTGTCCTTTCTTCAGGGCTTCTACAAAAGTCTTGTGTCCATCTAACTCTCAGCACTCAGCCATGATGTCCATTAGATGTGCTGCCCCAGGCATAAGGTCAAGGCTCTGTGGACTGAACTCAAACGCTCGAATAAGCTTTTCCTGCCTACAAGTGGATGTTTTCAGGCACTTGTCAGAGTGACTGGAAGTTGAATGGCATAGTGAGTGGGACCAGTCCTCTGGTTTAGCAGCTGCAGGCAGAGAGGTTTGAAGTGCTCACAGCCTCCACTTACACAGAACCACAGCCTTGTTTCTCCCCTGCCAAGTGAAATCGTCTCTGTAGCTGGCATAGCATGGCCTGAGCCCTTTGCACACGGAGTTTCACCTCCAAAGGATCCGATGTTGAACAAGATGAAGCCAGTGTGAGGCTCTGCAGCTGGGATCCCAGGACAGAGACAGAGAGGACATTCAGTGGCACCAGGGGCCCGACTGATGCCAGTGCAAGAGGGACTATTTCCTGTCCCAGCCTTGGCTGTCCGCACTTGCGAGCACTCACTTTTCAAAGCTCATCCCCTGACTGGATAGTATGTGGTACACAGTGATTCCTAAAGGATATTTGCAGAGATGACTGACCAGAACCAGTTAGCTCCCCGAAGCTAGGAATTAAAGAATTGCATCTCTTTTAATTTTTTTGATTGGAAATTTTTATTTTATGTGTATGAGTGGATTTTTTTTTCTGCATATATGTCTGTGTAAACTTGTGTGTCTAGTGTCGGTGGAGGCCATAAGAGGGTGTCAGATCCCCTAGAACTGGAGGTATAGATGGAACCCTCCACACAGTGCTGGGATTCAAACCCAGGTTCTCTGGAACAATAGCCAGTGTTCTTAACCGCCACGCCATTACTCTAGCCCCTTGAATCATTTTCTTATATTGCATAGTTGAATCAAAATTAACAAAAATAGAAGACAATTCTTGCCTTTGGAAAAGATTAAAAACTAAAAGATTAATAAACTTTAAATACAGCTTTCGTTTTTGTTCATGCTTATGTCACCAACATTCTGATTGTGTGCAATGTTTGTACCTCGTGGAGACGATACACAGGATTTTAAAATTATCACACCTGGTGCTGGACAGATGACTCGGCAGTTTAGAGCATGGCTGCTCTTCAGAGGACCCAGGCTCCATTCCCAGCACCCACATGGCGCCTTTTATTGTCAGATATTTGTATATGATCTTCTGTGAGTAAAGGCCGATTTGTTGTGCCTGCCTCCCTGACAGCACTTCTTTTGAGCCAGCACTCCAGGGACTCAATGATCCTTCTACATCTCTAGTCCTAGTGGCTTAGGGTGGCTGTGGCTTTGCTCACAAGCAACCCCAGGAGCCCATCTATGAAGACAGGGTGGTGCAGGTGCAGGTTCTCATGAGAGTGTTTTGATGCTGTTCAGGAAGACCTCAGCTCCACATCACTTCTCTGTTAGCTAGTGCCTAACCTACTCCCAACCTTCTTTTCTTAAACCTGGGCCGTTTATCTTCTTCTAGCAACCAAATGCTGCAGTGTAAGAAGACTCATGGATGCTGCCTGAAAACATTTTTTTTTAATGATACTATAAAATCTATTGAGGTACTATGTTGACTGGTGATAAAATAACCGAGTAAAAATCAGTATCTATCTGTCTGTCTCCTTAAATTTTAACACTAAAATTGTAAAGTACATATATATTAAATTTTCATCTTAAAATTGAAGATAACATCAAAAGCCAGCAAAGGAGCTTATTTTCTTACTTCTTACCTAAAGACGAAAAGTAAGTAAAAAGTTTTATGCCTGATTGTGTTTGATGGGTCCCTTAACAAATGTGTTTATTTGAGTTGTGAATTTGAGTTGTGGTAATACAAGAAAAAGTATCCTGGGAACATCAAAGCATTTGACACATGAGAACGATTATTAGTCCCAAGTAGGGCTAGAAAGAAATGACTAAGACAAGGCAGAGAGTGCCCATGTCCCTGCTCACTTCTGAACTAAGTCGACTGTGGCCGGACAGTGTCAAGGATCTCCTCACTCAGCAATGTCAACAGCCCTGAACATGTCTTTAAAACGCTAGCAGAATAACCTAGGTGACGACAACATAGTCTGGAACTCTGAACCAAGACTAGGCTCTGTCTGGGAAGTCAACGTTCTGAGTCTGCAGCGCATTTCAGCACTTGCAGCTCCGAAAATGACCTTTCCAGCAGGACTGGGTGGGCAGCAATCCACAGCAGCATCTTCAGAAGGGCATGCTTAGCTGTGGGCTTTCCTGGAACTTTTAACAGGAAATTATGCCAGAAAAGTAAAGGAGGCTGGGATGTATGCATTCGAGGCCTTCTGGAGAGGGAAGTGGGATGAAGAACCAACCCCTGTCCCTTGGAGAGTGGACAGTTTGGATTTTGTAGGCTGAGGAAGTACAGAAGATGGAATTCAAGGGTTGGATGCTGGCATTGGGCCTGCAGCTTGGGCCCTTTGAGTTAGTCAGTGAGGACAACCCACACAGCTTATTCTTCAGTCTGGACATTTTTGGTTCTGTTTTAAATAGCTGACCTGATTACTTCAGGAAGTGAGTGTCAGGGCAAAATGATAATGAAGTCCAGCCCTAAAGAGAGTTTCCTGCAGGAACCATCCCTCAAGTGGAGAGGGTTAAGGCTCTTGAAGAAGTGGAGATTAAAACTCTTCTTCAAAGTATGTGAACCCCAATAATCACCCCATCTGGGTTCTCTCACCCCCATCTCGGTTCTCCCAGCATTTTTTGCTTCTTCCTCCATAGTGTGCTCCCATCTGTGATTTGGAGCATGTTTGCATGTGTTTTTTTTTTGTTTTGTTTTGTTTTGTTTGTTTGTTTAAAATAGAAATGGACTAGGCGAGTGCTATTCATTTGCAGGTAATAAGCCCAGGGAACATGTTTGTAAACAAAAGAGGCATCCATACAGATTTATTGGATCAGATTCTCCAAGATTCTGCCCTGTATGGGTATTTTTGATTGGAGGGTTGGTTCTGACTCTACCCGTTCTGTTAGTTTTCTAGTGCTTGTTCTTAAACACACTGAGCCGAGGGGCTGGCTGGCCCGCTCTGATCTACCACATGTGAGTACAATTTAATTGCAATGGGTCTAGCAGAAGAAAGAAGACTTACAGACACAGTTAGCCATGTGTCAACAGGTCTGACAAACTGAGGACAATAGGGGCATCAGACAAAAACATTTCACTGACTCCAAGTTATGTATACATTTACCACCTTCATGGAATGACCTTGAATCTCTCAATGGGTGGCTTCTCCAATTTCAACTGGTACTTTATAATGTTCCTTAGGGGCACATAAAATAAAGCTGTACACTAAATCAGTGGTCTCTTAGATTTGGTGAATAGCCAGAAGACACTCCCACTTTCCTCTCAGATGAACCCCTGCAAAGATCTCTCATCAAATTCAGTAATCAGTGTTACCATCTGCTGCCTGGTTTGTGGATAAGAAACCCAAACTCGTAAAACACAATGGGCTTGATAAGGACAAGTTCCCCTGAGATGTCACACAGAGGAACAGACTGCTGTCCACCAGTTCTCAACAACACACAGTGGGCTGGCAGGTTGTACAACTTGCAGTAAAATAGAGATGATCTCGTATATGCAGCCTGGATATTTTATGCCCTTGGGTTATCCTTGGTGGTGATCCCCATTCTAATCCCAGTTCTTAAATCTCACGGAGGAGTAGTTGGCCTCACCTCTCATTTCTTACACATGGATGAACACTCTCCTTCTTCAATGCTGGCAGCCACCAATACTTAAAGTACCAGCATGATTAAAGCAGTTGCCTCATTGGCACATGTCTAAAGAGTAGGCTGAACGCAACTAATAGTATCCATTAGTGCCATGTGTCAGGAAGCCTGCACATGCCCAGGAAGCCTCCCTGTGTGGAATATCTTCATCTTTTTGTGCTGGGTGTAGAGGGGAATCTCAGGCAGTAGCAAATTGTGCCCTCCTCTGGCCCAGAGTCCAAATCTGGCCAGACGTCTGACCCCCAGCATGTGTTGCTTCTGGGCACTGTGAATGATAATAAATATTAGGTAGGGCAGGGGAAAAAAGCCCCTTTCTCCACATATTTGGGAGTGTATTCATTCCCACCCTCCTATGACTAGTGAAGTCAACATGTGGGTTTAAATGCCCCCTTGGCTCTAACATTTAGGGAGATGAAGCCAAGTCTCGTTACTCAGTAGGATAATGATGTATAAACATTTGCTTCACAAATGCCTTTATGTTAATTTCCTGTGTTATATTTATAGGCTGTAATGCATGTGGTGGGTTTGTACTACGTGTACAATGTAAGCATTCATTGCCAAGGCAGTGATTTTCCAGGTACCGTTAACTCTGCAAAACCTGCCTGCCAGCTCTGTCTCAGACAAACACTGCATTCATGTAGATTTTTTTCACTCATATTATGCTTGTTCTTGTAAATGCAACGCATAGAAAGCATTGGGATTTTTTTTTAAGGACCATGGTGTGCTCTGCAGGGTGTAGAGAGGATAGTTAACAAATTCAGCACTAAGATCTAAGGCAACCTTTGTTGGTTTCTTTGTTTTTCCAGTGTCTGTCAGGGTACCTTGACAATAATCACATACTACATTCTTGACAATGATTAACGAAATCATTATATTTCTATTACTATTATTGTGATGCTCAAGGTCACATTTTCTTTTTTAAAGCAAAAATATATTTCTGTGTAAGAAAATTGGATGGGGGTCCAAGATTCTTGTGTATTCTGCTACCTTTAAGGTAGGGTAGATAAATTCAGGAAAAAGAGATCTAGATGCAAGCCAGGTTTGGTGCAAAGTACTTTGGGATTTGTAACATGCCAAAGGATGAGGCAATCAGGACTGAGGTTGATGTTGGGAGGAAGCCAAGGAGTAAGGAGGGAAACAATATAAGATGTGAGAATTTTACATGGTTTCCTTCCAGAACAAGGTAAGACTTGGAATGACAAATCACCAGAAGCTAAACCAGAGAAAGGATTTTGTAGACCCATCATGCATCTTGACCTGAGCCAAGCAAAGGTGAACAGAGAGGGCCTGTCTTGAACCTATGGGGCTTCAAGCAGGAAAGGGAAGACTTCTCAGGCCCCCACCCTTTAGTGAAGACTTGGTTTTGTTGTTTTGTTAGTTGCTGGTGTAGACAGCAAGGCTGGTGTGAGGCAGAGGCAAGCCAAAGCCAGCTAGTAGAGGGTGGGAGGAGCTGCTTACCTGACAGGAAGGTACTGATTGGTGCAGGGCTTTTAGGCCACTCTAGTGTTCCTTTAGAAAGTTACAAAAGGAAAGAAGAATAGATGAAATTCTGCAAGCATCCTCTTAGTGCATGTAGACATTAATAGCTGTGTGACTATTCTGTGGTCCACCTATATTTTGTATTTTAAATGGAATAGAAACCTCTAACGTTTGTCAGAGAAACGAAGTAATAATTACTCTACAGCAAGCATGGCTTTCAATCACAGAGTTTAATTTCTTCTCTTGATATTGATCATAAGCATGTTCTCCAGTCTATGGTCTCTTCTATGAATCTAGGTTAAATGAAGATGGTATAATCAATAAAAGGCAGGCATGTACACAAAGCAGGTGAGCTACTGTGTGAGGTATGAAGTTGAAGTGAACCAGGAGGATGCACCTATGCTTGGGGCCACCTGTCAGTGAGCGCCACATGTGGAGGTGAGAAGACATAGCTGGTTTTAGACAAAGATAAAGATGAAATTGCACGTGAGAATGTTGAACACTGTCATCCAGTTCATCCAGTTTGCTGCATGCACATGCTTTGGCAAGTGTACCTCTTGGAGACCAAGTACTTAACTTTTCTAGTATTCAGTGACGGATGTGGTACCACATCCTCCTATGTTGCTTTCCAAGGCTCATATTTCAACCAGCCTGGGCTGCTATATCCAATTGCCACAGGTTGGGTGACTGATAGGCAATGAATATTTCTTTCTTACAGTGCTGGGGTTCTGAGGGCAGAGTATCTGAATATCAGGGCTGTGGTGGGAACCTCCTCCTGAGTGGCAAGTTGGACACATCTCTGTGTATCCTTAAATTGAATAGAAACGGGCAAAGCTAGCTCTCACAGACTCTGAATGTACATCTTCTTGGAGGCTCTGTTCACATAACCTTACCCACTCGAATGAATCTTAATCACCTTCCTAGGCCTCACCACCTAACATGTTCAAAAAGAGGGAAGGGTTTCAGCACAGGCATCCACTTGAAAAGCAAACAAATTACTCACTGAATAATGAATAGCAGTGAGGGGGACAAATTCTGCCTGAAATGGAGCTTGGAATATTCTGGAAAGTTCTGAGGCAGGCCACACAGGAAAGGCTCGGCTTTGGGATGGGAGCTTGCAGGAGTTCATCCAGAAACCAGTACCTTCAGACATTATTTCTGAGTTCCTAAAGCCAAGCCTGGCCTCTCACCTCCCTACATCCTGTCCTATGAGGCCCAGCTACACATGTACCTAACTGCAAATTGAGTTGGCCTGTTTGCTTGTCTCCCTCTGGGCTCTCTGAGGGAATGTTGAGTCTATATTCACTCACTGTTGCGTTCCTAGCATCTCATCTAGGGGAGATGTAAGATAAATGAAGCCAAGCGAGTGAATGAGTAGAACAAAGCCATCGTCTACTAACTAGACCTTTTTCAGCACAGGGCTCAGACCCCAGATGCACCCTACTAGGGAGCTCATAATCACTCATATTAATTTGGGGTTTAGCCCAGTGTTCAGGGAGGAACCCCACTGGAATATCCTACTGAGCCCCAGTGTGTACCACAGCCCCTTGGCTGTGTGTTCATGGAGGCCTCCTGGCTGCCCCACTCAGCCTTGCCCTTCCAAGCACAGCCCTGCCCTCCTCTGTGGGCTGTATCTGAGCTCTTATCTAGCACTGGTCCATCCTCCTGATGTCTGCCTGCTTGGCCATTCCCATAACAGACTCTCTAGTGCCTCATGACTGAATGTGTACCAGGAGTCAAGGATGGGAGGGGAAGGTGGAGATGAAATTGTAAGCACTGAAGATAGAGGTGCCTGGGGACCAGGAAACCCGTGCTAAGAGTTTGTTCATATTTACAAACTCAGGGGAGACCGTTTATGGGTGGGGTGTGGAGGCACCTGTAGTGCTGAGGAGGGCTCCTTTGGCCTGCTCCTGGGCATCTTACCTGATAGGGCAGCTCCCTATCAAGGGCACTGGGTCCATCGTACATTTGTTCATGACAATGTGCGGAAGGGTGTGAGTGGTTGATATGGAGCGAATCATCCTGAATTCTCCCTGAGTTCTCTGAGCCTTCTCCCTTTACATCAGGTCTCCACCAAAATGTGCCACAAATCCAAAGGAGGCTGACACAGTTATTCCAAGCTAGTGCTCCTTAGCTTCTACCAGCTTGATTTTCCTAGAAATTAAGGAGAACAAAAGAATTTAGATGACCACTTTCCCAAGAGAATATGCCCCCCCCCAATTTTTTTTTATAAGATTGTTCTGCCTGTGGAAGCACTAAGAAATGTGCTCCCCGTTCAGAATGTATTAAGAGCTGAGTATCCACTGCATGGGAAGGTGATGGCCATCGCCTGGACCTGGTATCTGTGCCAGTTACCAGAATGGGAGGCCCGCCCAGTGCAGTCTGCCACAGTGCTGTTAGCCTTGTGTGTCCCAAGTGTGAGCAGAGAGTACTGGATGCCAGAGTACTTCTAGAGAGCACTGTACACACAGATGCAGACCTAAGCACATCCCTGCCTAGCTTCTGAGACCAGATGAGATAGGCACGTGTTCAGGATGGTCATTGCTGAAAACATACACATGTGTAACATTATACAGACCCAAAAGGTTTCATGTATATGTGTGTATATGATATATATTTATATGTATGTATGAATGCATGTGTGTATGTATATAATGCATATAACAAACAATGAATGAACAAAGAAGCCATCAATTTGAAAAAGATCAGGAAGGGGTATAAGGGAGGATTTGGGAGATGGGAAGGAAAGGATGAATGATATAATTATACTATAATGTCAAGAATAAAAGAAAAATTGAAAAAAATAAAAGAGACTTTATATTATTACCAATCATGTTTATTGGGGCAAAAAGCAGGCGTAATAGGGAATGACTAGGAAAATGCTAAGGTGGCCATTGCCTCTTACTGAGTGTAAATATGGTTTGTCCCTCCAAAACTAATGCCGAAATTTAATATCACTCGTGAAGTATGAAGGGGGGATTTAATCTGACTATAGTACTCAGAGACAGGGCCTTTGGCTAGGTAAACCCATGAGGGTGGAGGGTGGAGCCACGTGATTGAATCCCAGTGACTTTATAAGTAGAGAAAGACCAGACTCACAGTTATTCATGGTCCTGACTTTCTCCAGGTAATGCTGTTCCAGTCCACTCACAGGGACATGTCACTTAGATCTCACACCTCCAGAGCCCAAAACAAAACAAAAAAACAAAAACCAACAACAAAACACACACACACACACACACACACACACACACACACACCAATACAAAAACAAAATAACCCTGCTGCAGTCACTGACATTTCTAGACAGTACTGTGGGCTGAGATGTGGGTTGAGCACTTCACCATGAGCCAAAATAAGGTTCTTGGGAAAAACTGCTGAGGGCTTTGGTTTCAATCTTAAACGTCCCTTGCCCCGTGTTAAACGTTTGTGTCCCAGGGTGTTACTGGGGAGTGGGAGAAACACCGAGGAGTGGAGCACTGTGGGAAGTCCTCAGGACACTGCAGGGAGGGGTGACCTCAGACTGTGGCACGTGATTCCCTCCCTCTGTCTTTTTATGCTATGATTGTAAGCGGGTTTGCTCTGCCGCGGGATCTCCACGGCTACCGCTGGGCACTCCCTAAACACACCTTCACTCATTTCTACTCTCCTGGATTCAGCATTCTCTCTTCCCGGAGGATAACCCTGGAGCAATAGAAGGACATGGTACGGAGAGTAAAGCCACATATCAAAGACACCACTGCTGCCCCTGGCGACTGTCCTCAGGTGGGGAAAGAAGGATTGACAATAGGTGTTTTACAGAAACATCTGCGCACAAGCACGGGATTGTGCCTTTAGAGAGGTATCCCTCATCCAGCACGGCTCTAGAATCTGCTCTCTTTTTCATTTCCATTACCACCACCTTAGAACAGGTACTCTCCTGTTCTAACGTATCTCTGTGATAACCGCTCCTCGCCAGTCTGTGTTTGCTCTTCTGCCGTTATGAGAATGCAACCTGCTGTAAGCTTGGGCTTGGATTACCTGCCTTAGTCCTTAGCCCGTGGTGTACTGGGATGTAGTGGGACCTTGGGAAGTTGGGATTTTGTGGAAAGAAGTTTTATCATTAGGGATATGTCCTTGGAAGGATGCTGGTGCCCCAGCCCTTCCTTTCTCTCTGCTTCTGTTTGAGCTTCATTTATGTTGCTGTGAAAACAAAACAATACAATACAAACAAAAACACTGTCAAAAAAGTAACTTAGAGGAGAAAGAGTTTATTTAGATTACACATCCAGGTCACAGTCCATCACTGAGGGAAGTCAGGATGGGGACTCAAGCAGGAACCATTGAGAAACACTGCTTGTTGAATGGCTCCCAGGTTCATGCTCAACTAGTTTTCTCTGCTTATTCACTTTGCCCAAGGAATGGTGCCGCCCACAGTGGGCTGTATGCTCCTGCATCCATTTACAATCAAGACAATCCCTCCAGGGACATGCCCACAGACCAATTGGGTCATTTTTTCAGGTGATTCTAGGCTGTGTCAAGTTGACAGTTCATGCTAACTATGACTGCTTCCTTGTTGCTATTAAGTGGGCAGCTTCCTCTTCTTTATGCATCCACCATGATCTCACTATAGGCCTAAAGGTAATGGGACGAAGTAAGCACTGATTGAAACCTCTGGAACCATGAACCAAAACAAACCTTTATCCTTATAAGTCGATTATCTCAGGTATTTCACTGCAGCCATTGGAAGCTGTAATTATATAAGTTAATTCTATACTCCTCTGGCTTTTAATTCTCTGCTTTCTTTTCATTGTCAAGAATACAATCCTACAAAGACTTTGATGACTGCTTCATTTCTTGTCTCTTGCTACATTTCTTGTCTTTGGTGATCATCTTCTTCTTTCTTTACATCCCGGGACATTGCTTTCATTTTCTGTGTGCCTCACTGTGTTAACTGAACTCCCGCCCATGTGTGGTTAGCTTCCATCCATCCTGAACTCAACTTGCGGTGTCCTTCCAGGTGCTGTTACTCTCTGATGCCCCTTTTCACTGTGCCTCCAGCTCACTACAACTTTCTTTGCTGCCTTGTCACCACTGAAAGTTTTTATTTCATATATATAATAAGATCATAATGTTTGCATCCTTCGGGTTATTCCTCTAAAAAGGAGTAGAATAAGAAAGTCTATGAAATATTTGGCAGGCACTTGCAGCCATAGTATATCTTGTCTTCTCAATGAAGTAGATATTCATCTTTCTTTGTTTAGTGGTTAGCCTCTTCTTGTTGGAGAAGAAGCACATAGTCAAGGGGAGAGTGAGGGTGTCCAACAGCATGATAGATGTTCCATGTCCCTGCAACCTTAAACCTCAAGCTTTTCCAGGTTTGTGACCTTCTACCTCCAGACCTCACTGTATTCCTTTCTTTCTTCCTAGCCCAGTGACATGCTCAGGGGCTGCCTCAGGGTCCCGTGTCCATTGTGGAATTGTCCATGATAGATGGAAAGGTATTCATGTCTAAATTTGAACGGTCCAGTTGAGTGGCAGGTGGAGAATGGTATTAGCCTTTCTGCTCATCCACCGGGTTATTTATCTATAAAATGTCAGTGGGCAATTAAAATGTAGTTATTACTGGAAGATTTGGGGTTTTCTGTAATGCTCAGGGGATGATTACTTCTCATAGAGGACTCAGTCCTCTGGGAGTCATTGGAAATTCTCCCATCTCAAGATATCTGGATGTAAGAGCAGCAAGACTTTTGCTTGTGTGATATGGTGCTTACTCTCAACTCCCATTCACACGAACAATTTGACCTGTGACATGCAAAGGATACTTCCCATAGACTCCCTAGAGTGTATAAACTGAAGGGAAAGTTTCTCTTGAGAATCAGTGAGTTGATGGCTGAGAAGACACAGTCTCCCTGAAACAGGGTGTTGGCTACTTTATGTGAAATTTTTAAAGATGGTCTGAGTGGTCAAGAAACTCACCCCCAATGTTGATTGAGTAAGACAATTTCACTTTGTTCTTTCTTTTTAAAATAACACTTTAAAGTGTGTGTGTGTGTGTGTGTGTGTGTGTGTCTGTGTCTGTGTCTGTGTCTGTGTCTGTGTGGAGGTATGTACACTGTGAGTAAAGGAACCCACAGAAGCAAGAGGTCTAGATGCCCTTGGAGCAGGAGTGACAGGTAGTTATGATCCACCAAACAGAGGTGCTGAGAATTGAACTTGGGTCCTCTAAAAATCATTCCATGTTCCTTTTCAATTTTTTTTTAAATTTATTTTTCTTTTAATACTTAACTGCTGAGCTACCTGTCCAGATCTCACCATTTCATTTCTTAGTAGATCTTTTTAATCGTGGGTATATATCTTTGGCTGTCATTTTTAAAAGTAGATATTCCTCACAAAGCATTTCAAAAGGACGTTTGATGTTTATCAGAGACCAATTCAAGTAGATTCATAAAACTAAAAGTAAGTAAGAACTCCTTAAATATGGGTTAGATAAGTGGAGACAAGTTTGCCTTTATTTTGGTAAGTTTAGTTTTTCATGGAAATGAGAAGTAGGAGTTGGTTCTCTGGTATTTCCAGAGTGCTAAGAACTTTATCTCTTAGTTTGCAACTTTCCTTTGGGTGAGCCTCAAGGAAAAGGTACAGAAAGACAAATAGACTAACATAAGGTGACACTTAAGAATGTCAATTTCTTTTTTTTTTTAAGATTTAATTTTTATTTTAATAGCATGTCATTTTTGCATTGATTCATTTACTCTCTCTCTCTCTGTGTGTGTGTGTGTGTGTGTGTGTGTATGTGTGTGTACACATATGTGTACATGCAAGTACACACACGCTCCGGTGAGAATTGGGAGGTCAAAGGACAACTTGCAGAAGTCAGTTCTCTTCTTCTATCACATGGGGCCAGGGACTCAGATCATCAGGCTTAGTGGCAAATGCATTTACATCTACTTTTTCAGCCATTTCACCAGCCTCTTAATTTTTATTTCCTGTGCATGTGTGTGTGTGCTTGAGTGCATAGATGTGTGCTAGATGCATACAGGTGTCCATGGCAGCCAGAAGAAAGAAAGCATCAGATTCTCTGGAACTGAAGTCACAGGAATCTGTGAGTCACCTGGTGTGGGTGCTGAGAACCAAACCCAGGGCCTTCTGTGAGAGTAGTAAGTGTTCTTAACCATGGAGCCATCTCTCCAGCACCAAGAAAGTTAATTTCTTAGATCTGAGAGTTTTTTTTTTAATTCTCCTTTTCTGGAAAGAAACATTTAAATTATATTCAATCTAAGATTTAAGAGACAGAAATATGCCAACTGCAATCATCGAAAACACAGCTGAATCGTAGAGGCAGAACAAGTTTACAAAACTACAAAGCCCCAAGATTCTTCTCTGAGGCCAACTTTGAATCTATAGTGCATAGTGGTTAGTTTTCTAGTTATAAGAGAAGTTTTTACTGACCTGGAAGTTTACCATATATCAAATCAGGTCTTTAGTACATAATAGGAAACTCTAGTAAATATTTTGTATGTCTGTGGAGTAATTTGGCTTCTTATCCTAAAACAAGCATTTACATGTAAAATTGGGAACATGGCTGACACCATAGACACCTCTGAGGCTGCTTTCAAATTCTTGTTACCATCTAAATAGACTGAGTCTTTGACAGAACAAAAAAAATTGAAGAAAGACCTAACAATGGTTAGATTATAATAGAGAATTGTAAAATTGCAGGGATTTTTATCTCCCAGGGAGGACTGAGTTCAATGTCTGGCCCAATAAAGTGGATCAACCCTACAGGTCCTCCAAGTTTAACTCCAGGTGCTCATGGAAATGTCCTTGTTAATAATTAACATATAAAAGGCAGAATAAAGCCATTTAATGATTGGCATACTGCGGCAGGTGGCAAGGAAGCCTGGTGCTTAATTTGGTAAATGAAATCTCACTAACCAGAGGGAGGCTCTTTCCTGGCTTATGTATTTCACATTGTTGCTTTTGTACCTCAAAGGCAGACTGGACTGCTGTCATCCCGTGTCCTGCAAAGGATAAACTACTTCTTACCTTTAGAGAAAGAATTTGTCAAACCCTGCCCTAGACAACCAGTGAACAGACCTGAACCAATACAAAATAGTGTGGACAGGACTCATTTTCTCTACCTCTCCTGACCATCTTGGACACGGGCTCTGGAAGGAGGAAGACATTCCCTTGCTGGATACTATAGTTTGGATCCTGAATGTCTCTTACAGGCCCTATAGCCTTGGTTCCCAGCTCGACACTACTGAAAATTAGAATCTTTAAGAGACGAAGTCTCATGTAGGGGGAGTTCAGGTCATTTAGAGCATGTCCTAAAGAAGATGGGGGAGCAAGGAGACAACGCCGACACACACATTCCATCCTCTTCTCTTTGTCCTTTGCTTCCTGACTGTAAATGTTTTGCTTTAATTGTTTTTTTGGTTTTTTTGAGACAGGGTTTCTCCATATAGTTTTGGTGCCTGTTGTGGATCTCGCTCTGTAGAACAGGCTGGCCTCGAACTCACAGAGATCCACATGGCTCTGCCTCCCTAGTGCTGGGATTAAGGGCATGCGCCACCACTGCCAAGCTTTTAACACACTTCTTATATCATGTACCACTGCATATCTCTCTCTCTCTCTCTCTCTCTCTCTCTCTCTCTCTCTCTCTCTCTCTCTCACTCTCACACACACACACACACACACACACACACACCCTGCCAAATGAGTGTGAACCTCCAAAACCCCAATCCCAAATGAACCTTTCCCCTTACCCACTGGCCCAGGATTTTCCCATAGTGAAAGAAATCTAAATAAGGTGCCATCTCTAATTCTTCCGTTGTGAAGAAAGTCTTTGCTTTGAGGCTTCAAGTTGATTGCTGAGATATTTTCACCATTGTTTCTAGCTTTCAGACAGTATACTGTAGTTTCCACCTTCCTGCTTTAAAATCTGAACTCAAGGTTGTGCATACACATGATGCAAGGCGTGGTGTGCTTACACTGCATTCCTGGGATCTGGCATGCCATCTCTGTAGTCCAGGTAACTTGATTTCCTTGTGTGGCCGCTGTCCTAGGACTGAACTGCTCTGTTTTTCTGGTTCTTGGTAAGTTGTTTGCAGTTTGGCAAATACAGCCTGTTTCCTGGAGTTGTTTCTACAATGTGACGTGAGCGAGATTAAAAAAATCTTGGCAAAATCAAAGTGGTATTTAGAACTATTTAATTAAATAAGGACTATTGGAATCCAAACAAGGGATATTTTCAGGAGTCGAAATCAAATTGCCATATATTTACGGAGGGCCTTCTGTGAGAAAAGGAACAGAGTCAAGCCGACCAGAGGGAAAACTGCCTTGTCCTGCTGCTCAATGTCCTGAGCCCAGCTGGGGTCAGGGCATCCTGTGACTGTCCTCACCACCAAGTAGACTTGCCTGGCCCTCTCTGAAGTCTGTCTTTTTAACCTTCTGAACTTCAGTTCAGTGGGACTTTCCAGCTCACAGACAGAAAACTGCCTCTGCAGTTGGCTTTCCCCCAGGCGTGATCTTAGCTGCATGAGAAACCCAGAAGGCTGTGCCTCCGGTTTTCCTGTGGAGTGCATGATTTAAAGAGCTGCCTTGGAGCGCTCCTTGGCAGCAGAAACGTAGTTAAGAACACATGCTCTGCTGAGAGCGCCGATTATCAGCAGCCATTCATAACACCACATCTGCACTCTGAAAGCCTTCATTAGGAAGGCCAAGGGAGGTGCTGGGTCCTCCCTGACTCAGCCTGTTTGGCCTTCGGAATTCACAGGCACATAGGCAGGCTCTCCAGTTCCACTGTTGTTGATTATTTTAGAATCTTTTTCTTATTAAATACCCAAAAGCATTAGCGTGCTTTCCGTGGATCCTTTTCTTTTATAAAAGCACGCTCATATTTCCAACAAGTCGCCAGCATTTTTACTCTTTCAAAATTCAAACAAATGAGCAGAATGTTCCGTATTCTCCCAGCATCTTAATAGCAAATACCGAGAGTGTCTGAATAGACACTTGGTGCCTAAACGAATTCACTTTATAAAGACAGGTAGGTTAAATAAAAAGTGGAAGGGTTTGACTACTTTATATTGTATTTTTCCACAGGTTTATAGTTTTTATTGTGTTACACTACTGTTTAGTTTAAGCAGTGTGCCCTTAAAAAATGATTTGATTCTCCCCAAATGTATCCATCTGCAAAGCAAGCATCCTTTTTGGGGCTCTTTGGAAGGAGCTATTGTCTTCTTAAATTGACACAACAGGAGAGAACTTCACAGTTTGACTGTTTTTTGTTCTAGCAGTACTTCGCAGGTCTAATCCAGAAGTTTCTCCACAATCACTCAACCTAGTCTTCCTCTCTGCCACCTCCGCCCCGCCCATCGCTCATGCTTGTTCTAGCTTTCATTGGCTGGTCTCTCTAGAGGATAAGGATGCTTCCTCTGCGTATCCCCCAGCATGGTTCCTTCTGCTTTCTTTCTCTTTGTTCCTTTGTGGGTTCTCCGTGGTCTTCCCCACTGAGGCGACACGGACTGTCTTCTCTGAAGTTTGCTGCTCCACTCTTCCGCCCGCGGGCCTGAGTCCAGCCGCATCTTCGGCCATTTATGGGAACTGGCCCTCGAACGCCACCCGAGGACCTGACTCTCTCTGAGATGGTACTTGTGGCTGCTGCTCCCACTTCTCTGCCCACTGAAGTTCCAGAGAAGAGACTCTTGCTGGCCCGTTCCTCTTTCTCAGTAAACTGCACCCGACTCCTCCCAGGTGCTCGCCCTAAAGCCACCGCGTCATTTATATTCCCTGCACTTGCTTTGTTCCATCACCAGTTCCATGGACACTGTCTTGTCTTTTCACTTTCCCCTGAAACAGCTGTAGGTCAGCCGAGCCTCTCCTCCTCCTCCTCCTCCCTCTTCCCCTCG
Organism: Peromyscus leucopus; assembly: GCF_004664715.2. Lineage (NCBI taxonomy): Eukaryota > Metazoa > Chordata > Mammalia > Rodentia > Cricetidae > Peromyscus > Peromyscus leucopus. The sequence goes on along the minus strand of NC_051079.1, from coordinate 50,857,520 downwards.
TCCTCCTCCTCACATGGCTTGCAGCCCACCTCAGACTCCCTGCAGCTGCCACTCCTAGCCAGTCTTCCTGGAGACATCTGAGCACTTTCCCCAGGCAGAAGTCCAAACATACCACTTTTTCATCAGCCCCTACAGCCACAGAGAATAAATCTAAGCTCAACCTCATAGCCAAGACCTGCCCTACAGCTGTGCCAAACTCGCTCACTTTCAGGCCTTATTTTATTCATTCATTCATTCATTCATTCATTCACTTATTTATTTATTTATTTATTTATTTATTTATTTATTTATTTATTTATTTATTTATTTATTTATTTATTTATATCATGCTTAGCTCCTCTGGGGACCCTGAGCTTTTTTTGAATACAGACACACAGCCTTTCTCAGTGTGTGCTTCGCTTTGCAAATTCTGCTCTTCGCTCAAACTCTCTACCGTGTTTGAAGGACGCTTATCTCCTTCTGTGAGTCCTTGGAGTCCTATCTGTATGCATGAGCTGAAATGTTCTCTGACCTTCTCCAGCTCTCCCTGCGTCCACATCCAACAGATAGGGGGGGAAACTCTCTATCGGATTAAGTGACAGGGTATCTTCAAGATTCTACATGTGCGCATGCGCAGTGCTGGGGATTGAACCCAGGGCCTCACCCATTAGATAAGCGGTGTAATGAACTTCATCCTCTGCATGTTATTATACCTTACCTGGTTAGCAGCCATTTCTTCCTCAACTTTTGGAGTTCACCAACCTCAACTCAAAGCATTTAGCTGACATCTCCCACTCCCTCTTATTAATTTCTTAGGAGCCGCAGTCTTTGTTTTAACCCCTTCCCTACCACCACTTACCTGCCTGTCTTTAAGCCCGATGAGCTAAGTTTAAACTAAGCTTTGCGATTACACGTAAGTTTCCTGCTGCGGATGTGAGCCAAATGTCTATTGAGTTTATTTTAATAGGATGGATAACATTTATCGTTGAAGGGGATGCTTTGGCAGTGAAAGTTAAGTGAACGGGGCTGTAAAGTGAGTTGAGCTGAGCTGAGCTGGATTCATAGGCCTTTGCTTGCTCGCTGGGTAGTACACATCTGGCTTCATTTTTTCTTTTCTGAAAACAGCATTATGAGGCTAATTATTGAGCTTCCTTATACAAATTCTTCATCTTTTCTTGAACTGTTGTAGTTGCTGGAACATCAATGAAGGGTGTACTGCATGCCGAGCATGCGCTCTTTCACTGAGCTACACTGTAGGTCTGTTCCTGGCTCTTCCCAGTGTCTCAAAAGTGATTGACATATATGTGTATTGCTAGTCTCTCAAGGATTCTTTAACATAGGTGTTTTGTTATCATCGCCAATTTACAAATGATACAAGTGAGGTTCTGGAGAATGGTTTATCTGTTAAGGCACTTGTTGCTCTTGCAGAGCCCGATTCAGTTCCTGGCACCGCATGTTAGCTCACAACTATCTATAACTCCAGTTATAGGGGATTCAACACCCTCTTTTGATCTCCCCAGGCTCTGGGCACACACGGTACACACAAATACATGCAGGCAAACATTCGTTTGCATAAATCAAATACATTTCTAAAAATTATAAAAGCAAATGAGGAAATCAAGGCACAGTGAGAGTTCATCATACGGACAGTGTGTCAACTGGAGGAGCTGATGCTTTTTCTCAGAATCTGTGATTGGCTGCAACATTTTCCTGAAGTGCTGTTATTAAAGTATAACAAAATATGTTTGTATAACATTTGCCATGTAGCAGATTTTTCATTATAGTAACAAGTATTATAATTTATAATTATAATGGAATATACCATAAGATAGTCAATATAATTATGATTGAATCACACAACCTTCACTTTATCTACAATGGGCGTTTGAGCATGGAGATTTTATACATAGGAAGGGGTTCGTACATCCTCTTTAACTTTCGGCAATGGTGATATTTTGCAGGGCAGAAGATCCCTGTGGCAAAGAAGCAATGAAGACAGATGTCAGAACATCCCGCAGCCAGCTGTGACTGAGGTTTCTCTATTCTCAAAGTTGGGTGCAGTTTACTTGTAGCATATAGGCCATGCACGGGTCAGGCACAGGCTTCCCTCCCAGGGGACAGTACTTCTTTCTCCCCCTGGTGGCAGCCTAAGGGATCTCTGTGCCCTGCAGGTGGGGGTCTTCTCCTTGTTATCTCCAAACAGCTTTCAGAAGTGTTTGTGGAAGATGTAATGCAGGGCCTGCGGCACGGATATAAAGTGCACAAATCAATGAAGAGAAGCGGGAAGCAAATTAAGAATGCAAGAAATCAGCACAGACCTCAGGAAGTGGGGCTTCCTGCTTGGCCGGCACAGTCCGGTGATGGCGAACACAGAGGGAGATCAGAACAGTAGCTCAGGTGTGGAGCTTCTTGTAGCTTCAGAGTGTTCATGATGATTAGGCTATTTCTCGAAAGATGTTTTCCATCTTTGTGCGTATGATGCATGTGTGTGTCTGTGTGTGTATGATGTATGTGTATATGTGTGTGTGCGCACATGCATGCATGTGTGTGTGCAGGCATGCATGTGCCACAGTGCACATGGGGAGGCCAAAGGACAATCTCAGGTATCCATCCTTGTCTTCCACCTTGTTTGTGATTGAGTCTCTTGTTATTCGTGGCTGCATAGATGAGACTGGCTGGCCCATGAGCTTCTGGGGATTCTCCTGTCTCCACCTGCCCCACCCCCACCCCATCTCACCATAGGAGTGCTGAGATGACAGATGTGGACTATGCTGTCTGGCATTACATAGGTTCTGAGGATTTGAACTCAGTCTTCATGCCTAATGCAGCGAGTACTTTATCCACTGAGCTATCTCCTCAGCCCTATTTCTCTTTTTTTTTTCATTTTTCTTTATTAAGAAATTTTCTACTCACTCTACATACCACCCACAGATCCCACCCCCTCCCACTCCCAGCCCTCTCTCCCAAGCCACCCTACATCCCCACATCCCCCAAATCAAGGTCTCCCATGGGGAGTCAGCAGAGCCCAGCACATTGAGCCTAGGCAGGTCCAAGCCCCTTCCCACTGCACCAAGGCTTTGCAAGGCATCACACCATAGACACCTGATTCCCAAAAGCCTGACCATGCACCAGGGATGGATACTGATCCCCCTGCCTGGGTGCCCTCCACCCCATATAGTTCAAGCCAAACAACCGTCTTCCATATCAGGAGGGCCTAGTCCAGTCTCATGGGGGCTCCAAAGCCACTAATCTATAGTTCATGGGCTTCTACTAGTGTGGCCAGTCATCTCTGCACATCTTCTCATCATGATCTTCATGTCTCCCACTTGCAGAATTACTCCTCTCTCTCATCAGTTGGATTTCCGGAGCTCAGCCTGGTGCCTGGCCATGGATCTTTGCATCTGCCTCCATCAGCCACTGGACAAAGGCTCTATGATGACAGTTAGGTTACTCACTAGACCAGTCACCAGAGTAGAACAGGCCAGGCACCCTCTGAACCATTGCCAGCAGTCCAAGGTGGGGTCAACCTTGTGGATTCCTGTGAGCCTCCCCAGCACCCTGCTTCTTCCTATTCCCATGATGTCCTCATCTATCATGGTATCTCCCTCCATGCCCTCCACTCTGTCCCTGTTCCAGCTCCACCCTCTCATTTCCCTGTGTTCTCATCCCCTACTCCTCACCTTCTGCCACCCCCAACACACCCAGTCTGCTCATGTCCATCTCATCTACTTCTTCACTGGGTCATCCATGTGTCCCTCCTAGGGTCTTACCCTGTTAGCTAGCCTCTCTGGAGTTGTGTGTTGCAGTCTAGTCATCCCTTCCCTCACTTCTAGTATCCACTTATGAGTAAGTAAATACTATGTTTGCCCTTCTGAGTCTGGGTTATCTCACTCAGGATGATATTTTTTTTTGTTCCATCCATTTGCCTGCAAATTTCATGACATCATTGTTTTTTACTTCAGCCCTATTTCTTAGAAGATTTTTATCCTAAAAATGTTGTCCTACACTTTATATAACAGATATGCTTCTATCCATTCAGAAATGAGACCAAAGTATCTATCTACAAAGTGTTTGGGGTCATAATTCATTCCTGGGAACTCCCAAGTTCTTGCTCTCAACCAGTAGACGCTATGTTTGTTCAGTGGCTGAACGCCTTTTCACTCACAATCCAGGGCTATTTCCTGTTCTGCCGAGCCTGCCTGGGTATATGTCCTGCATATTGCCTCTTGCTAAGGAGTCTATTTCAGGGTTTTTCTGTTTACACTCTCTTGGATGATGAGGGAACATATTTAGTTATAATAGAGTTACTTCACACCCTTGAGATTGAGGTTAGCCTCTGAGCCACCCACAAAACATCATCAAGACCCTTTCTGAGCTGTCTAAAGGGCCAGACGCAGTCAATAGTCACCAGTATCATTCCACTTACTATTTGTATGTTCCTTTCTTATTATCAGTCTTCTTGCCTGTTCCTTGACTCTAAAAGAAGAGTTAATCTGTGTGACTGAGAACTTGAATAAGGAAAGTTCAGAAAAAGCATGGTAACTATAGAACTGCTGGAATAGTCCTGGATGCCAAGGTTGATTGTGAACTGTTTCTTTTGCTCAGTAGGAATCAAGCCAATCAATAAAGTGTCTCCAAATGGCTGTCTAGAAGAAAAGATCTGCTATTTATTTTCTTGTAAAAACTCTAGAACTTTAAAGCACGAAAAATAACTATAAAAGGTAATCTTGAACACATTCTTGTGCCTTCCTGTGGGTGAAGATGGGTCCTTGAGGTGCAGGGAGAGGCCCTCGGAATGCTGTATGTTTGTAGGACTGGCCAACAAAGCCTGTCACTCGGCCTCTCCAGTCTGCAACTATTGGAAGTGGTGGGCCTGAATAATGCATGCTGTGTTCCTGCCCTGCATCAGCCAGTGTAATGCATATGCATCTAATTCAACTGCTGGGATCTCCTAGACTGAAGTTCCTTCCTGAGCAATATGCCTTTGCAACTTGTTTGGAGGGGGGGGGCATTTTCATTAATTCCCTCAATCTATAAACATCTCTGTCCCTTTTAACTACATTTATTGCTTCCACAAGGCTGAGGGTGTGAGCTGTGATTCCTGGTGGCTCCTGGAGCTGCTTTCAAGCTGAGGAATGTTATTTCAATGTCCAAATCCCTGGGCTCAGCAGCCTTCCTTGCTGAATGATTCCAGAGAACAAAGGAGCAACTCAGTCACTTGGGGAAAAACAAAACCAAACCCCAAACACTTAGAATGCTTTCAGGGTCAGACAGCATTCTCTGATGAGAGTTAAATTATTAAAATAACAGGAGTTCTGGGAAAGACCTGCCTGTGTTTGCAGGATGACTTGGCTCTGGTCTAAAACCCTTCACCGAGACCAAGTTTATTTGGTGAGAGAGCCTAAGAAATGGGGATTAAAACAGGTCGGGGTGTGAGTCATCATGGGCGAAACCATTGCAGGCTGACATGGTAGCCAATTTCCCAACCAAAGAACCCACAGGAAAGTCAGGATTAGGGTGGAACCTAGGAAGCCAGTTGAAGACCCTAGGTCTGGATACAACTTTCTGGAAGGTCTCTTCTTGTTGACAAATAGTCTAGAATTCTAGTTACATAGCTCAGTTAAAGAAGCTAATTTTGGGGAAAACTTACAAAGTGTGTCCTTCTTATCTCTCTGGCTCTCTTGTAGCTCCTTCCTTCCTGGAGCGTCCCTCACTGTTCCCTAAGACTATTTTTATCATCCCACTCAGGCACCACTTGTAACTTGAGGTATTTCTAAAGATCTAAAGATCATTTTGAAGGGTTCACAACACACCCGCATGCTTGGGAGTGTTTATATATGCCCGGTGGACCTGGACACTTCCGTCTAGCCAGTTCCAGGTCAAGATAGCCATTTCCGGGTCAGGGCGTCTTGCGTGACGTGGATCCATGACTTTGCATGTTTACGTAAGCTCGAAACATAGCCATGTGACCTACTCACATGCATGGAGTAGTGACGTCGACCTGTGCATGCCCAGCCTTTAAAAGCCGGCGCCATGTTCCCAGTTCTTCTTCTTCTCCACACACATGTCTCTTCCACAGGCCTGCACACTCTCTGTCTCTTTTATCTCTAATTAGCGGATTCTGTCCTGTTTCGTGACATTTCCTTGCAGGGTAAGAGCACAGTGCTGAAAAATAACTAACACATTTGAGTACAATTCTCTGATCAAACCAGTCCATACCAATGGATGGACAGACCCAGATTTTCAGCGCCTTCCCAGAGGTTATGTTTGGGGTATTGACAGGACAAAGAAGCAAGGTGATTTAAGGCATGGAGAAAAGTGATTGGAGGTAAAGTCTGCTTGTACACAAGGGTACTGCACACAGAGTCACAGTGTGTGGCCTCTCTGAACTGCATGTTCGAAAGGTGTCACCATGGTCTGAGATGGAGTTTTTGACCTCCTGATGTGAAAAGGTCACCAATCAGACACGTAGGCCCAAAAGAAAAGTCATTAGTTTTAACAACAATTTTCCAGACCCTGAAAAGTAACATAGTCAACAATTATCATCATGATCTGCCCATCAGAGCTAATTGTAGTTGTCTAGAGCAACCAGTGGGAGACTGATAACATAGCTCATCTCTGTGACCTCCAGAGGCAGATGTTCAAGGTCAACTGACAGCGAGTGAGTAACAGAGAAGCAAAAACAACCTAGGGTCAGTTATCGAAAATGGAAGCCAGCTGTCTGTCCTGTGGCTGGTGATGATCACTGTTAGGACTCTGCCCTCAGGAGTCTGGAGACCTAGGTTCTGTTCCTTAGATGATTGCATTCCAGAGCATGACTCTTCTCTGGGCCTTGAGGGACTCTCCAAGCAGAAGATCCATCTTTATGATTGTAGGCCCTTCTTTTAGTGAATGCCCGGCAGACGGTTGCAGCCTACGCTGCCAAGACTTGGTTTTCGTTCTTTACATGCCTTGCTTATGAACAAAGAAGCCTTGGCAGCTTTCTTTCCTGTTTGGTTTCCCATCAGTTCATCAGAAAACTCAGTTCATCAGCACCCTCCGTCCCTGAAGGCTAGCCACATCTTTGCTGCACTCTGCAGAATAAAAACTGAATCATAAAATCCAACCATGCTGCTTTTGTTTCCACGGTTTTGGTTTTAATCACCAGCTCCTCCGGCCATCCTGTATGCTGTACCACTGCAGATACTGCTAGCATGTAATTCAACATGGAGAGCGTATTGAAAGCTTACAAAAATGGGGGTGGCAGAAAGTGTGAGAGGGATGGCACCGAGACAGATGAGACCCCCCTCTCCTTGAGGCACTGGGAGAGTATTAGGTAAGGTCAAGGTCACATTCCTATTAATTAGGAGCTCTTTAAGCACTTATTGTCAGCGCTCCTGCTGTTCACTTTCCTGTGAAGAAGCCAAGGCTTTGGGGACAGGACACTTTGACTTAGTCTGCAACCATGGGACTTTCCTTGCTGCCTCAGTTTTGTAGAAGCACAAGAAAAATGGCTGCCTGGACTCTTGCGACGACGACAACCGTGGCTGTTTCTGAACACTCCATAGACGCCTGAGGAAACGACACCACACTCGCAGCAGCGTGCTCCAGCTTCTGAAAGTGTCACCTCAGTCAGGGCTGTCTCAAATGTTTTTACCTTTTTTGCTCTCACAGACCTCAGTGAACTGTAGGTGTCCACGCAACCATTTCCTAGTAGGCCAAAGGAACTGCCAGAGCTGGTTCACATACAAACATTTGTTTGCTTACGGGCTTTGCTGTGATGGATGCAAACACTCTCCCCTGTCTAATTAAGTAGGCCTTTTGTCTCACTTGAGGATCCTGAGTGACGCCCTCACCACGTTTTGCATTTCCTGGTGCTGCAGCATTAGACCCAAGGAAAAGATTTTAGTCTTTCCTGCTTACTTTTAGTAGTGCAGGCTGAGCTGACTGGTAAGTATTTTGAATCCCTGGTACTAGGTTTCTCTGCAGACGTAGTAAGCCAAAGTGAGCTGAATTACAAGGTAAAGGACCAGGTTTAATCTGAGCGAAGCACTGCTGGGTGATCTCGGGGAAAGGGAGGAAGAGAAATCACATGGCAGATCTGTGGACCGCAGCTTAAATACCCTGTAGGAGAGGTCAGGAGCAGCTCTGGTGGGGTTTCTGTGTGTGTGTGTGTGTGTGTGTGTGTGTGTGTGTGGTGTGTTTGGGATGGGGGAGGGGGGCTGAGGTGGCGCTTCCAAGGGAACACTGATAATGTGAAGCAGAGACAGCAAAGCAGAGGAGTTGCAGCAACAGCAGGCTAGCAGGAGGCAGCAGAGATAGCTGCAGAAAGAAGCAGGGCTGCAGGGCTGGTGACTCACAGCGTCAGAAGCATCAGCAGCCCCAGAGAAACTGCAGCCGCCCCCTCCTGAATGCCAGTAACTGTGGCAGCCTCCGGAGCACCAAGAAGTAGCTGAACAGTTCAAGAGAGCCCTTGGGTAATGAAAGCAGGGAAGACAAGGAGCAGAGAAAGGACTCAGAGCTGAGGCTGACAGGTGGAAAGCTGTAGATAAGAACCTGCAGGCCTTGGTCACATCTTTGGGACTAAGGATCTCAGACAAAACAGGTGTAGACGCTGTAACAATGACATTTGCCATGAACCGAGGAATCATAATTCCCAGGCCTGCTGGAAGCTGCAGCTCTAGCTGCTGCCAAGGAATAAGAAGTACTGACTTCTCTGCTTAGTCCCTTAGCAGAGGCCTCGAGGAGAGTTGTTAACACTAGAGGGCGCCACTTGAGGCTGCTGGCTCCTGCCTACTGGTGGCTTTGCCATTGTAGATTTCTCTTTTGCCTTATCTCCTGGGGACTGCTTGTCTCCTGTAGGGGGGCACAGAGGTCCTTGTGCTCACAGATAAACTCTAGGGAAACCAGAAAAGTTAAAAACACAGGGTTGTCTCTTCAAAGGAAAAGATACATAAACAGTTTTCCACCAAGAAGGTTGGTAACAAAGATGGTCAATAACCCAGTGGTCTTCGAGCTATCAAGACCACACCAGATCCTCTCCCAGACTTTTAAGATGTCATGTGTAGTTGATCTATAGAACCCATCTTTATGGAAGAGGTCACATGTACTTTACCATGAGTTTTGATGTAGTCATGTGTTAAGCTTTGCTGCACACACAGAATTGAGCTAATTATCACCAGGAAAATTTCCCCTGCCAAATTTTCCAGTGTCTAAACATGCCTGAAATAAACTATGCCTGGTGTCAGACTCTCAACGTTTGAACCAACACTGGCTGCTGAGTCCTGTTGAACTGGATTGCCTTCTGCCTCACACTGCTGTCTGTGGTGTTTGCAGAGACTCCCACAGTCTCCTGGGAAATGAAGGACAAGGGCAAAGAAGTGTGAGCAAATAGGAGAGTTTATAAAGAGGAAGATGAAGGACAGACAGATCTCAGCTAGTGGGGATGGATGCAAAGCAGATATCAGCCCAAGGGGTGAGTTTGTATGTTTTGGGGTAAAGAAGATCCAGGTGTATATGTTAATGACATCAACACTCAGAGGCTCTGCCTATGATAACAGAATCAGGCCATTGTCCTTGAAGGTCACTTAGAAATTGGGGCCTGTAGTTCCACATGGGAGTAGGCAAGTTCAGTGTAGGTAAAGAGGTACAGAATTTAACTTGGGCCACATGGCAGCTTGTAGGGCTGTTCCTCCTCAGGACCCCTTTGTCCCCTTCTGTGAATGTGCCACTCTCTTGTTCCTCTGCTAGCTCCTGTCAAATGCCAAGCCATACAAAAGCTGCCAAAGACGAACTCTTGAAGAGCGTCTCTGTGTCTGCCTACAGTGTCCGTCGTGGTAGAGCATAAGGCTAGACTAGACATTTGGTCACAGTGTTGCTCTGGCCTGGTCCTTACACAGCAGGTGGAATGGACATGTGTATGACATCATCCTTCCCCTTCACAGCCTGAATTGTCTCATGTAGACTGAAAACTGAAAGGTCCTCTCGTGACCTCTGTGACCCTGCCCGCCTCCCCCACTTAGGAGACCACTGCATCTTCAGGAGTTTGGGAACTTGCTGCTTCGTCCGCTTGCAGTTTTCTTCCCCAGATGTGTGCTTAGCTGGGTCCTTTGTTGACAGTCAGTTTTATGTCTTGTGTTGTTTCCAGAACCCAGACAATGCCCAACACGTGATGAATGCTTAATTACTGAGAGATGAATAAGTGAATGGATGATTGTGGCTCATGGAATACAAAAGGATAGAGATGGGAGGAAGGAAGAAATGTTTGCTTGGCTGTTCAGTTGTCTCTACAGCTCCTTGCTATATCATTCATGTGATCAATGGGGTTTTGTTTCGCATATTATTCCCTTATGAATTATTATTATTATTGAATTATACTGACCTTATGAATTAACAGACTGTAACAATGTAACACCAGTGGGGGTTGTCTCAAATAAGCATTTTCAAATTGGAAATATGGCTTTCAAGAAAGCAATAGGCACACAGTGGTCGTGGCCTCCTTCCTTGCTTGTGCAGTAAGTATGGGAATCTGGTCTCTGGGGCTGGGACTGGTAGGAACCTTTGTACATGATGCTGGAAACCAGCTGGGTGCCAGACCATCCTCCAAATGTTCTCTTCTAGATCATTATTTTAGTTCACAGGTAAGTGACAGGACTCAGGATCAGTCTGTCAGTCCACTGCAGTCAGGACTGCCTTAAGTTATAGACCACATGCTTCTGGTGCTCCTAATGCTTCTGATGCTCTAGGATGCTATTGAGAACAAAACTGTATATATGCTAGTGTGTAGACATGAACAAGACAGAACATGAAGGACCGCAGGAAACAATAGGAAGGGAGGATTTGGGAGAAGAGTTTAGAGTAATGAATTAGAAATGGCCTGGAGGCCTGTACTTAACGTTCAGCACTGGTTGAGAAAGGACAATGTTGTGTCAGGCTCCAGGTCTCACCCAAGTCCTCACTGGGCATGTGCTGGGCCTCTGCTGGCTCTCCCAGAGGTTGCTACACTAGGGACCTGCTCAAGATACCAGTGGGAAGATGACAACCATGTCGTCTAGCTTTGTCATTGTGGTCAAGCATTTGGTTCTAAAGGGCTATGAAGACAAGAAGCTGAGTGGGGTAAACGCTACAACACAGCATGGTGGACATTCCTTTCTGGGCGTTCATGGGCAACACCAGTTATTTTCATACAGAATCAAAATTCATCATTGATGTTTAAGTGTTACTGGTGGGAGATCGAAAAGGTTGGAAGAAGCCCACAGCGAGGGTATCTGAGGGCAAGCACTGTGCTGGGCTCCATTCACCATCCACACACTTCTCTGGCTAGCACACATAGATTTTTTTCTTTTCTTTTCTAGAAATTGATGTTTTTGTTAGTACAAATGAATTACGTTCAATCACAATATTAAACCCCTGTAATAAATTTGGATCAAGGCCTCATGTTGAAGTAAAATTTAGGGATTTTCAAAGTAAAATCAAGTTTAACGTGGTCCAAGGTTTTAGACTACTTACAAAGCAATGTTATTCTCAGACTGATTTATAAGGCACTCTATGTGACTCTAAGACCTGAAAAGCCATGAAGACTATTTTGAAGTATCTGTTTTATAAAACTAAGCATATGTATAAGGACAATGGTCATAATCCAAGAGAATCTCTCTCTATATATATATCTTTCTTAGTATCTGTCTGTCTGTCTCTAACACACACATATACACTCTCACACACTCACATGCACAAACATACACATAAGGTCTTCCTAAGGTAATTCAAACTACTCTTGAACTTGACATCATCCTGCCTTATCCTGTTATGTGATGAGATTACAGCTGTGTACCAGCATATCTGGGTAGAATTCTATCATCTTTACCCTATTTCAAGGTCCTATGTCACCTTTTACTCTGGGACTCAGATAGGACACTGTGGTGTCATAGGTAGAGACATGGGCCTAATGGTGATTAGCAGCATCGTGCTTATGAGAAATTCTCTTTTATAAAATATACTCTCTGAATTTTTGTTTGGGCATGAGATATGCACCTATTATACTAATTCTAATCTTCAAATATATTTTGACTATTTTAAATCATACTAGAAGTTGGTGGCTAGCAGCCATTGAGCCTAGGATTGAGGAATCTGGAGTTTTCCGTTTTCCAAAAGGAAAATATTATTCTTTGAGTGTCTTTATCCACATAATTATTTATTCTGTGTGGTCCAGAAATCTAGGATGTTATGAAAGTATAACTATGTCCTCAAGTAGCACTTATCTTGTAAAATTATTCTTGAATAATCCCTATAAAATATTGAAACATTATTGGGTGGGCTGAAGCACCACAGAACTGCCTGCAGAGACCACTGTGCACAGCTAGGCATCTTTGCAGCCTTTGTGGGATGCCACAGTGTCAAAATGTGTGTCGTCTGTTTATAGCTAATCTTTCAAAACTGACTCATAATCATATTGAATGTATGATGTATTGTGTGAAGTTTCAACACCTGTTTGACTTGTACAATGAACACATCTGAGTTAGTAGAATGTGGGGTTTGAGGAGAACTGTCAACAGGGATAATACTAAGATTCTAAAGGAGAAATAATTTCTTGTGTTATCTTACACAATAGAATGACTGACTGTGTATTATTTCTAATTATAATTAATGTCATACATTGTGTATAACTACGTAATAGTCTATATTTCATGTCAACTAGTTTAATTTTTAAGCCACAGTGCTATTATTTTTTTCTGTCTCATAGTGCTCCCTGTAAAAGAATGAATTGAGGTTGTTGCTCCCCCACTTTGAGGTGACACTGCTTAGGTGTTCTTTTTCTCCTTTGCTCAAAGTGGTGGCCAAGGTGCACTTCTCCTTTTATTCTTTAGCCTTCAAAGCCAAGCCAAGGCTAAGGCAGATTTTCTATGCATCCCTCTGAGAAACACCCACTTTTTACTCCTGTTCAGAAGTGTGGCCACACTTCCAAGCATGGCTGCGGGTAGGCAGTGGTTCCCACAGTCGCGCACAGGCATGTGACACCAGCTTACCCCTTCCTAGCCGGGATGTTCCTGAACTCAAACCAACATGTCACAGCCTTCATTCTGAACTTTCTTCTGAAGTGCCTCTGTCCTCTTCTGACTGGATTTGTCCCAGGGAAGTCTGCGGTGATGGGATAGGATGTGGGACCGGTGTCTTCATGCTCCTTCAGCGATGATAAAGGAGTGACATGCAGACTTCAGGTATGAAAACTAGGACAATGGCATGTACCTGGAACAGATGTCATTTCAGGGTCTGACAGAGCTAATGGGAAGCCTGTTTCTTCCTATGTAAAAGCCCAACCTCCCTTCAGAGGCCTTGTGTCCAGTGAGAGCACCTTGGCTCAGACTCAACTGAAAGTCTATTTCCACAGGATTCCCTGGCCTCCCCCTTACACACACCAGGGAGAGGTTTTCTTAAAGTGAGGAGAATCTCTTCTAAATGACCCTGGTCTGCACTTCTGGAAAGTAAGTGGGTGGCTAAGACTCTCCTCTTGTCAAGTTCTGGGGCCTTTGGTTTTATGCAGGCCCAACACTCTACCCTCCCAGAGATTCGGGGTTCAGCACTGTTTCTCTGGCTTTTTCAGATGATAAAGGCAAACTAAGAGAGCTCAAGCCATTTACCTGTGATCACAGAGCTCTGGGATTGGGAGCCAGGATTTCTGAGGCAGGCTATCAGCTCCTTAGGTCTGCAGGGAAACCCACTCCCCCAACTTTCCTTGTATTAAACATATTTTACAGATCAACTGCTTCTCTTTACAGAGTCATGGAAAGAGTGACTATACATAGTTTGGGAAAAAATGTTTAACAGAACAAAATATGAAGACAGGCATTTGTGCCCCTCTCAATAACAACTACTTATAGCTTCAGAGTGGAGCATTTGGATCAATAGAAATATCTGTGGAGAGAACTAGAGGTTTTCCCATGAGTCAGAAGTCCAAAGTCACTGCCCAAATGTTTATTATTATTAAATTTATTTAACATTTGTTAAATTGTAGAGGAGAGAGACTGTACACGTCTAACTATTAGTAGGTCAGAACAGAGCCAAAGGATAATTTCGGTGATATATTTATTTACAATAAAATTGATTTCTTAAAGGTCCACTAAGATTTTGGCATGGGAAGCCCTCATCAGGTGTTGAGCTGAAGATTTTCTAAGTGAAGTATTCTGAATTTGATTTTATGCACCATTTAATATTTACAACACACAGTGTAGGTATCTCCAGGCTTCTCTTCAGGTACAGAAAGAAGAGTGTGCTTAGAATACCTGTGACTTCTCTATAGAACCAAAGTCACAGAGGTCTGGTGTGAAAAAGCTTAGAGATGAACACCAGCCATGAGTCCTAAGTCTTTTCCAGGGTAAGCAATTGAAGAGAGAAGGATTAGAAGGGGGCAAGAAAAACTGACAGTTTTATCACCACTGTCCCTTCATGTCTGTTTCCTTCACACTGAAATTCAGGATTTGTCTTATTTTTTCAGTCACTATCAGTAAAAGCAAAAGAGCCTTCTCCAGTTTCATGGAGGCCCAGAGCTCTGCTCTCCATTCCTTTCACGCATTGGATCCCACTTAGCAAGGAGTCTGTAGGAAAAAGCATTCTTGGAGCAGGGTTTACTTCCTCTTCCTGGCCCGACTTCCTCTTATACTCATTGGTTAGTAGAAACTATCTAGGATTCTAGCTGAAGGCTGGTATGAGACCAAGGGATGGCCACTGCTAACCAAAACTAAAACAGTGCAGGAAATAATTTTAATGTCTCCCTAGCCTTTTATATCCTCCTCTTCTGGTTAAAAAGACACTGATTTTTTTTAAATTGATCTGTTCCCTCCAATCCATGCTTTACTTTGTGAACTGATCTTATAAGATTCTTCCCTGCACGTATTAATTAATTTTTGTTGCTGTGACTCACAACCTATAGAAGATAGAGTTTAATTTAGCTCATAGTTTCAGAGGGAGAACCATAGTGGCAGAGTAGGCATGGCAGCAAGAGGCTGGAGCAGGAACCTGAAAGTCCACACCTTCAACCTCAAACAGCTAGCAGAGACAAAGCTACAAACTCTCAAAGCTTAATGACGTATTTCCTCCACCAAGGCTCCACCTCCAAAAGGTTCCATAATTGTTGTGGAATATTAGTTGAAGATGTGTTACATTTATGCTGTTGAACATTTGTTCAATGATACAAAGATGTGTTGCATTCTTTTATGTTGGATTTGTTTAACTCTGTGAAGCTGTGTCTGTTTGCCTGTCTAAAACACTGATTGGTCTAATAAAGAGGTGAATGGCCAATAGCTAGGCAGAAAAGGGATAAGTGGGCCTGGCATGCAGAGAGAATAAATAGGAGGAGAATCAGGGAGCAAGAAAAAGAGGAGAGGAGGATGCCAGAGGCCAGGCCGCCCAGCCAAACAGCTAGATACAGAAGGAAAGAAAAGATATACAGAAATAGAAAAAGGTAAAAGCCCAGAGGGCATAGGGTAGATGGGATAATTTAAGTTAAGAAAAGCTGGCTAAAAATAAGCCAAGCAAAAGTCAGACATTCATAAGAAAGAATAAGTATTCATATGACTATTTGGGAGCTGGGTGGCAGAACTGAGAGTTAAAAACAAAAAACAAAACAAAACAAAAAAACAACCTGTAGCTAGAGTTTTCCTGCCTTGCCCACAGTCAGGACAAATCTTTGTCTCTCGCCAGTCCCACAGCTGCTCAGATCCAACCAAGTAAACACAGAGACTTATATTGCTTCAAACTGTATGGCCATTGCAGGCTTCTTGCTAACTGTTCTTATAGCTTAAATTAATCCATTTCCACAAATCTATAACTTGCCACGTGGCTCGTGGCTTACTGGCATTTTCACATGCTGCTTGTCCTGGCAGTGGCTGCAGGCAGTGACTCCTGCCTTCCTGTTTTTTTATTTCTCCTCTCTGTTAGTCCAGCCTTTACTTCCTGCCTAGCCACGGCCAATCAGGTTTTATTTATTGACCAATCAGAGCAACACATTTGCCATACAGACCATCCCCCAGCACAGCCAAGTGCAAACCATCTCAGACACCTGCACTCAGGCTCGTGGTCCTAATCATCCTCTATGCAGACCTGCTGGGTAAAGCCACAAGGAACCCAAGAACGGGCTCCCACAGCACATACAGAACATCCCACAGCACAACCAACTACACATAATCTTCCCAAAGAGCACAACCAGCTGTAAAGCAAGTGTTCAAATATTTGAGGCTGTGGGGCAGGGGGGTGGGCATTTTTTTAACTCCAGTCATCACAAAATATAACTAAGGTTATGTTCCTAGAGTCAAAAATAAATGGCTTCCCACAATGGAATATTAATTAACTCTTCATTCACCCATGGTTCTGCCACAGTGGCAGACATTCTGCCTCGCTTCTCTCTGATTGTGGTTGGGAAAACTGTGTAGATTTGGTGGCAACTGTTCCAACATTAAAGGAGAAATGAAACAACTAGTCCAGAAAAGACCAGCACTGTTACCTTTGGGGCTTTTCAGCAAAAGGAATCCTCTGCTAAAGGAATCATGCAATCAGCTCTTTGATTTGATAAAGACTTAAAGAAATCTCAGACACAATATCTAATTGGTCTACAGATCAAAGGTTACTATTTCCCAATGAACTTCTTTCTTTGGTAGCATTAATGAATTCTTTAATGATAAAAGCTAACAATAATCGAAGGCATGTGCCCTGATCTGCAGTGGGAATGCATGCCTGTCACATCAAGCCATCGAGCTTGTGCATGTGTTTGCTATGAGAAGTAGAGGCTGGTGTAAACTGGGGCCAGGGAAGAAGACAAAATATAACCAACAACACACTTGATTGTGTGTCTAAAACACGCCAGAGTTCATTATTTTCTCTTATGCAGATAGACAGCTACTATGATGAAAGGCCAATAGAAATCTATACCCACCCTTCTTCCTAAACTGCCCGTCCCAATGTCTACCCCTTTTTAATTATATTTTTTAATGGTTTTTTATTTATTTAGTGGTTGTTTGTTTGTTTTTGAGGCAAGATCTTGTTATGGATCCTAGGATACCCCTGAATTCTGTATACTGGGCAGGCTGGCCTTGAACTCTCAATTATCCTTCCAAGTGCTAACCTACTCCATACCTTATCTAAGTTTTTAAAAATTATTATTATTATTGTATGTGTGTATCTTTGCAGATGGAACCCAGTATTTTGTGCATGACAGGCAAGAAGTGATTTACTTCTGATCTACACCACCAGCTCCCACAACCTCTTTTTTTTTTTACGGCAGTATAGTAGCTATCATGTTATAAAATAACCCTGGTTATTGTCCATTGGTTCAGGGCTGGGCATCAGTCCCCAAATAGGTTAATAAACCTGCCACTTTAGGAATTTTGTGGGGAAAGAAGCATGAGTATCAGTCTATTCTGAGTTCCTCTCAGGGTATTAAGGTCAAAAGCAGGTAATGTTGTTGTAAACAAGGACAAGCAGACAGAGACTATGGAGATGGTGAGCACCTTAAACTTGAAATTAGACAGCAAAGACAAAATCCTAATGCCATGCTATCTGTTCTCCATTGAGCCTGGAGCCAACTCTTCCCCCACCCAATCTCTGAAGGTCCCAGTGTCTTTGTCCAGAATTTTGCTTTACAGAGTATGGGGTGAGTTTGTGCCATAGTCAAGGTGGGCTTAATGGCAGGAATGCTTAGTGGCATGCACAGGTGATTCTGTCATGTGTGAACATCATTCAACATACTCAGAAAGTTTAGAGAGCTCTGATGTCACTAGGTCACAGGACCCGAGGGTACCACCACTGTTTGTACCTTCTGCCCTTGGCTGGAATATTGATACAAGGCACATAACTGTGTTTAAAAACTAGACTCCTTTTAAATGATGCATGCACTTGAGCAAATAAAATCACATGAACTTGACTTCACATTTTGACACTGTATGTCCAGGGTGACAGTGGATGGGTGTGTATTCTGCGGGAGGTGAAGAACCCCATTTAAACATATAACTGTTGGTATGGGTTGTGCTTGATTTTTCTCAGTCTGCCATTTGTACAGCTAGGAGCAGAAATGAAACAGACCAGAAATGGAACAGACCTCAATGAGCTCGTCTGCATGAAAATTCATGGTTTAGAATTGCCAGAAGCCAGTGTAGAGCAGGTTTAAGAGACAGGCCTCCTGTGTGGAGAGTAACCACGAAGGAGGAGTTAAATGTATGAGGGTGGTGAGTCTTCCATATCTAAGCAGACAGTTGGAACACAAGAACACTGAAAATGCATGATTCTTGGCGGAAGGGTTTCTTGGACCTGACAAGTAGGAATTCCCAAATAGGAGTATTTGCCAAGAAAGGAGTATGTCAAATCCCTCATTTGAGACTTCAAATAAGAAACCTCAACACAGAGCTCCCCAAGGAGCCAAGGTAAGAGATGAGTGACAGAAGGAAAATGTCAACAATGTAAAAGGAAGAGTGCCACAATCAGATCTCAGGACAAGAGCAGTGGCTGCCAATGGTGTTGGAGCAAAGTGGAATGGGTTAGACTGATAGTGGAGCCACGCGGTGCGCCATGTATTCCATGGTGCAGAGGCAAACATTTTGCCCATGAACCCAAAAGTGTGTGTGGGGGGGGCATGTGATTCGAGTGTATAGGTTAATGGTGAGAGAATGTGAATGTGAATATGAATGTGTGTGTGTGTGTGTGTGTGTGTGTGTAGAGTACAGAGTATATGCATGTGGTAGAGTGATATATGTGTGCAAGTGTACATGTGTGTGTGTCTGTCTATGTCTGTGTGTCTGTGTACATGTTCATGGAGAGAGCACTAATGTACAGAGGTTGCTGAGCTTGCCTTTTCACTGGATGCTGAATAAATTGCTCAAACTACTCCTTCTGAGAGCCTTTTCATTGCGGGTGTAACATGTTAGATTTTTTTTTTATAACATCTATCAGGTATTTCCCTGTGTACTCATTCCCTCAGTCATTCGTCACTTTTTATTTGACCTGTTCACACTAAAGGCATGCTATTTTTCTTGAACTGAGGACATTATAGTGAAGAACACAGAGAGCTGAGTGCAATCCCAGCACTGCTGTGGGGCTCTGGAGGACACGGCATGCATCTTGTTCTGTGGAGGGTCACAGAAAGGCTCTTTATGGCATTGCAGGGAACAGAGACAGCCCGAGGAGGATCCCGAAGGGTGGAATGGAGTCATCTAGGGTCTAATAAGGAGAGAGAATGGGAGTCACATTTATAAAGTGTCAGAGATGTGAGCATGGATGGCCTCTGTCGGCCGTGCTCCCATGCTCAGTTTGGATACTATGAGGACAAAGAGAGAAAAGGAGAGAGAATGTATGAGAACATTTACAAATGTGAAATATGAATGAGAGATGCATGTTCATATGTCCATGCTGGTGTGAGGATTACACCATTACATGGATTGTGTAACATCCATGGTTACTATAGTGTAATGTATGAGCATGATGTGGGATGTGCGAGATTGTACATATGGTGTGAGATGTGTGAAAGTGTGTGAGAGAGTGTACATGTGCTTTGAGATGTGTGGAAATGTGTGTGAGTATAGGTGGAGAATGTGGATGAGACCTGAGATACATGGAAGTGTGTGTGACATTTAAATGTGTACATGTAAAGAAGCCCAAGTCATTGCTTACATGATCTATGGGACGTAAAGGATCCTTCATCAGCTGCCACAGCAGAGGGTCCTAGAGAGCTGAACTTTTGTCCCAATTGGCCCAGGTAATGAATCCTGTTCGGTAGTTCTGCAGTAACTGTGAGCATTTTCATAGCTATGAACTCATGAATCTTTTTCATCAAGAACACAAGAAAATACATGGTATTACCATTAGCATTTTACAGATGCATCCTTGGAAAATGGGGGAGAGGTGCTGACATAACTTAGCATAATTTCATAGTGGATCCATGCTAGAGGGAGGGAGACAGGCTTGGCGTTGAGCCCTTTGAAGAATCTCCTGTCTCAACTGTGCTGATGCCAAGTCGCTGCTAGAAGAGATGTTGTAAATGGAAGACACAGTGTTCTTTATTGTCCTCTCTGTCTCCAGGAATTAGATTCCTCGCAAGTTGGGGGAACTGACGAGCCCATGAAGGGTGTTTCAAGACAAGGTGAGTTGCTTCCTGGTACCTTAGCAGCATGATATCAAGTGAAATGCTTAGATCATTAACTTTTATCAGCCAAAATATGGTGGCGTTTCAGAGAAATGCAGCTGTGTGTTGGGTACCAGAACCAGGGATCCCACCCATCAGGCATTTCAGCCTCCTCTGTCTGGCTTCCTCTCCAACTACTCATACTTTATCCACTCCATCACATTACATCATTTCTACAAGAACTTGTGGTGAGAAAACTCAGAATGACCCGTTTGTTCTCTTCTCCAGTGCCTCTTGGATGCAATTAGATGATGTGTACCCCCTGGTTGAAATGTGGACTTTATCCTTTTCCCTGCTATACTGATGATCTTCTTTTCTAGCCCACACTCTTCTCCATGTCCACCCCTAGGCATGTACACAGGCTCGTCTGCAGAATTTCCATGGCCACTCCTACATATGTACACATACACTCCTCTGCATGATACAACTGGGGGACAGTGTGGTTCTCTAGCATTCTTGGTTACAGAAGAAGAAAACACATAAGAAAACTGTAAGACACCAAGCTTCTAGATGGACTACAAGTTAAGTTTGACCTTGGACATGTTATTTATTGACTCCGAGCATCACTTTCCCCCTGTGAAGCCGCGAACGTTTGTATTAAATAGTATTTAATTTCCTTTATGGTTCTGTGGAGTTCACATAAGCAAAATAAACTTTGTACCCCAAGGGCAGAAAGAATTTCCATCTGAGGCTTAAAGATGGAGTGCTCCTGCTTTTGTTCTCGCACAGCTGGAGGTAATTAATTGCCAAGAAAAAGTGCTCTCTGGCCCAGTTCTTGAGTTTTGACACACTAGATGGTATTTCCATGAACACTGCAAGATTTACTGCTTACAGAATTACAGACAGTTGGATTTGCCAGATCCAGGCTCAAGGATGGATTGAAGAGTGCCTAGGGAGGCCAGAACCCACCTGGGGAAATGTGGCATGGATTTGTAACAAAGGGCTGGAAATTTCCCTTGTTAGTGCCTTAGCAACACCTATAAGGAATGACCCACTGAGCCAAATATTAGGGTGTGATTTGTAATTTTACCAGAAACCGAATAAAAACGCTTGAATTTTCAATAGCAGTAGGAATGTTAACACTTGGGTGTTTACTCTATCGTTCTAGATGCAATTTTATCTCCCATCCCACACAGAGAGGGCTTGAAAATGTGCCTAGGCATATGACAGCAGGGCTGTTTGTGACCGAAAAAAGTGTGAGAAATATCCATTCACCGGCGGTGGTGCTGGTGAGCCGGCCCTAAGGCTTTGAGAGCAGTAGAGATGACCCCGCCCCCGAGCCTGCCCTGTCTTGGCATGGGTGAGGAAAAGATCTCCCTGACTCCCGCCCCTTGCCACAGGCGAGAGAGCTGGCCCCGGGGGGCACAAGAGTGGGAGAACAAGCCATATCCCTCACCAGCTGCAGCATACAGGAGAGTCCAGTGCATTTGATGAGCCCAGGGCACGCATCTCCCATTGTACAGCAGTCTCTCCCTCATAACACACAGAAAATACACCCACGTGACCTCCTTCCCCATGACTTCCCATAACTGCTCCAGATCTCAACATCCTTCTGAAGGCTGTGGAGCCTTCCTGACGTCAACTTCTTCCCAGCTTCCTGAGTATCCGCACCCTCGTGTTACTTAGAGTGCGTTTTAATCTCTTAAAAATCACCTGACTAGCATGTTATCACCCCTGTGCTCCAAACCCTCTGTAGCTTACCAAACCACGGAGAGAAAATCAGGTCTCTTCACAACAGCCTTTCCGGGTCCCTGAAATCAAAAAGCTAAAAAAAAATCTCTTAAAGTTCTTAAACATATATGCACATAATATTAAGCACACGGGTGTACTCAGGGAAGGTTTGTTTAGGATTTCAGTAGTTGTGTTAAACTTCTGTGAACTCTAAGACAGTAATAACAGGAAAAATCCCCCAGATTCTTGGAAATTAAACAACACGCCTTTAAAAAAAAAGTGTGTCAAAGAGGAAGTCTCAAAGGAGACCAGCATTTGTGACTAAATAAAATGTCCCTTCC
Source organism: Peromyscus leucopus (assembly GCF_004664715.2). Classification (NCBI taxonomy): domain Eukaryota; kingdom Metazoa; phylum Chordata; class Mammalia; order Rodentia; family Cricetidae; genus Peromyscus; species Peromyscus leucopus. The sequence goes on along the minus strand of NC_051079.1, from coordinate 50,835,392 downwards.
TCTTTTGTCTCTTCCAGCAATCTGCACAGAATTGGTGTGGTTACTTTTTTAATAATTTGGCTTTCCTGAGTTGACCTCTGAATAGAGTTTTCCTTTTAATAATTTTTAAGCTACAAATTTGATTTCTTAAGCAGATATAAAATTATTAAGGCTGTCTGTTTCATCTTGGCTGATTTTTACTTTAATTTTCTAATGTTGCTACTTTTAAGTAAATGTCTCACATTTTTCTAAGTTGTTAAATCCGTGTGAAAATTATTGTTGGTAGCAATTCCCTTATTCTTTTTCAAAGATTTTGTTTATTTTACTTTGTGTGTGTGTGTGTGTGTGTGTGTGCGCGCGCGGGGGGGGGGCGCTCTCATGCATGTGCGGGAGTGTAGGTTGGGGTGGCGTGTAGATATGTATATGCCAGTGTGTATGGAAGTCAAAGGACCTCTTGTCATGTTGTAGAATTTGGGGATGGAGCTCAGGTCTTCAGACCTATACACAATCTCCTCTACCCACTGAGACATCTCTCTGGCTCACATCCCTTGTTCTTATAGATTCATATCTCCAAATTTTCTCTTTTCTGTTGTTAACCAGTGTATACTTTTCAGAAATCAAACCTTGCTAATTTTTATACAAAACCTTTTTATTTAGTAACATAAGGAAGGCATTTGTCTTTATTTGTGGGTAGGCATATATGAGACTAATTCTAGTGGGGAAATTTTCAGTGTTTCCACTTTGTTTTGTTAAACTTCGCACGTGTGCGTACGTGTGTGTGTGTGTGTGTGTGTGTGTGTGTGTGTGTGTGTTTGAGTATATGCCACATGTGTGTGGCACCACAGTAGGGGGAGCAGACACGGAGCACCACATCAACCACACAAGAGCTGTACCAGGCAGCAGAGGTTGGAGGGAGCTGTGGGAGCAAAGTTTATAGTAAAAGGGGGACATGTTTGTGGGGAGATCTTGTGGCTGGGAAACTTAAGCCCACTGGACTTTGAACTGGGTTGAAAGAAACTCATCCAGCCTGCAGAGGCATTAGCCTTTGTGGAGCTATTCTGGCTGAGTGAGAGTAAGTAGGTATGGTAGAAATTTGGAGTCCTGTTTGGCTCACAGATGCCATATTAGCTTTGGAAATTGAGAAACAATGCTGACCTTGGTTAAGCTAGGTAACCAGGGCCACACAGTACAAGGATTCTTGTTTCTAAGGTGATAATTCCAATGTAATGCTATAAGGGAAGGTCAGTGGTGGTTGTCAAGTCTGTTTCTTCATAGGGTGGGTTTTGAAGAGGAACATTTTGTGGATTAGAGAATAGGGAGCTTATGGTGAACAATATTGCCTTAGATAATTCCAACACATCAGCTAAAATGATTGTAACTAAAATAGTTATTCATTGGGCTAATGTCTATCATAAACTCCATGGGGAAAATGAAATGTTATCCCCTGCTTATTAACCAAGGCGAATACCCTTTTATGTCTTTGCTTTCTTTGACAGCTCCCATTCTCATTTATTTCTTTTAAAGACCATGGCTTCTCTATGAAGTGCTACTCATTACAGAATAGTGCTATGGGTTTCTGAGATCACTCACGTGTATTACAATGGGAAGGTGTTGGAGAGTGCTCATATAGACTCATTCAGGGGAACAAAGCCCACGAACAGGAAGTCTTATAGCAACCTCTTGGATTTTTCTTTCTCTTAATACATTCATAGGAAAACAGAATTGATGACTGTAACTGTCTGATGTACATTTAAGATAGTTTTGAGCAAAGTAATATAGAAACCTGCTTATCTACCCATCTCTTCTGACTTACTCCATCTCAGCGCACACCAGACATCCCACACCTGAGTTACCATTTGAGTCTAGAATGTTCCCCCACAAGCTCATGTTTTGAGCACGTATTTCCAGGCTGCTGTTACTATCTGGGGGAGGCTGGGAGAGCTGGAGGGGAGCTGGCCCAAGTGGCGGAAGTAAGTTTCGGGCTTTTGAAGACTGGAGCCTGGCCTCTGGATCTAGCTGCTGTTTGCTGCCTGGTCCTGACCTGAGGTGCCTCCCTCATACTCTTGTCCTGCTGTGAACTCAAGCCATGTTTTCCAAGCCACAGATGGGTAAGGCTCTGAAATTGTGAGTCAAAGCATTGGGGGCAGGGCAGGGGAAGGTTCCACTTATCTATAGCTAAGTACCACTTTCTTTTCATTCTTTGCTTCCTGACTAAGGATGTCATGTGACCATGCCTTCCTTCCTTCCCCTGGTGGACTGAATCCCCTGGAGCTATAAACCTTTCCTGACTTAAGTTGCTTGTTGTCAAGTCTTTGTTACAGCAGCAGATAGTATCCAATACACAAAGAAAAGCTTTCTTCCCAAGTGCAATTTCTCCCAAATCACAAAACCAGTGGATATGCCCACACATCAATCAAAGGTAGATGGTAGCTTTATTCTGAAAAGAAGTGAGGTTAAAATTCTCCACAAACACATTTCAGTAAGGGGAGAAATGATGACCTTTGTTTAGTGTCGGGGGTGTACAGATTGCAGAATGACTAATCATGCTCAGGATGCCTTCCACAGCACATGCTGAGGCATTGGCTTTGTGGATCTGCTCTTTTCTACCTGGTACCTCAACTAACCCTGCTGTGTTCCCTGGCTGTCTCTTTCCCCTTTGAACATAGGTTAAATTCTGCTTCTCTTTAAGAAGTTAACCTGTGTTTCATTTTCTCTTATAAATTGCTTCTTGATATTTTAATAGATGTCCTCAGTAGCTTTAGTGGTATACTCAAATTGTCTCCCTATGCTAAGCCCAATGGCTTTGTTTCAGAAACTCGCTTATGACATACAGTTATAGCTAATGTCAGTATCATTTAACATGCAAAATTATGTAAATATAGTTCTGGTAAAATTGTTGCTGTGTTGAATAATGAACACACAAATAACTGGGATTTGCTGTCATTAGTGTACTTTAGGATATAGAACATTTTGATCTATTATATTTTCCCCATTAAAGATTAGAGAATTATGTAGCAGTACAATAAACAGACCATATTCTACTTGATAATAGTGAAGAGTCTTAAATCATTTTTTTCTTTGGAAAAATTGTGTGGTGTTCTAAATCCACAAGTAACGTATATTACTATTTTATAACTTACAAAACTAATCCCAACCTAACCCATGCCAGAAAGTAACAGTGTACATCATGGCAGAACAGTGGAAAATTATCACTGCTCAAGCATCAGAACATCCTTTGAAAAAGTAGGGCAGGAAGGAATGACCCCTTGAGGTGCTAAGGGAGCCTTGGGGGTGGGGTAGGGTGTCCAAAGGCAGACACAACCCTGTGAGTCACTCTGTCTAGTCTCAGGACCTTGGGAGATCTTTGCGGTTTCCTACTCCTTTCCCAGGAACTTGGCATTGACCTCCACATTGTCCAAGGGAGTCTCCAGTCCCTAGCCACAAGGCAGGATGAGGACATCATGTCTAAAGGGGTAGGTCCTGTTGACCTCCCACAGATGAGGGAAGATAAGATAATGGCCCCTTAGAGCTCTGAGGGTTCTCTATTCAAAGCCACACAGGGTAAACTTCTGGCAAGAGGAGACTGCTTGATACCTCCCTGTGGAAATGGAGCTGGGAGCAATGTGGCTTGGTTCAGATAAAGTCTCTCTGTGCCAGAGGTCACCTGACTCAACTGGAGCAAGTGTTAGACCACTTTCTGACTTTTAACTTTCTTTCACTAAGATGATGTGACATGTGAGAAGCATGGAAAAGACCAATGTCCTGATGTGGCACATAGGGGCCTTATCATTGATCTCTGTTTGACTAAGTTCACAGAGTTATGACAGCCCAAGTGACATGAGGTGCTGCCAGGGATACACAGAAGCCCAGAAATGACCCCATCCTCAAGAAGCTACTCTTCCCAGAGAGGGTCAGTCACAAGCAGGTTGGCTCAGATGAGAACTCAGTAATCCCAAGGAAATACCACAGGGCAAAATGACTCAAAACCATTGGTTATACCTTCTTCTAGACCAGGCTGAACCCTTTGATGATGGCTTTCCTGCCACCCTGAGGTCCCCATCAGTACCCTCACTGTATTATAAGGAGCTGCTTACTGATGCCACATTTAATTCAAAACTCAATGGGATCAAAACTGTACTCCTTCGGTCTCCTCTTTATCCCAGGTCCGGGTGTGTAGTTGAAGTTTAATAATGATCTGCTGAGTAATTATAACATTAACCGTAAGTGACAGCTACATGCATACGTGATGACGATCCCTATTCTCCTTCTGTTCACTCTCCCTTCCCCCACTCAACCCACTCTCACATCCTCCCCACTTCCCACCCCAACCCCCTGAACAATGTATTTATTTAACCAAATACATGGGCTCCCTCTGACTCAGTTTGGTTGATACACAAACTTAGTCACCATATTAACCCATATGTTCAGTGAAGTGTTTTTAAAGAACAAAACCAGTCCATTATGCTTTGCCAGCAGCATCTGAGCCACAGTGTCAGTATCCTTTGCACACAATGCATTCATTACTAAAGGTCACCTTTTCTGTTAAGATCTTTCATGTACTTTATCTCTTTCTCTCTATTCAACCTCTTATTTATTCTAATTGTTACCAAATGTTATATATGTATGCATATGTAAATGTATATGTATGTATGCATGCATAATCAGCTCTGAGCATGATTCACTAAACAACAGTGTTCTCTGATAAAAAAAAATTATTTATTCCACAAGCTTTTCAGTATATAGAGCATTGCGGAGTTCCCGTAGACTTCATCTCTGTCTCCTCTTCCTGCAGTTTCTTCTATTATTATTTTTTAAATATCGAGTTTTATTTTGATTTAAGTGTGTGTTGGGTAGGGAGTGAGCATGTGCATTCCACAGTGTATAGATGGAGATTAGAGAACAACCTGGAAGAATCCATCTTCTTATGGTGATATTTTGTTTGTGCTGAAATGTGATTTTATTTGTATGTTAATAAAGTTGCCTGGAGATCAGAGGTCAAAGCGAGCCATAAACAGAGTCAGGTGGTGGTAGCCCATGCCCTGAATCTGATCACATGGCAGGCAGAGTCTCTGTGCAGTCAAGGACACGGCCAAGCGTGGTGACACAAACCTTTAATCCCAGTACCAACCATAGAGACCTGGAGGTCTGTATAGACAGGCAGTGACGAGGAAGTTATGTGGTTGGGTTTAGAGCCAATGAGAAGGCAGAACAGAAAGGCAATAAAAAGACAAGTCAGACAGGAAGAAGCTCTCTTTCTGGGAAGTGACAGTGGTGAGGTGGTAATAGTTGTGACTCTCTGATCTCTTTGGCTATTTACCTCTGTATTTTGCTCTGTGTTACTTCTTTACTAAGACTGTTTAGAATTTCATCCACATCTTCTCTTCCTACTCAGGTTGTCAGGCTTGGTAGCAAGTGCCTTTCTCTGCTGAGCCATCTCACTGGTCCAGTATACTCTTAGCACTTACTGCCTAGATTGTAGAATCCCCCCAGATAGGTTCACCTGATGATGACCCTGGTAAATCTCGTCTCCAGCATGCTCCGCCGGTGATGAGAATCTAGGAGACCTTAAGCCTTCGTGTATCTTTTCTTGACTTCCTGACTGAATTGTGTTGACCCTGGCACCTAGTGTGGCTGACTTGTTTTCTCTACATCTTTTTCCTATCTAGTACTTTTATTTTATTACGTTTATGCCCACATAGGGATGCTATATTATATATCTTCAGAGCAGCAATGTTTGGAGATTTGGTTTTATGATTTGGCCAATTGATGGTATCCATTGGATTGGAAATTGCAGATGTCTTTGTCAGGTAAGAGATGATAAAGGATATTTTTTTGTTTTTCTTTTTGTCTCATTGCCTATGTCTGAGTTAAAATAGATTAAGAATTTCATGCTTCTTGGGAAGGTGAGTGAGTCTTTGCAACTCAGACTGGAGAGGTTTTGTGTTTTTATATTTACTTTTTTAACTGCAGTATAAACTATAGAATTAAAATAAAAAACTGGGAACCAGGCATGGTGGCACATGTCTTTAATTCCAGAACTTGGGAGGCAGAGGCAGGCAAATCTCTGTGCATTCGAGGCCAGCCTGGTCTACATCGTGAGTTCCAGGACAACCAGAGCTACAAAGTGAGACACTGTCTCAAACAAAAACAAACAACAATAATAAAGAAACAAAAGCAAACAACAAAAACATAAATTTATGAAACCAAAAAACCCAAAAATTAAACCAAAACAAAAAATTCAAAAACTGGCATGCAGGCACAGACCTGAAATACCAGCTACTGTGGAGTTTGCAGTTGGGAGGATTATGAGTTCAAAGCAGCCTGAGCCACTTAGCAAGACTCTTAGCAATAAGCAAAATTACTAAAAAGCTCCATATAGACAGGTGTGTCCATAATTTGGGGAGGCCTTTTGCAAGCCTAAGGTGAATATTAAATATTTTCTTAGTGTCGGATAGCAGCAATACATTAAATTACAGTGTCTTTTAAGCCGAGGAAGCTATGTTCTGGTTGGTTTGTTAAAAAAAAAAAAAAAAAAAAAGCACACATGGACATGAAACAACCAAATACTACAGAAATTTTTTTTTAAAAGACTAATACTTTTAGTGTGATATTCTTTGAGAAATTCTAAGAAGTTATTCTTACAACTGCTAGCTCAAAAGTGTTTGAACACATTTAAGTATTGGGAAGACACTGTTTCCTTAGAATCAACCATCCCCTTTGGCTCTTAGGGTCTTTCTGCCTCCTCTTCCCTGAGCCTTGAGGGAAGGGGCTTGATGAAAACATCCATCTATCACTGAGTGCTCCAAAGTCTGTTGCTCTCTGCACATTGTCCAGTTGTGGGTCTGTGTATTAATTCCCATCTGCTGCAAGAAGAAGCTCCTCTGACGTGAGTTGAGTGAGGCAAGATCTATGGGTATAACAGTATGTCTTTAGAAGTCATTTTACTGTTATGTTCCTTTAGCATAATGAGAGTGTTAGGTTTTCCCCTAGGCCTATGAGACTCAAGTCTTGATTGCTTCAGCAGTGTCAGATATGGATTCCTTCTCTTGGATGAGCCTTCAATCCAATTAAAAAGTGGTTGGTTGCTCCCATAACCTTTGTGCCACTATTGCATTAGTATTTCCTGTAGGCAGGTCATTCTTGTAGGTCACAGGGTTTGTAGCTGGGTGATATTGATGATTACCTTTCTCCTTTGGTAATATGCAGGAGTACCTTTCAGCATCACCCATATTAAGCAGTATGGGTAAAGCTTCAGGACTAATACATATATTAGCAGTATGCATAAGATCCACACAGGTTCCAGCCAGACTGGGTTTTAGCACTGAGATGGGGAAGAGGACACAGGATCCCGCCCATAACCCAGAGGCTATTGACAATTGACATCTGCGGACAAAGGGAAAATCAGCTTACTTCAGTGGAGCATCACTGGTTGTATTAACCACACTCCAGGACAGACCCCATGGCCAAGAGAAGTTGGCCAACAGAAAAAAAAAACCTCAATGGTATTTTTGTGGCACTTTGTTTTATTTTAGTTTGTTTTGGATTTTTGTTTTGTTTTGTTTTATTATTTTTTTGCTTGTTGGTTTTGATTTTTGTAGAGGCTTTTTTGTTTCTTGTTTTCATTTTTGTTTTCATTTTTGTTTCTTTTGAGAACATAAAGTTGGGTGGATAAGGAGGTGGGAGTTGATCTGGGAGGAGACTGGAGAGGTGGAAACATGATCAAAATATGATTTTTGAAGGAAGAAATTTTCTAATAAAGGAAATATCTAAGTGGCGGTGATTCTGCTGAGTAAGATTAACATCAGGAAGCACAGGCACAAGTAAGGACTGTGTTCTTGCTTACCTAGATGATAAGACTGTAGAGGGGCATTGTCTCAAAGCATCAGACTCCTCTGGAGCAGTAGTTCTCAACCTTCCTAAGGCTGCAACCCTTTAATATGTTTCCTCATGCTGTGGTGACCCCCAACCATAAAATTATTTTTGTTGCTCTTCATAACTGCAATTTTGCGACTGTTACAAATCATAATGTAAATATCTGATGTGCAGAATATCTAATGTGCCACCCCCATGAAAGGGTCATTCAATCCTCAAAGGGTCACAACATACAGGTCAAGAAGCACTGCTTTAGAACATGAGCTTAGAGGGCAAAATAGAGCCCAGATGAATACAGAAACTTTCAGGTTTTCAGAAAGAGAACCTCATTCATTGATTTTTAGTAGCAAATCTGGAAGAGAGTAAAATGCATTCCAATACTTTCAAGTTGGGTTCATTTTTTTAAGGATGAGTTCATAAGTAGGGGGACTTTTTGTGAAACTCTTACTGCCAAATATTATATTAAAGCTTGAATTTGGTTTTCTCTTTGTTGAGATGATAAATTTGTCTTGTAATTCTGAATAAGAAGTAATAAAAGCATTTTAAAAACTTTTTCTATAATCTATTTGATGGGACAATTTCTATATTTCACTAGAGAAATGTTTGCTTTGTCTGTGGTCTTATTGGACACTTGCCAGTTTTGTATGTAGCCAGCATTCTTTTGTTTGTTTATTCTTAAAGACAAGTTCTCAATCTGTAGCCCAAGCTGGCCTCAAATTCACTCAGGGTAATCCTCCTGCCTCACTTCCTAAGTATTCAGATCATAGGAGTGAGCTACCATACCCAACCCACATTTTTATCATCTGGTCAATGCTTAGCATACTGGGTGTTTTTTGAACCATTCGTGACTTCTTTACTGGCTCCTTTTTAAATTAACGAGTTAAATAAAAGTCTTCCGTGAATGTTTATTTCATTTTCATAGGAGAAACATTTTTGAAAACTATGCTTTAACATTTTATTACTAATAAAGAATTAACACACTGGTCAAGAAGGACTTAATCCCATAGTCTGGGTGTGGCTAGTGGTAGAGGGCATACCTAGCAAGTATCAGGCACTGGGTCTCTCAGCCTCCTGCCTCAGTGGTAGGTCACTGGTGAGGCTTCGTCTTTATGGTCCTGCCTTGCATTGGGCAGAGGGTATCAAGGCACACAGCTTCACAGTCTAGCAGCTTCAGCAGCCAACCAACTGTGGCTAGACTGAGATTGTTAGGGGAGAGCCAAGGGGAGGGATGCTGTGCATGGTATCTCTGACAGAGCTTAAGCATCCTCTGGAGAGACACCTGCTTCTCCAGTGAAGTCAAGGCCATCAGTAAGGACATGCCACTCACTCCAAACACTCCCAGACCTGCTCACAGGAGTTTCACAGGGGCAGGGACTTTCCTAATGGCTTAGAAGGATACTCCAGAGGAGTTTGTATTTCAATTCACTCCTGTGTTGATGTAATCTACAAAGACTTAGAGCTAAGTAATAAGCACATGGCCACAGTAAGTTCGCTGGTTCACTGAGCTAGACGTATGTGGCCTTGTGTCTTTGGTCTCTTGTCAGTGCCCTATGTGGGGTGAATCTCTATTGGCTCACATCTCCCCTGGAAAAGCCACACAATACCAAGACAGCCTGAGATCTAGTTTCTAATCTGTGTAAAAGTGAGGCTGATTTTCTGATTGTGTCACCGAGCTGTTACAAGGTCCCATGAATACATATGTATATGTCCCATGTGCCATACAGTGGTCAGTACTGGCATTTCACTTTTGATGAGTTCAGAAGTGTTCTAGATACTTTTTGGTACAGGAGTCCATGAAGATGGAAAACTACCCCATGATGGTAGATGAGGATGTTACCACAAACCACACAATTTTGTCCTGGTTGAGCCAAGATTAGAACCAGGTGCCCTTCTCCTTATTAATACCAATGGAAGCTGGTCAACATTTTGTGAGGGCTGCCTTGAGTGTGGATAGTACTATTTCCACTGCTACCGCTGCCCTCAAGGGAGTACAGAATAACAAGACAATGACATGGCCAATAGCCACACAGATGATGGCACTGAGAGATTTGAATGTGACCTGTAATTCCAACTCTTTCTTTTTGGATCACTTTTGATAACATTTATTTTCTGCCATTGGGATTGTGACAATAGACTTTAGAGTCCTTTCTCAAAAATAATCTTGTATAAAATTGAATGTGTTCTTTCAAAGACAAAGACCACATGGAGACGTTAACAGATGTCTGGAGAAGGTCTACCTGCAGCTGCACATCTTTTCAGGAAGTGCTGGCTTAGGTTTGGGGTGATGATGCTTTGGTTTGGGTGTAATGCACATATCCCCCAAACCTGTCCCCAGGATGGTACTAGTGGGAGATGCAGTAGTCCTTTAAGAGGTGGGTCCCTAGAGTTCCTTAGTTCATTCAGAGCTCACCTTTACAGGGCATTGTAGGATCCTGATCTCTCAGTCTCTGTCTGCTTCCTGGCTTAAGATGCGAGTACTTGTTCTAACTCACTCTCCTTCTGTGATACACTTTCCTTTCTAGAAGCCCCAAACCATGTGATTGCCTGACCTTGGGGCTGACTCTCTAGAAGCATGAGCTGAAAAAAGTCTCTCTGCTTTATAGGTAGCTGGTATCAGGATTTTGATATAGTGATGGGGAGATGACTAATACAAAAAAGTAAGCAATAATGTGACACATTTTAGAGCAGGCTTGTACTTATGAGCTTACATTGGCAGTTCTTCCCGTGTCACTATGCATGAAAAATAGGCATATTTTAGAAAACTCAGACATGGTATGCCTGGTTTGCAAATGGCCCCCAGATGGGAATGTTGGCATTTGAGGAGAGTCTTCATGCTTCATAGTAGAGACATTCCTTATGGCTCTGGAGTGGTGTCTGGCCAGTGCTTCTGGCATATATTTCAGTGATGTGTTGTCAGAAGAGATCTAGAGATGAGGGACACTCTGGCCAGACTGCCTCACGGATGGCCTATAGTGGGTCTAAATGTCACCAAGATGGACAGAGAAGACATCAGTGATCTTGCTACCCAATCTTGGCTTGAGGACTCTGCCTCATGTCAGGGCTTCTGTCTTTATGATGTTAACTTTTCTTTGGCTGAGTCTCTGCATCCCTTTTCTTGTTATACATAAATCATAAACAATTCCTCCTTCTTTAACTCTGAAGCTAGTTAAACTGCCATCTGTTTCCTCCCTAGGACTTGGAGTCCTTTGCCTTCAGCTGCAGTCTCAATGCCTGCCTCCACTTCCCTGTGTCCTGTATATCCCAGAACAGTGAGTACCATAGAGAGGAAGGACTGCAGTACCTTGACCCACAGTCGGGTCTCTTGAGATTAACTTCTTTCATGGTCATAGGATACACATTAGAGGCTTGCCATTCATCTTAGAAGGAAACCTGGAGTCCTTTTTCTGACTTCATGGGTGCCACACAGGTAGGTTCTGCCTGGTTGGGCCTGGAATAGCTCTCCTGTCTTCACATTAGCCCCTCAATACAGTTCTCTTCTCACACTAGTAGGTCACAAGGCAGACCTACCCTCCACCTCCACCTCTTTGGCCATGCACATCCTCTGACATGTCCCCACTGAGGGTGGGCAGGAGCCTAATGTCATCACTGATCATTGTTCCGAAGGTCTGCTCAGCTTCCTTGTCTCCCCTTTCACAGATGCAGCTGGGCATCTATTTGCCTGGCTGGCTAATTATATCCTTTCTTTTCCCCAGGTTTAATCAGCCCAAAGAGGATCAGGTGCTGTGGACACTGATCTATATAAATAAAACACTGATTGGTCAGTGGCCAGGCAGGAAGTATAGGTGGGACAAGGAGAGAGGAGAATTCTGGGAAGTGGAAGGCTGAGTGGGAGAGACCTGCTAGCCACCGCCGTGACAAGCAAGATGTAAGGTACCAGCAAGCCACAGGCCACGTGGCAACTTATAGATTAATAGAAATGGGTTAATTTAAGATAGAAGAAGTAGATAACAAGAAGCCTGCCATGGCCATACAGTTTATAAGTAATATAAACGTCTGAGTGATTATTTTATACGTGGGTTGTGGGACTGCAGGGCTTGGTGAGACCTGGAGAGAAGCTCTCCAGCTACAATCAGGGATCATTATTTTCCCTTTTGATTTATCTGTACCTGCCACATGTTTAGCAAACAATACACACTTACAAAATGATTGCATCAATTGATGCCAGGTTTTATAGGATCCGAGGAATACAATACATGTTCCATTTGGGACCTCTGTTAACTGGTCCTCTGGCAGAGCCCTGACAGACGTGGGGAGCTTGTCAGGGGTAACCACTGAAGTTTGCTGGGTGCCTCGCAATATACTATTCTCTGTCTCACTTGTTTGATGCCCATAGGAAGCTTATGAATTAGGTTCTATTTTTAATCCCTGTTTTCCTCAGCTAGAAACCAAGGGACAGAAAGATCAAATAAATTCCCCCAAGAAGACAGAGCAGTGCTGTGGTTTGAATTCTGCCTTGAGAGTTTGTACATCACGCTACATATTTTCCTTCAGAAATGAGACAGAATAAAACTGGAGAAAAATACAATAAACTTTTGTGGTTAAAAAAATACAATATGAATTATTTAAATAATGGCTCTCTTCATAGATGCATATTTTATGGGGTTTTTACAAAGGTATTTCCTTAACAATAAAAAGTCTGTGTACAAATATTTTATTGTTTCTGGGAACAGCTTCTCATGTGCCTTGCTCTCTTAGCCTTCATATGATGAGCTGGTTGCTTTCTGGGGTTGTCTGGGTGGGTGCTGGGTACAAAGTGGTCCTTGGTGCTTTCTGCCTTTCCTTTAGTAGGATCATTGTGCTTTTCACATCTCTGCAGCGTGTCCCGATTTCCAATCATGTTCCTCTTGGATTGCTTTTTGTTTTTGTCTTTTCATTTAATGCTGGAGCCACCTTTCACAGACAGTCTCCTCATAGCTAGGATATGTGCCACATATGCATCAAAGTGCATATGCTCTTAGCCGTGAGTCCCCTGGATCGTAGGCCTTAGTAATGTCTTTCAGCTTCTGCTAACATCAATCCATCTGTGAGACCAGGTTACTCAGCTGAGCCTCAGAGTCCAAAACATCTGTCCTCCTCTACTTTGAGAAACTCAGAAACAGCAGTAGGACACCATAGGATTCTGCTCTCCGTGAGCTCTTGATTTTCTCTCTTCCTCGGCTTTGGTCATCTTAGCATAAATGTTGCTTCTTCACTCAGTAATAGGAAGCTACTATTCATTCATTCAGGGAGCTTAATATATGCTATAGAAGTGTGTGACTGTGAAGGGTTTGGGTGAAATTTCCATGTTGGTATCTCTTGGCTTGTAAAGTTTGGAAATATAAGTCCCCATTACATGGATTTAGAAATATAGTTCTTGCTAATTCATGGCTCTATATGCACTATCTCTCTTGAATGGAATGCTTACCTTGGTGACCACAGATTGACCTTGTCTAAAGGCTTGTCATATACAGAGCTCAGGAACTCATCTGGACCTGGTAGTGTTGGCCAGTATCAAAACAGATTGAAGGCAGCAGGTGGAACATCATCTCATGCTTACTGGCATGCTGGCCAGGATGTGGCATACTCGTCTAACTCTGAGATTAGTGAGGTGAACTGGTCTGGGTATATGATACTTTGACATGGAAATCCAGAGGACTAACTCAGGATGAGTGATTTGAAGCAGGTTATGATATGTCCATCAGACATAGGCATGAGAAACAAAAGTGATATGGTGGTCCTAAGCTCAGAAGACCTCACATCTAACTAGACCAGTGATTTCCAACCTATGGGTAGGGACCCCTTTAGAGGGTCACATATCATATGTCCTGTATATTGAATATTTATATAACAATACTAGCAAAATTACAGTTATGAAATAGCAAAAAATTAATTTTATAGTTGGGGTCACTACAGCATGAGGAACTGTATTAAAGGGTAGATGCATTAGGAAGGTTGAGAACCACTAAATTAGACAATGCTGATTGTGAGCCATGGGCCCCCTACAAAGTCACAAAAGCATTCTGCTGTCCTTACCCTACCTCCCACACTGGGATTAATGAACAATATCGTATATTTGAAAATATCTAGTTACTTAGACATTTCAAGAAAAATATACAAATACTGAAAAAAGAGCCACAATGTTCTATTGAGCACATTGGTGCAATCCAGTCTTCCATATAGTATGTGTATCAGATGAAGCCTATCATTATAGTAATTTGAAGATATTAATAATTTATATACCCAAGTTCCCTAAGACAGGTTCCAGCTATCTCCATTGACCAAAGGTCACTGTGAAGTCTTGATCCACATTTCTTTGCCCTTTTATAACATGATGTATGTAAATGGATGTTTTTCCTTCCTGACCACCTGGTCCCAGTTAAACATGCAGAGGCTTATATATGAATATAAATGCTCGACCAATAGCTCAAGTCTATTACTAACTAGCTCTTACATTTAAATTAACCCATTTCTATTAATCTATGTATTACCATGTGGCTCATGGCTTTACCTGTCCATTAGCATCTTGCTTCCCCAGTGGCTGGCTAGTGTCTCTCTCTACTTTCCCTTCTTCATCCAAGTCCTCAGTTTGATTGTCCTGCCTAACTTTATCCTGCTTTGCTATAGGACAATCAACTTTATTATTAACCAGTGAGAGTAATATATATTCACAGCGTACAGAAAGATTATCTCACAGCAAATGTGCATCTCAGAAATGTGTTTTTTTTAATAAAGATTTAGTGCGTATGTGTGTGTGCGCGCGTGTGTGCATGTGCATGCGCTTGAGGGTGGTGTTCATGAACCTCTACATGCATGCAGAGGCTAGAAGATGGACTCAGGTATTCTCTATCACTTGCAATTTATTCCTTTGAAAAAGAGTCTTTCAAAAACCTGGGGCTGGTGCATTTTCATGGAGGCTGGAAGCTTGCAACCCACAGCAATCCTCCTGCCTGTATTCTCATCAGAGCTAAGGATATAGGTGTGCGGCACTTATTACGTGGGTGTTACATGGGTGCTGGGATCCAGATTCCAGTTCCCTTGATCATGCAGTATTTTGGTTTCATTCTGTTGCACTGACAAACACCACCACTAACAGAAACTCAGGAAGAAAAGAGTTTATTTGGCTTACACTTACAGGTCACAATCCATTATAAAGAAAAGCCAGGAAAGGGACTCAAGTAAGAACTGAAGCTGGCTGGCACATTATCTTAGGCTCAGCTAACTCTCTTATAGCCCAGAACCATCTGTCTAGAGGTGGTACACCCCACAGTGGGATAGACTTTCCCATATCAATTAGTTATCATGACTACACCTGCACAGACATGCTAATCAGCCAATATGATCAAGTAGATTCTTCATATTGAGATTCTCTCTTTCTACCTGACTTTAGGTTATGTCAAATTGACAATAAAAACTAACCAGGACATGTAGAAAACACTCTTCCCTTTAGGACCAGAAAAGCTTTAATAATTTGTATTTATAATAATTATTATCAAATTATAAAATATGTTCTGAGTTTGGATATATAGCTCAATTGTAGAGCTTGAAAGACATAACTCTATCTCTGCTCCCAAGAAAATACACACATACACATACATTCAACCATATAATATAAATATATGATAAATCATAACGAGTAATATTAATATAGTATATATTGCTATTTACCTTTTAACTTAGTAAAAAAATATCTGCCTTTGGTTATGTGTCATACATATATATTATAGTTTATCTCATATCTTCTGCTATTTTTCTTTTTTTTTCTTTTAGATGAACACTCTTTGAACAACCCCATAATCAGTGGTGGTTAACTGAAATTGTCACCTTGACGTAACCTAGAGTCACCTGAGAAGAGAGTCTCAATGAGGGACAGTCTAGATTGGTTTGACCTGTGAATGTATTTGTAGAAAATTATGTTAATTAAGTCAATTGATTTAGGAAGATACAGCCCACAGTTTGCAACACCATTCCCTAGGCAGGGGTTCTTGGATTGTATATGAATGGAGAACTGAGCACACACAAGCCAACAAGTGACTATGCATCCATTCATGTCCCTTTTTTCCTGACTGTGCTATGATGTGGCTGGATGTCTTAAGACCCTTCCTTGACTTCTCTATAATTAGGGACTGTAACTTGGAATTTCAAGCTGAAACAAACCCATTCCTCCCAAAGTTCCTTTTGTCAAGGTATCTTAACACAACAGCCACAAAATGAAACTAGAACAAGACACCTCGTATGTATCTGTTTATAGATATGTAAGGGTTTCTGTAGATAAGGCAAGAACAAGTTTGGAGGAAGATGGCTTGGCCATGTTAAGGTAATAGAAACTACCTCAGATTATGTGTCTGTGTTAAATGCTACCTACCAGCAATATCTCAAAGCTGTGAAGTCCTTACATCCTGGCTTGCATCAAAGGTTAAAGATGTTTGTTTTCTCAGTCTGCTAAGTGACAAAAAAAAGGGGGGGATCCATCTTGTTTTAGTGAGCATTTCTTCAATAACTGGTGAGTTCAACATGTGCCAGCCACTCTGTTTATTATTATATTGTTTCTCAAGAGGTTGTGTTATCCATATACAGAACCATTGTTATAGTCAGGTTATTGATTGTCATCTTAAGACTGACCTGAAGATTTCTATATGAATCCTGATATTCATTTTTGTATGAATCTGTTACTCATGACTCTGTCACTATAATCCTTTTTATGTTCTACTTTCTTTTTATCTTAGACAGAAACAAAAGTAATGCTCTGAAAAAAAAATCACGGAGCGGGTCCACTCACAGGGACACACTGACCGATGGACAGATGACAGAAACTCCAGAGAGGGTACCGGCCACTTAGACTCTCTCCCATCACAGCCATGGAGAACTGGGCCTATTTCAAAAGGATGTGCAGTATGTGG
The DNA here is from genome assembly GCF_004664715.2 of Peromyscus leucopus. Lineage (NCBI taxonomy): Eukaryota > Metazoa > Chordata > Mammalia > Rodentia > Cricetidae > Peromyscus > Peromyscus leucopus. Next base: position 50,818,644 of record NC_051079.1, on the reverse strand, counting down.
GCCATTCAGATTTCTGTTGATCTCTAAGATCTGGAAGTAGTGGTTAGATCCATGTGAATAATGCATCTGAGATTTAATTGCTTATGAAAACATTTTCAAGATACAAACAAATTGCAGTAATAAGACTTTTTAAAGTGCTAAGGTCTGCTGTGCTGTGGTGGCGCACGCTTTTAATCCCAGCACTCGGGAGGCAGAGCCAGGCAGATCTCTGTGAGTTGGAGGTCAGCCTGGGCTACAGAGCGAGATCCAGGACAGGCACCAAAACTACACAGAGAAACCATGTCTGGAAAAACAAAAAAAAAAAAAAAAAAAAAAAGAAAAACAAACAACGACAAAAAAAAAATGCCAAGGTCTTGGAAACAGGATAAGTCTTTAAGTTGACTTCATGTATTTGCTGTGCTGGGAAAACAGCTGCAGGTGTAGGATAGGGAGAAAAACATTGTCCAGTTGCAACTTGGAGGTGAACTTGGTGAGACAGGTGCTCCAGTCAATGACACTAAGCACCCGGTCGTTGAGTGCAAACACTGCCTCAGAAAGCACCCATGAGCCTTTAGAAAAGCAGGTTCTGAGGCCCATTCCTGAGATTCATGTTTAGAACACATCTGCTTTGTTTTACTTAAAGTCTGTGACCAGCTATCATCTTCTATCCCCATGTCACTGCGTGACTGGTGAATCAGCAGGGGCACAATGGACTCACTTTTGCAACCAAACAACTTCTTCCAATTCAACTATTAAAAGTCTCATTTTTCTCCTGGGCGTCCAGAACAGAACCCTGTGTCATGTTTACGACTCTTCCACAGCTTCCACAATGCAGTAAGTTCTGGTGATCTTTTCTAAAAGATCTTTTGATTCTGTTCCCCCTTTCCACCACCATGGTTTGCATGCTTAAAAGTCTGGTCCTGAGATTGTCTATCTCGAGTCACACTTGCCACAAGCTTGGTTCCTGAAAGTCCAGTCTTAATGTGTCGCTAGCTGCTCTAAAATTGCCATTGCTTTCACGTGATTCACATTTGCACCACAAAGTTCAAGTTCTGTGCTTCGAAGCCTGAAGTCTGCTGCACACACCTGAGATAATCTTCCCATCATTGCTTCCCACGCCTCTGCTGCATGTGTCCTTGGCTTTACTTGGTGTGTGAAGACCACCTAGTAATTTACTGTTTCATTTTTTATTTTCTTTCTAGTTTGAATTTGATTTTTTCTATCTTTTAGTCATAGTTGAGATCATCTCTTTGATATCTTTGTGCTTTTCAAAGTGGCTCTGTAAATCTCCCCTACACTGCTTAAATAATATCTCGTGTATTTTGATATATTTCACATTCATTTGGTTCAAAGTATTTTTCAAATATTCTTTTGATTTCTCCTTTGACTCATAGTTTACTTAAAAGTGTGTTCTTTCATTTCCCAAATCTGGATATTTTTCAGAGATCTTTCTGTTATTAATTTTTTATTCAGTTCCATTATGGTCACAGAATATTCTTTGTTTGACTTGGATCTGTTCATCCAAATTTATTGAGTCTTATTTTATGACATAAAATGTTGTTTATCTTGGAACATGCCCTAATGGTCTTTTGTGCATGAAAAGAATGTATCCAGCTGCCCTTGGATGGACTGGTCAAGACATGCAAGTTAGGTCGGACTGATTCAGTTTTGTTTAGCTTTTCTATATGCAAACTGATTTTTCTGTTTGTTCCTTCAATTACTGAAAGAAGGGTGGGATATTCTAACTTAAAAATTTATATCTGCCTTTCTTCTTGCAGGTTTGAGTTATTGCTCCTTCTATTTCAAAGCTCTAATAGGCATATAAACATTTAGGGTTGTTACATCCTTCTGACGAATTGCCCTTTTCATTTTAATTCAGTTTTTGGTATAAAGCAGATCTGTTTGCATCATCCCTCAAAGCTTTTCAACTTCTATCACGTGGTTCTATTTTATATAACTGTAGTCTGTGGGCCAATGGCGGCTTCCTGTGTTGAGGAATAGACACCTGAGACTCGAAGACTGCTATGACTGCTCTTCCAGAAAGAGACCTGACACAGAAGAGCTAAGTGTTGTGATGAAAACCCCTCAGGAGCACAGGGAGAAAGGAGGAGGACAACATTATTGAGTTTCTATTCTGCTCTGTGCATAGTAGTACACCACCATTCCTTACTGGCAATGACAGGATTCAAGAACTCTCGTCCTATTTGCCACCTATTGAGACGAGCACTTTACACAGGTGGTGTCATCTAGTTTTGATGACAACTCCATAGACTACATCTTAATTAATTCCAATTTACAGCAAGAAAACTCAAAGCTCATTGAACCTAATGGGCTAGCCTAGAGCCATGTGGTTTTCAAGCCAGTTCCACATGCATGATCCTAAACAACGTGCCTTCAGCATTTATCCCCTCCTATTCCATCAAACACTCTTTCACGGCCTGGAAAGACTTTGAAGATGCAATCGAGATTCCTAAACAGCTGACTTTAGACAGGAAAAGCATGTAGGGATGCCCAGGTAGATCCAAGGTAGTCACAGGATTTCACAGGAATAGAGGAAAAGTGGAAGAAAGAATCTATTACACTAGGCAGAAGAACAGAATTATTGACCCAAAACTTATTTTTATGCTCACCCATAGCAGTTGAAAACATATCCACTAAAAATCCTGCATGCGTGTTAATGTATGATACTCCCAGTGTGTCCCTGGCTCACAGTTAAGCATTGCCTTCAGCAATCACTGAAGTTTTATGGATGGCTTTAGAAGAAGAAGCCATAGGCTTCTTAAGCAGTCCCACCACTTCTTCCTGTTTGCTCACTTGTTCATGCTTGATGATCAAATCAAGAGGTTTCCCTAGATGTCTAGCTCACAGTTTTAGAAGGTCATATCTTGGGCATTTTGAGCTACATTATGCTGATGTATTACCTCTTCCAAGAGGCACAGTCCCATTGCTCTTGGGAGCATCAGTATCTTCTGTTGGAGTAGACAAAAAAAAATCTTGAAGATCATTACAACCATTAAAACCCTTCAACAGAAAGGCACTATGTTGACTGAAACAGCCATCAGGGAGCCTGTACGGGTCTGACCTAGGTCCTCTGCATATGTGCTATGGTTGTGTAGCTTGGTGTTCTGGTGGGACTCCTAAGAGTGGGAGTGGAGGCTGTCTCTGACTCTTTTGCCTGCTTTTGGGACCTTTTCCTCCTACTGGGTTGCCATGTCCAGCCTTGAAATGAGGGTATGTGCCTAGTCTTATTGTAACTTGTTACGCCATGTTTGGTTGATATCCATGAAGGGAAATGGAGGAGGAGTGGATTTGGGGGAAAGAGGAGGTGAGAGGAGTGCCTGGGAGGAAAGGAGGGAGGGAAAACTGCAGTCAGGATGTAATATGTGAGAAGAATAAACAAAAAAGAAACAAAATAAAGATGCCTCTGTCTAGATCAACACTGCTGTTGGCTGAAGATTCATCTTCTCAATCAGACGCAGACCCTTGGAGAGGAATACAATCAGAAGGCTCCAGGATCAGCACAGTCAGCTCTGAGTGGGATGGCCAGGGTTTACCAGCAGGTCATAAAAGGGGGACATTGGTATAAAACTCAGTAGTGAAAACATCAGTTTTCAAGTGACTCATCTTTTATACATTTTACTGGAAGTAATTAAATGGATTAGATATTCATGGAAATATTTTTGTCTCCACTGAACTTATTGCTTGTTGGGAGTCATGATTTAAAATAATTTCAAAAGAGATACATATTTTCACAAGGCAAAGGCATCTCCTCCTTCCCATGCAGCCAGGCAGATGAGTGATAGATATAGCACATAGGAGCTTGGGACCTGGCAGTAGACAGTGGCGGGATATCAAACTTCTGGCAAGATGGTGTGTCTGACTGTCAAAATTACAGGAGCAACATAAAACCTCTGGGTCTGGATGTCCTTTGTTTAGAATTTTTTTTGTTCCTTTTGCTTGAGGATGAAAAGAAAGTAAACCCCATTTGAAAATTGTTTAACTCACTTTTGGCAATGAAGTTGGTAGCTCTGTAAACAAAATGATTCCATTCCTATAACCCCAGCCTAATGCGATGTTGAGAGGTATGAGCACTAATGGGAACAAGGTGGTGGAGTAACAGTGGACACAAAGGGAAACAAGCTGTGTCCCTTCACTTCTCTCTGTGCTACGGCTGCACCAAGTGACGAACAAAAGGAAACTGGGAAGTTATGGGCTGAGGGAGAAGAAAATTGCAGTCTGCTCTATCCAAAGTGAAATCTGGTACCTTGAGTGCCACAGACAGCAATCTTGCTGATTCTTCCTGTGCTACAGATGCTCAGTGTGGAGTTTCCAGTGGTGGAGTGTCTGTGAAGTGAAGGGACTTTCAGAACAAGACAAGATGCTATTTGTCTAGTACATTAGTCATCACTGTGATTGCCACGGCCTTAGATTTTACAATAGAATGTCAATCTCACCTCAGTATGTATGAGATCTCACTCATTACTAATTGCATCACAGTTATTCTTAGTTCTTGTCTTTTTAGTATTCCATGTGGTGAAATGGGGACTGAGCTGTCACCGACTCAAATAGGATATCCATGCCCTGTGCAGAGATCATTGGATCACCACGGTGCAACTAGTACTTAAAGAATATCTGATTAACATTAATTATTTAGACAAGTCCGGTCTAAAAGTTCTAATGAAATAAAGTCATTCTGTTATTTTTTTAAACCAATGTTAAGATTAGGAACTTCAAGTGAATGTTAGCACTTTTGAAACTTTTAAGAGCTACACAATAATTTTTCAATATTTAAGAATTTATGGTGAGATTTGTAGCACAAATAAATATCAGGCATTTTAAATAATGTGTAATGAAATGTAGACACATTTATAAAATGAACATAAATCTTTGGGTTGGTGTTCTCCTAATTCTGAAGCCATGATGAAATATAGTCATATAGATATGAGTCTCATAAGTCTCATTCTAAATCAAAGACAGATTCATGACTTTTGATGAACTAGCAATATTTAATTGCTGTGTTTACATATTCTTCACTGCTGTTAAACTGCAATAATCATTTGTCAGGTTTGAGGTTGAAGAATATCTATAACAATTGGGAAGATTTATTGAAATATCTTGCTTCCCAAAATATACTACACATCTCCATGAGGCTGGAGTTTCTTCCTATATTTTATCCAAAACAAGATGAAGTCAACCTTCTGTATCTTGAAAGTACACATCCATGGATTTAACTAAGGGATCAGTAGAGAAACTTAGAAAGAAAACAGATGTGTAGTGGCACTCTGGAGACCAAGGCCAGAGAATTACCATTAGTTCAAGGCTAGCCTGAGTTATATAGTGAGTTCTAGACCAGCCTGTGCTACAGTCCAAGACAGTCTCAAAAGCAAAAATGCAACAAAATATTTACATACTGAGCATGTATGAATGATTTACATAGCGTTTACATTGCATTGGGCATTACCTAGAGAAGAAATAAAGTATCAGAGAAATAATATATGTACCAGTAAATGCCATGCCAATTTATAGAAGAGACTTCAATACCTTTGCATTTGGAGAGTCCTGAAAGTTCTAGAACCAAGGCCCTGTAGATTCCAAAGGACAACTATATTGCCATCTACTGACTGGGTGCAGATATGAGTCCAATTTCTCCTTATTGTACTTGGTGGCTGCCCAGAGAAGAACCCCAGGTGGTCATGAGGAATGATGTGATCAAAGAGCTGGGAGGTCAAAGCATCTAGACTTCACAGGGAAACAGTATCCAGACAAAGGAGTTTTACGTGGCATCAGTACAGATGTTCATCCTGAAGTTCTGCTCAGTCCTAGTAAGTGCAAGCACATAAGGATAGCTATCTGCCCTTGAACTCTCTATTGAGCGCCAACCACTATGTGCATGTGAGGAAACTACTAAAGGTTGAAAAAGAACCACCCAAAAAAGAAAAGAGGAAATCCAGGTGGCGCTCACAGCAGGTGGGAGCATTTCCTATTCTCAGTAGCCAGAATGGAACACCTCATCACTCATGGGCATTGGGTAGAGTTCTCAGAAGACCACATAGAATATTTGCCAAGACTGACCATATTCTGGGCCATGAAATAAATCTTCCAAATTTTGAAGGATCCAAGTCATGAAAAACAGGATTTTGGAAAGTAAGTTGAAAGTCACTAGCAGAAAAAAAAAATCTGGAAAATCTTCCAAATGTTGGAAATGAAGTAGAATAATGAATAGCCTGTGGGAAGAAGAGGAGGGATCAGGAAGCATTTTCAAGCATTAACAAAAGTTGACAGCCATTTATTGAGACTCATAAGGGGAAAAAAGAAGGTGTGTAGTATTTGCCCATGTGAGAAATAGGCTTGAGAAAAATTTAAGAACAATTTTTGACAAAATCAATAATGATGGCAAAGTGGGCAATTCTATGAAGAAGAAGACTCAACAAAGCTCCTTCAAGACACTAAGCATTGAATCCCACTGTTTATTAACATAGTTGAAAAACTTTCCTAAACTCAAATGTTCTTATTGGCTAGTTCTATTACAAATTTTAAAATTTGATATACTTCATTATTTAAAAAAAAACTTGCAAATAAAATGAACATCATACACCAAAACTAACTAGACCTAAAGTCTGTACATCTCAATGAACTTCTATATAGCTAGAACAGCCATTCTGAGACTGTGGAGCTTCATATTTGATTTTAATTTCATCAAATTTTAAGAGAGAAATAAAAATTATAAACAAAATCTTTACAAATTTAAATTAATATGCTATTTTCTAAATCTTTGTATAACATTAGTATGACTCTTTTGCTTTTAAGACTATGTGCACATGTTCGCCATGTGTGTACCAGTGCCAAAGGAAGCCAGAAGAAGAAGGCATTAGATCCCCTGGAGCTGGAGTTATAGGCAGCTGTGATCTGATAGCCTTGGAGCTTGGATTCTAGGGACTGGAAGAGCAGCAGGCACTCTTAGCCAATGAACCATCTCTCCAGCCCCAAATACAGTTTATCCTTGATTTCAAAACCAAATTATGAAAACAAGAAAGAACCTCAGGCAAATATCCCTCATAGATACAAATGCAAAACATGGGAGGGAAGGTGGGGGGGATCTCAGAGGAGTTGGTGAAGGAGAAACCATAATCAGAAAATATTGCATCAAAAAAAAATCTATTTTCAATTAAAAAGAAACATCAAAATTCTAGTAAATAGGATTCAACTATATATAAAACAATAGTGCATACCACAAAATTTTGTATACATGGAGAATTATCTGAAAAGTGTTTGCAAGAATTATATATCAAAAGCTTCAAGACCACCACTGAGAGAAACTAAAGACATAAACGTATGGGTAGACGTGTGAGGTCACAGCTCAAGAAACAGTATGACTCAGACACCAATTCTTTCTACACTAATCTATAAATTCAATACAATCCTGGCCAGAATCCTAGAATACTTATCGGTAGAAATAAAATAGCTGATTTTAAAATTTATGTGTAAAGGCAAAAACCTAGGACAGACAATCTTTTTTTAAAAAAAGCACAAAACTCAGGACTTTAAAATCTAATTAAAAAGCTGTAGTACTCAATTTACTATATGATAGAGTAACAGAATTGAATACAGTCCCGAAAGAGCTGTGTATGTGTTCAATTGATTTTTAATAAAAATTACCAAGGCAGATTGTTGAGAAAAGAATAGTTTACTTGACAAATGGTGCTAGAAAAATTGGATATCTTCATAAAAAACTGTTATCCCCAATCTACACATTAAACAAATATTAACCTAAAATGAACGGTAGACATAAACATACAGCCTACAACTAAATCTTTTAAGATAAAACAAAAGATAAGCCCTGTGACTTCCACGTAGGTGGAGGTTTGTGTAAGCATAGGTCACTCACTGTCTTTGGAGTAAATGCCTAGGAAGATGTCTGGCAGTTCATATGTGATAGTTAATTTTAAACAATGATCTCATAATACCATAAACCTAGAAATTATACTACACAGTTGGTTTGTGTCACTCTGATTAATGCACCGAGAGCCTTGTCTTTATGGCATGCCACCATGCTCTGTTGGAGTTCTGTGGTCTGTTGGGGCTGCTCTCAAGTCCTCAACAGAGCACAGTTAATGCAGACCGGAGAGGAAGCTGTCTTTGACTAAACTAGAACCATGCAGAGGAAGAATCCAAACAAAAGAAGAATCTAAGTGACAATCCCCTCAGTTTACAAAAGCCAGGGATAGCTCCTGTTCCAGTCAGCCTGAGCAGAAAGCTCAAGGAGACAGGAGGTTTCATGGGATTTCTTTTTATCTCCCAAATACCTCAGAGTAGGAGCTGAAGAGGGCCAATTCAACATTACTGAGCAGCTGAGATAAACAACCACAAAAGCTGGGTGTGGTGGTACATGTCTTTAATTCTTGCAGACTGAGGCAGGTGTATTTCTGTGAGTTTGAGGTCAGCCTAGTCTACATAGTGAGTTCCAGGTCAGTCAAGACCACATAGAGAGACCCTGTCTCAGAAAACCAAACAACTACAATAAAAGATATGTGATTTCTACCCTCTCCAGAACAAAATTAAACATGGCAGCAATGAATGGTTTAGCACACATCACACAGTCTGAATGCCAGAGAGGGAAGCAAAAGACGATAGGGCTGTGAAAGTATTTAAATTAATAATGACAGCAAGCTTTCAAAACTATTCAAAAGATATAATTTATACATAGCCCACAGACTCAAGGAACTGAATGAAACCAGCATAAGGTAATTCTTGAGAGATCCACATGAAAAATACAACGTAACTAAACTTCTGAAAACTCAAAAGAAGGCAGAGAAAAAATGACATGCTAGTAAGAGATCAGCAACGTGGGTGGGAGTGGCTAACACACTGGAGAGAGAGATCCAGGAGCTGGCAAGTGTGTCTCAAGGGCTGCCAGGAGGTCCTGCCAACTGTACATTCTGGCCCCAGGGCTGTGGTTTGGATGTGGCTTCTCCCTCACAGGCTGGTATCCAAGGTGTTTGGTTCCCACTGTGGCTGTATTGAGGAGGTGGGACCTAATGGAAGGCGGTCAGATGGAGGTCAACATCCATGATGGTATCAGTGCTTTCTCAGTAAAGTGGACTAGTTCTGGATAGTTCTCATGAGAGTGGTTGTATAAAGCAAGGGATCTGTGTAGTCCTTTCTCCAAATATCCAGTTTCTTTCCATCTTCCCCATCATAGTGCAATTCACCAGGAGTTGTTCTCCAGAAGCCAAATAGATGCCGTTAATGACCCTTGAATGTTTAGCTTGGAAAACAGAGAACATAGTGAAACTTCTTCAGGTATATGCTTATAGTAACAGCGAATGGATGAATACATCCAGCAATGCTATCCTTCATGAACTAAGGGAAATAAATACGTTTTCAGACAAAGTAAAGGTAAGAGAATTTTTTAGTAACTAATCTAACCAAAGGAAGTTTTTGAACACAAAGTTATGTAAGAAGCCTTGGACTCTCAAGAGGGGAAAAATAGTACATTAGAAAACATTGGTGAATACAGTGGCAACTACTTATGAATTTCTGAGCCAGGTTTAATGATTGGAGCACAAATTGCAATGATATTTTACATTGGGCTTGAAATGTATAGTGGAAACACTTGAAAGGAGTTGAATGTACTTTTAAACAGTGGGAATGAAGTAGATGTGAGGTTTCCACCCTTCATTCAAGAGTGGGAAGGGCACCAGTGCCTAAAGCCTGTGGTAAATTCTCTGAATACATTGCCACCCACAGAGAAATCAGTAAGAAAATAGTACAAGCAATCCACTCTGAGACAGTGAAACAGGAGGGAATCTTTCAAGATTAGCGCAAGAAGCCACAGAAATGAGGATAAAACAGAAAACAGAAACAGGACATGACAAGTGAGATTGAAGACATAATACTTCATACCTCCGTAACTAATCTAAGCAAGTCAGGCGGATGACAGAGCTCAACCCATCACATTAAAAACATCCCAAGGTTAAAAGTCTTGCTGTGTGCACTGAAGTCACTTCCTCAGGACGCAAGAGGGTTGAAAGCAAATGAGAAGATACATAAGGAGTTGTGTGACTATAAGGAACACATGGATCTGAGAGGTACGTGTGAAGGATCTCTCCACCCCAAGTCACAGAATACGTAGGGTTTTATGTACCCGAGATAGTCATCATGGGAGCTTGTAGCCCAGAACCTAAACTGAAGTTCACTGACTCAGGCAAGAGTTAATGTTTGCCAAGGTGGGCAATTGTTGGGCTTCATGTAGTAGTGTGGAGGGATGGAACTGTTGGTAGAGAGTTAATGTTTCAAGTGTGCCTGACTAAGGAATGTGGATGAAAGGATGAAAAGGGTGATTCATCAAAAAGGAGAAATGCAAGGGAGTTGGCACATAGCTGGCCGATCCAGGAACAGTGGACAAATGTGTGCCAAAGGCTCATTTAGTTAGGAAAAGAACCAGAGAAAATACCATAGGTGAGGAAAGTTCTAGAAAGAATGGGGAGGGTCTAAATGGGAACACAGGAAATGGTGTGAACCCTGGACATTCCCAGGGACGAAAATGATTTGGTACGTGAAGGTGTTTGGACTGATGTCAGGGAGGTTGAGGGCAGCTGAGAACCCTGTACCTTACAGTGGCTACTCATGGAGATGATGGTTTGTGAAGGTTTGAGACCTAAAGTAGGGTCCTAGTAAGTGACCGAACTGGCCACTCTCCACACGCTGGAAGGTCCTATATATGACAGCCCCATGGTTTTCCATTACACCTCAGAACAAAGTCTTCCTACAATAAGATCACCTGCATTTAATACAATCCTCACTGAAGACATCAACACTCAGGGAGTTATTACTAGAAATTGAACTGGAATGCAGGAGAACATGGTGTCTAAAAACCACAAATATCACTTCACCTAGGAAAAAATATTATTGCACAGGAACACTAATTATAAAAATGTATTTTAAAAAATCTATATACAGATTTATTTGACATGCATATATTCAACATGCAGGTTTCAGTTTCAAGGCTAAACTGATAATGAAGCTTCCTTTATCCATGGCTTTGCCGGCCTTTTTAATAACAGATTAGCAGGCTGCTTGAATTAAAGACGAACATTACAGACAAGTTAGTGTCAGTCTTAGTTACTTTCCCTGTTGCTGTGAAATGATGAAGGTAGCTTTCAGAAACAGAAGAAAGGTTTATTTTATTTCACAGTTAGAGTCTAGAGTTCATCATCACAAGGAACTATGGTGGCAGGAACTTGTGGAGGCAGCTTGTCACCAAGCATTCACAGTCAAGATGTAGTGAGCAGTGGGTACGTGTACTCATCTCATTGTCTCCTCTTTATACTGTACAGAATCCCAACCCAGGGAGTGGTGCCACCCACAGTGGGCAGATACTTGCACCCCAGTTAACCTAATCAAGATAAATCCTCATAGATCTCTCATGAGGCCCATCTCTCAGATGTCTCTAGATCTCATACAATTCACATTTGAGATGAACCATCCTAATGTCAAAGATTAGGATGTCTAAAGCTGGGAACGTGCAGCTCAGTTGGTAGGGTGGTCGCCTAGCATGCGGGAAGTCCAGAGTTTGACCCACAATATCACATAAAATTAGGCATGGTGGTACACATCTGAGATCCCAGCATTCAGGGAGTGAGTTAGAAGGACCCAAAGTTCAAGGTCCTGCCAGCAACATGAGAACTTGCTTCAAAAAATGTTTATTATGATGGATATCTGAGTTCCATGGGGAGGGGAGAGGGCTAGAGAGAAGAGGGAGAAGGAGAAGGAGAGGGAAGAAATAGAAGAGAGAAGAAGGAGAGAGAGAGAGGGAGGGAGGGAGGGAGGGAGGGAGGGAGGGGGAGAGGGAGAGCGCTTTCCTCATCATGCATTTTCTTTAGCCTTGTGCAGCATTGTGGCTGCTGACAAGGCTGCATTTGGCTCTTTTATTCTTCTCATCTTCTAGAGTTACTGCAGTTGAGCTGTGGACTTGAACACTAAAAGCCTCTTTCCTTGTTTTTTTCATAATCACCTTATAATGTAATATTCTTTCTTTCCCAGCAAGATGAGGTAAGCAACGGCAGCCATTTGTAATGATTTTGGAAGTAGGCATCACATACAAGACAGATGTGCATTCCTAACACCTTCACACTATCTGCAGAGCCGACATTTTCAGTACCAAAGGTGTTGATCCCAGGGTCTTGTCTCCCCTCCCATCACACTCTGCTCTTAAGATCCTTTGGCAAAAAGGACTTGAGGCTTCTTCACCCCCCACTAGCCCAGATATGCACATGGACAAGCATGAAAATGAAATCCCCTCTCTTTCTCCATTCTATTAGGAGTTTGCACATCTCCCATTAATATACACTATTTTCCCCCAAAGATAAATATGAAGTTAGACATTTTTTTTCTCCTTTCTTGGCTGAAAATTTTTGAGCATCTAGAGCAATTTTTTTTCTATATGTGCATGTATGTGCATACTTTATAAGAAGGAAGTTAGCCATCAAAAAATACAGACATTCCTTTTTACAAGTAGAATCGCTTCAGATAGATTGTGTAAGCCCTGGATCCTGGTGGAGGAGCCGTGCTCTTGGGTACATGTGTAGCTCAGCAGTTTTCAGGGAGGGGAGCTCAGAAGTCATTGGTATATACTGTGATTTCCCCCCATTTAAAATGCTTCAGTTTCTGTCACTTCTTAGCTCTGGGAAGTGACCGTTTGGAGGAAAAAGTCATATCCAGGAAGTTCCTCTTCCTTTTCAAATACAGACACCCAAGCTCTTAGTAATTTGCTAATTAGAAAGATAGTCTGCCTCTGGCCATAGTCCAGCCCAGAGATTTCATTGATTTATCAAAATCACTTTGTAAATAAAACTTCAGCAAAAAAATTAAGTTTCATGGTGTGTTGTGATGTGATTCTCAAAGGTGCAAAAAAAAAAAAAAAAGAATTCTGAATACATTCGTTTAAAGATTTTTATATTTTTTGAAATTAAAATATAACTACATCTCTCCCCTTTAGTTTCTTCCCTCCAACATTTTCATGTACTCCCTTGCTCTTTTTTAAACTGATGGACTCTTTTGCTTTCATTGTTGGTACGATAGGGGAAGAGGAAATCTCATGTGTCATGGGGCCTCCACCCTAGACAAGGACCACAGGCAACTAAGAAGTGCTGGAAACATGGGGAGATAGTCTTCCCCAGGAAAGAGTCACCAAAACTGGTTGTTTGATAACAATCAGTCATCCCTGAAGTCACTTACATTCAAATAATATTATGCAGACTGAGCAGGTTGTAGTTGAAGGTTTTGGGGTATATGTACACACATATAAATGCATTCTTAAAGATAATCTCTCATGAAAAGTTCCGTTGCTTTAGTTAAAAAAAAAGGATTGAGTCTGATAAAATTATGTTTAGCAGATATACCTACTAAATCCTTGAAATTATGGCATGTAGTTACCACAAATTACTTTGGAATAAAAGTTGATCCAGATGAGTATTACCATATTGTAATATTTTAATCTTAAAAATCTTTGCTCACATGTGAGCTGTGATGAAAGGCAGAAACCTGTCAAGCCAAGATGCTCTGTTATTATGACGAAAGCTGGGGGAAGAACAAAGGCAGTGACTTTGGCCAAGTTAACATTTGCTACAGGCATGCAACCATGCTTTCCACCAACCGATGTCCTTTCTGCTGGGAACCTGTAGTGTGGTCTAAGGTCAGCTTCTCTGGTATGTTTTGAACATTACAATACTAAGAAACTTGACCTCCTGGATGCATGTAGAATCTCCCCACTGGACTGTTTCCCTTCTCACTTCTAAGGAGCAATACAGTCATGTTCTGAGCTCAGATGACATTCAACAGTGACAAGTTTGCTGTGAATGTTCAGAGGACACATGGAGACCACAGTAATGAGAGCAACACTCAGGAGTGCAAATGTCACTTGTCCTCATGGACAATCCTCCTGGCATCTGAACCCTATGTTCTCCTGGCCTTCCTGGATTAAGCAGCCTAAGGCTGATCTGTTAAATACTGGGTTCTATGAATTGAATGGGTCTAATATTTCATGATGTTTGGCATTTGCAGGGCTCCAGCAGTACCAATGAAGCTGATTTATTTGTTAGAAAATAGAATTGAGTCACAAACTGTTTTGTAATTTTCACCTCCAGAATGAGTTACTGCTTGGGTTCATTGTTTACTGCTGCTGTAACAAACTATTATGAGCATGATGGGGTTAAACCAGAAAAGGCTAATTAGCTAGCTCACAGTTGTACAGTCAGACACCCTCATGGGTCTACCTGCAATAAAACTACGGTGTCCAGAGGGTACCATGACCCTGATTCTTTTCTTCTTAATTAAATCTATTTGTTTCTTTTCTTTTTAATTAAATTTATTCATTTATTGTATATCTCGACCAAAGTTTTCCCCACCCCCTACCCTCATCTCTTCCCCCACCTCCTCTTTGCCACTCCCAATCCACCCCCAATCCATCCCTCCTCTATTTCTGCTCAGAAAGGGGCAGGCCTCCCTTGGGTGTAAACAAAGCATGGCATATCAAGTTGAGGCAGGACCAAGCTCCTCCCCTTGTATCAAGGCTGAGCAAGGTGACCCAGCATGAGGAATGTGCTCTCAAAAGCCAGCCAAAGCATTAGGAATCGGCCCTGCTCCCACTGCCAGGAGTCCCACTAGTAGATAGACTAAGCTACATGAATGTCACACATTTGCAGAGGGCCCAAGTTGGTCCCATGCAGGCTCCTTAGCTGTTGGTTCATAGTCTGTGAACTTCTGTGAGCCCAGGTGAGTTGTTTCTGCGGGTTCCCTTGTGATGACCTTGACCCTTCCACCCCTCCACCCTAGCTTGTACAATTCTTTTTCCCTCTCCTCAAGAAGATTCCCTGAGCTTGGCTGTGGATCTCTGCATTCTGTTTCTAGGATGTTACTGTTACTGGATGAATGTTCTCTGATGACAACTGGGGCAGCCACCAATCTGATCACAGGAGATGGCCAGTCCAGACTACCCACCTATCATTGCCAGGGGTCTTAGCTGGGGTCATCCTTATATATTCATGGCAGTCTCCCCTGCATCAGGCTTCAACCTGAACCCAAAATGCCCCCAATATCAAGACATCTCTTTCATTACTCTTCCCCACCATCCACCCCCAACCTAATCCCTCATGTTCTCATCCCCACTTACCCCCAGTATACCCAGGAGATCTCTTCTATTTCCCCTTCCCAGGGAGATCTATGCATTCCCCTTGGGCCTTCCTTCTTACCTAGCTTCTCTGAGGCTGTGGATTGTAATCCGATTATCCTTTACTTTACAGCTAATATCCACTTATGTGTGAGTGAGTACATACCTTGTTTGTCAACCTCACTCAGGATGATTTTTCTAGTTCCATACATTTGCCTGAAAATTTCATGATGTCATTGTTTTTGATAATAACACTCCATTGTGTAAATGTACCACATTTTCTTTATCCATTCTTCAGTTGAGGAGCATCTAGGTTGTTTTCATGTTCAAAGCCATGAACATTGTTGAGCAAGTGTCCTTGTGGTATGATTCAGCATCCTTTGGGTATATGCCCAAGAGTGGTGTAACTTGGTATTGGGGTGTGTTGATTCCCAATTTTCTAAGACATCACCATATTGATTTCCAAAGTGGCTGTACAAGTTTGCACTCCCACAAGCAGTGGAGAAGTGTTCCCCTTACTCCACATCCTCACCAGTATAAGTTGTCACTAGTGCTTTTGATGTTAGCCATTCTGACTGGTGTAAGATGAACAACAGTATGACCTAGATTGTAATGGTCTCTTTCTTGGCTGGTGGCCACTGCTTCAAGTTGCAAGTCTAACAACACATGACATCTTTACAACTCTATTCAGCCAACATTTCCCCTTTGACATGCTCCTTCTGTCTATCTCTTACTTGATAAGGTCTTATGCAACCCAGGCTGGCCTCAAACTCACTTATGTAACCAATGGTGATTTCTGACCTTCCCACTTCTACCTCCCAAGTGATAGGATTCCAGTATGCTGCCACATCCAGTTTATATGATATCAGAGATTTAACCCAGGCCTCACTTTACGCGAGCTAAGCACTCTGCCAATTCAGCTGCACCCCCAGCCTTTCTTCCACTTTTAAGGACCCTTGAGAGTGCCTTGAACCTACCCAATAATCTCATTATTTTAAGGTCAGTCAATAATAAACTTTGATTTATGCCTTGTCATATGACATTATATGTTCACATATTTGAGAAGTTAGGAAATAGACAATGTGAGAGGCCATTATTCTTCCAGGTAATCAAGATTTTGGAGCTAGGGTTCTGACTCTAAATCTAATGATTCCTCAACTACATTACTAAATATGAATGAAGTATTTTCTCAGTGTATTTCAGTAGTTACAAGTAATTGTAGCCCATAGTTAATATAGCATATCCGTAGGGATTAACAAGGAAGGAAAACACACACATGTGAAGTGGAGCAATGCATCTCAACAATTTGTGGGCTTCTCATGGGGCCCCTGTACTTAGATTCAATGACTATAGCAGACTGAGCTCTAGCCTATTTGTCCTTTAGGCCAGAAAATGCCACTGCCTGTACTGTACAAGCCTACCCTCAGTTGTGTTGGCACAGCTCTGAAGAGCAGCCATCCCCAAAATCAGCGAAATAAAAGCCTACACATTTTTGTTTGTTTTCTTATAATTTTTTTGATTCTTCTCGCTTATATTACATCTTGATGGCAGTTTTTTCTCTCTCTCCATTCCACCCAGTCCCTCCCACTGTCTTTCTTCTTCCTTTAGATCCACTGCTCCTCCATTTCCCTTCAAAAAAGAGCAGGTCTCCTAGGATATCAACCAAACATGGCTTAACAAGTTACAACAAGACTAGGCATTAACCCTCAGAATCAAGGCTGCATGAGGCAACCCAGTAGGAGGGAAAGGGTCTTGAGAGTAGGCAAAAGAGTGAGAGACAACCCCATGCCCACTGTTAAGAGTCCCACAACAACACCAAGCTGCATAACTATAACTAACTATAACATGTATGCAGAGGACCTAGCTCAGATCCATACTCACTTCGACGAGCCCCTATGAGACCTGTTTAGTTGATTCTGTGGGCCACTCTCCTGGTGTCCTAAACCCCTTTGGGTCCTACAAGCCTTCTTCCTCCTCTCCCGGGGGAGGGCTTTCCCTGGCTCTGCCTAGTGTTTGGTTGTGAGTCTCTGAATCTGCTTCCATCAGTTGCTAAATGATGCCTTGGTACAAAGGCAGTTAGTCAACAGCTTAGGAGTCTCACAAAATGATAATTTAATATAAAGAGGAAGAAAATATAGAGTGATTTAAAATGCTCAACTGTACTCTTATTCCTATCTTCTTATATAATGAAACTCAGGACTTTCCCATTAGTTTCCCTGTATAAACCAAGTATAGGACTATATTAATATTGTGTGTTAGTACCAGTTTAGGGGGCACATCATTAAATATAATAATGTTGGTTTCCAAGATATTATATCAGTGTTTTCATTAGGAAAGAAATCAAGCACAGTCTATTTATCTAATGGGTTCCTTCTAATACATATCCCTCTGTGCTTTCTGCCTAAGGAAGGAAGGAAACATTTCTTAGATTACTGAGTATTCCATCCTCATTCTCATCACCCCTGTTCCCAGACACATGGCTCCACAGAACTGGATGCTACATTACTTTGCTGACCTTGTAGAGGTCTGTAGAGAAAACTGGCACGGGCTAAGAAATCTTCATCGAACAAAGGCAATATATTTTTATGTATTGACTTTTGTGTGATTCAATTTGCAGTGAGCATAAAAGTAACCTTTATAAACTGCCCTGTGAACTTAAAAGCAAGTTTGCATTTTGTGGTTAACTTTTTTCTTACTGTATGACTTCCAAAATGATGACCCAGCTCATTGGGTCTCCTGAAACCTTTTAGCCAAGTAATGAAAATGAACAGTTTTCTGCACACAGAGAATTCTCAATTTAAAGGATGGACAGAGACTTTTAGGAAGGCTGACTCTGTGCTTTTATAGTCTTAATAAAGTTAGATGAAAGATGAATGTTACTTGGTTTGTAGAGGGAGGCAGTGAATGTGTGATTTTTAAACTGGTCATTCTATTTGGTTGGCTTATGAATTTTGTATATATTTATAGGATGCGATGTAGATGCCTGATTATGATAGGCTTGTAAAGTGATGGATTTGTTCATTTGAGAAGGTGGCCTACTTAGTAAATGCTTGCTGCCTGAGGACAAGGACCTGAGTTCAGATCCCCAGCATCTATGTAAAAGCTGGACCTGTTGGAACTTCTAAACAACTGGAGACAGGCAGATGCCTGGAACTCCCTAGGCTAGACAGTCCAGCCAATGGATGAGAGAACTTCTGAGGGGAAAAAAAAGATGTGGAAAGTGATAGAGGAAGGAGCTGGACATCAATCCCTCCCTGACTGTCACATGGATACACAGACTTGCATGCTTGGGTGCACACACATTTGAAGAACTTGCATTAATCATTCAAAACATGGTGCTTTGTTCTTCTTTTCGCCTCTCTGTCAATGGATAAAGTTTTACACACATGTTCAACAGATTATTAAACACTATTCCAAGTGTACTCCGAGTCAACTTTTCCTCTGTTCTAAGTTGTGAGTTGCACTGGGAATAGCGAGTGCTTACTCTGCGCTTTCAGCTATAGTTCTTCTTTTTCTTACATCTGTTCCTGCCGACCTGTCATGGATTTATTTGGAAATTGTGAGACATTTCTTACTGCTTTATTATTTTCATGGCTGATGAGGCTGTTCTTTTTTTTTTCTGCGTTAGCCTTTGGGGCCAGAATTGATTGAATCAGTTGTGTTCTGTTGCCCACTTTCCAACTTCTTGACTAGATAGCATTTCCACCAGTTTTCTCTTTGGAAAGCAATGGAATATTTTTCCTGTAAAGTCAAGTGACTTTTTAGTTGGATATGGAGAGATGCTGATTTAATATCACAATATGTTTGGAGTTCTGGTGTGATGACTAAGAGAGGAACCCGGGACAAATGTGAGTTATGGGAGGCATGGAGGTTCTTGTGTCCACAGACAAGCTCTATGGGAACCAATAATGATAAACACACAAGGTTGTCTCTTCAAAGGAAGAGATGTATAACCTTCTAAAAAAGTTCATCTTTGGTGAACATGTATAGGCTTTATCTTGGCATTACTCCCCAAATGAGAGGGTGTAAGGATTTACATAGGATCTGGACTGAATGGAGCATTATTGGTCATCTAGAGATGATTTGAAGCATACAGGAGGCTGTGTGATGGTTGTATGTCAGGGGGCTTGAACATCTGTAGATGTTTGTCTGGGTGCTGAGTCTTGAACCCACTCCAAGTGGGTGCTGATGGAGACAGATATTAAGTTTCATTTCATATCTGATGTTCTTCCAAACTGCCTGCCTCAGTGCCCTTCATTATCCATTAGATTCATGGCATGACACATGCAAATGACTAAAATGTAAAGACCAGGCTTATGTCTCTCAGGCTCCATCAGAAGATAATGAGAAGATAAACCCTCATGTAGGTTCCCTGAGGCACACCCCAGACATTTGGGTGAGGGGAAATTGGGCAAGAAATTTGCCTTAAGAATTCCAGTGAGTACAATGAGGTAAATGATGCATATGAAGGGCAGAGGTGATGGTTACAGGGAACAATGTGGGGTAAGCCCACACTTAAGGTGGAGCTTCTCTCTCCTAAGTCCATTCATGGGTCAGACCCCAAATAAAACACTATTCAATAAACAAGAAAACAGCAACAAATCAACTACATCACATTCAGTAGGGATAAATACTATACAGTAAGAGCTCATCTGTGTTTTCGTGTGTGTGTGTGTGTGTGTGTGTGTGTGTGTGTGTGTGTGTGTGTGTGTGATGTGTTGGAAATAAGAAGTATTTCCTACAGTGGTTTGTAGTTTAAAATGATTGAGAGTGATTATAACAGAGCTTCATGACAATTCATGGACCTGTGATCCGTTTTAGTCATGTGCATGAGCCCCACTTAGGTTGGTATAGTGGCTACTGTTTCAATAAGCTCCTACGTATAAGATTAAGACAATTTACTCTTGCAGAATTGATTGAGATAGGGCTGTAATTAGGGAATAGGGTAAAAAAAAAGAAGAAGAAGAGGAAGAAGAAGGAGAAGAAGAAAGAAAGAAAGAAAGAAAGAAAGAAAGAAAGAAAGAAAGAAAGAAAGAAATGATTCCCAAACTCTTGGCCTCCTTTGTTCTGGTTCTCGAGCAATGGTCTCTCAGAACCCAGCAAGAGGGGATGATGCCACCTGCTGATCCCTTTGTTTGACTCTAGTTGGTCTTCAGCAAGGACTGGACCTTTCAGAACAGTGCACATCTGTGTAAGCCTGGTTCATGTAGCAGCACATCTGAAAGCCCAGACTTTTCTAACAGGACATGAACTGCATCAACACAGAGTTGAGGTTTAGTAAAGAGCAAACAAAGCCTTCCATAAGGAGGTCCCTTTCAGAAGTATTTTTTGAGAAACCGCTGCAACTGCTCCTAGGGAGGGATGTTCCACCCATCATCTGGGCCTGGCATGTAGGAGCTATTGATACCTTAAGTATATTCTTGGCACTCTCAGACCTCTGGGTATCTCACAGTGTCACGAAAAGCACTATTTAGAGGTCTACTATGTGTATGAGCACATGTTTGTACAAGTTTCATCTATGAAGCATTCCAAGACTTTGTTATTCTTCATATATGAAAAGGTGGTGAGATTTGATGGTGATTTTTCCAAAGGCAGACGAAAACTGACAAATTAGTCTTAAGATCCATTGTTATAAACCACACCCATTCATTTAACAGTTTTTTTCCATACGTTTCATTAATCCAGATCCATAGTATGCTAAGGGTTTGTGCAGATGGACAGGAAAAAGTAAATCAGGGAGGGTCCCTTGCCATCCTTGAACTTCAAGTCCTGTGGAAACTAAAAGGATTTGATAAATAATTATACTTAATTAATTAGCTCAGTAAGGGGGAAATGCAAATTCACTTACCACTTCCATTTTGTCAACTATTTAGCAGGTTCCTGTGAGAAGAAGGAAGTGAGACAGGGTGGATGTGATGAGGGGCCTCTGCTCACTCAGCCCACAGCCAGGCTCTTGCTGCTTCTGGTCTCCCTCAGTTCTAGGTCCCCAAACCCAGGACATCTCCAAACCAGCTGCTTGTCTTACTGACCAAAGGTGCTGAGTGTGAAAGATCATCTCTAGAAGATGCCTTCTGGAAATCTGTCATCCGTGTTGTGACTCTGTCATGGACTGGGGACCCTACCCCCAGTATTCTAAATTGAAACCTGAACCTCTTTTCTGCAGAAATGATGCTTTAACTGGTGGTTAGATTTGAAAGCACTGTAATTGAGTTGTATAATGGATTCAGTGATGCTGAATCAGTTCTTCTCATCATTGGTGTTAGTTATTTAGCTGCGTTGTGTTCTTACCCTGCAAGGAAACGTCACGAAACACGACAGAATCCGCTTATAAGAGTTTATTAGAGTTAAAGGGACAGAGTGCGCAGGCCTGTGGGAGAGACACGTGTGTGGAAAGAAGGAGGACTGGGAAGCATGGCGCTCCACTTTAAAACCGGCTGGGGGGCGTGGCCAGGTCACATCACTACTCCACGCATGTGCGTAGATCACATGGTCACGTTGCGCGCTTAAGTAGCCATGTAGCGTCACGGATTCTGGTCATGCGAGATGCCTTGGCCAGAACTTGCTAGGAGGAGGTGTCCGGCCTGATCGGAATTGGCTAGGCGGAAGTGTCCGCCTGGTAAATGCGACCGTGTTGTGAACCCTTCAATTGGTGTAGCTAGAATCCTCTTCGTCCTGTTCTGAATTTAAAGTATGAGTGACTGACGCATTCCTAAGCTGTTTGAAGCTTGCATCCTTTTGTTGACATGCCTGAGATGCTCCAGGTAGATGACCCTCAAGGTGACTTTTACTAATGGTGAGAGGTGCATGTGAGTGTGGTAGACTTAGGACTGTGACTTCAGATGAGTTTCAGAGTCCTTAAGGACCTTCAGGCTAGGGCATGTGTCGGTAGTGGAGCACTCTAGCATGCACAGATTCTAAGTTCTCTACTCAACACCATGCACGTGTGTGCGGGCATGCACACACACACACAGAAAGAGAGGGAGGGAGAAAGACTCACACATGTACATAAATACTCACACAAGCACACACAGCAGCATGCACACATATACATGCTTACACACACACAAACACAAGCATGTGCATATGCATAGATAATATGCTATGTCTATGAGCTTCTATGTTTTGCTAAGCCTTAAAAATAAAATGAAGAAAAGCTGTTATCTTTTGAAAACGAAATTGTTTTTTCCTCAAAATGAGCATGTCTGGATCACAAATGAGCTAGAAATGATATTTAGAGCATGTAATTTACTTTATTTCCTGGTATTTAAAATAAACTCAGAGAGGAACAAGAACATAGGAATTTTCTGTCATAGGCTCTGTTGGCCTCAACAAAGAATCCCTGTGAGTACACAGTGGTGGCAGGGGGTGTCTGAGAGCCAGCCACCCCCTGCCTGGTATGCAGTGACAATAACTTATGTCCGAGTACTCCAGAAGCTGCTGAGGGCTTGACAGGTCCATAAATCATCGCACTCACTAGGTTCGGACCCCTGCTGAGTCACCCACATGAGGTTGAAGCTTTCCATAGAGACTCCTGCTTTATAAACCAAACCGGAAGTGCTGTGTGGTGTTCAGCCGGGACTTTCTTGCCCACCCATGTCATGTTACCCGGGATTCTCTAGGGATGCTCCCTGGGTGTCATGTTCTGTATGCCCCTGGTGTGGTGGCATGAAGGGCCTTTCTGTGTGGAAGTTGGCCCCACTCATTGTCTTACTTTAGATAAAAGGAAAGAAGTATGGTTGTCAAATGAAAACAGAGACATGGATGGAGTGGCCAAGCCTTACCAAAAAACAACAACAAAACCTTGTTCTTTTCTTTCTCCTTCCATTCACAAGGTCTGTCATCCTTTGGCCTTGTCAACAATGGGCCACAAATGGTCCTATGGGTTGTTTGCTCCTCCATTGACACTTTAGTGTGGGGTGCTTCACACTCTTGTCTAGAACAATGCACGTTGGAGATTTGTGCTGTCGCTGATCCAAAGTCGATGCTAAAAAGAGACTGAAAGGTGACCAGGTGTCCCCTGGGCTGTACTAGATGCTGTTTTAATCAGGCTCCTGTGCTGGGGCAGCAAAGGGATCCTGCTAGGGGGCGCTACTCTAGAGATGCAAACAAGACTGCGTTGAACTCAGTGTGTAACTCATTTCCTCTGCTGACGAGCTCCCCGCCTCTACAGTCACCTCTTCCTCACATCCCCAAGTCCTGGGCAAACATTCTCTCATGCTTCTCACATTCAAAGCCTCTTACCCAGGAAAGCTCCCGCCTCTACACCTCCATGTGACAAGGAAGTGTGTAGCCCACATGTGTCCCCTGCTGGGTCACAGCATGGCATGGGCCCTGACTGCAGTCAGTCTCTGGCCTTCTTCTGTGTCTCTCCTCCATGTTAACCCAACCATGGAAATCATGATGAAATGACAAGGGACAGCTAGTGCTTCCGAACATGGACTTGAGTACCTAGTCTCCCAGGGCTTGAAGGCATCTTCTACTTCTCTTTGCTTAAAGATGTTGCCCCTGTAACTTCCCTTGGCCCTCCACATTGTAGCCACTCATCTTCCCAGTTTACCTAGATTTTTCTCTGTGTCTTCAGGGTCCACAACATATGACTGCCACAAGAATCCCCATGAACGGCAAGTCAGATGGGCTCCTCCCTCTCTGTAACCCTCTTGGTAGCCCTGGTGGCTCTGGGCATTAGCTGGTCTGCCTTTGGAGGCAGCCTGACCTCCAGCCAAGAGTGGCTTTTGTTACCTGTGTGACTTGTTATGTGTTTGCTCGCCATGCACTTTTGCTATACCTCCTCTTTGCCCTTCACAACTCCTGAACATTGCCCCATTCTCTCCCTTCCCTCCCCATAATGATCAATGATCAGCTCCACTGTGGTCTTCAGGAATCTGAGTGACATATGTCCCCTTACACCTTTTCTCTTGGAGCTCCCCGAGGACAGTGGAGGGAACACCCAAATGTCAGCAGGATGGGGTTCTGTTCTGTGGGCAGCCATGCCCATTGATGGAGTCTCATTCTCTCTGAAAAGATTCCTCTCCCCATCACAGATCAGAGAACTTCCCTTGCAGAGCTACTGTTAGGATTAGAGGAAACATCATAAACACTCCTTGGAACACAGTGCTGGTCACAAGGCAGCTGCTCTGAAATGATTTCTATGCTCAGTGCCTGCAAAGTCCTTCACGGAACACTCATTATTCAACCATGACTTGTTGAGTGCCTACTGTATGCTAAAGTCCCTGCATTCATGTCTATGGGATGGCATGAGTGCTCACAAGGGAGCCACCTGCCATTAACTACTAAGCTTGGGGAGGAACAGAAAAAAAAACGCTCAGGACTCCCTTCTGAATGCTGCA
Source organism: Peromyscus leucopus (assembly GCF_004664715.2). Classification (NCBI taxonomy): domain Eukaryota; kingdom Metazoa; phylum Chordata; class Mammalia; order Rodentia; family Cricetidae; genus Peromyscus; species Peromyscus leucopus. Next base: position 50,794,152 of record NC_051079.1, on the reverse strand, counting down.
GCTGCTTTAATCAAAGAGCAGGACAGGAGGGAGGAGCAGGCCTGCTTACGGCTCTAAGGTCTTGCTACCTTTCCAGTTCCTCCTTGGGGGCAAGCCAGCTTTTCTATTTTTCAAGTTGCAGTGCCTGTTGGATGCTTCCACGGGGAATTGCCTGACCCGGACAAGTAAGAGGGTATTTCAGGACTGCTAATCCAAGGAAAATGCGCTATCACCTGATGGTTCTCTTGAGCTTTCTTCAACTTTGGGCGGCCTTCTGATGTGTTTTGCAGGAGCTGAGGGACCAAGGGATGGTATGAGTCACACGGAATCTTCTGGAGAGCCTACGGGAGAGGCAAGCAAGCTTTCCCAAATCATTATGGAATTTACCAAGTGGCAGAGCTTGAGAAACACAAACATTCCAGGGGACACTTAATAATAACTACTCTGGATTAGGAGGCTCCTGCCAAGATAAGGCTCAGACCCAGCTGTAAATCATGAGTTGCTATTGCAGGTGTGAGTTATTATGAAAAGAGAGTCTGTGTTCCAGCAGTTGCATTACAGACCTCTAAGGCCCATGTGGCAGGAACTCATTGTCTCATGCCCTCCGTCTCTTTTGAACTGCTAACGGGGCCACAGTGCAAATTTTGCTTTGCAGTTGATATGTATCAGATTTTTCCCTGGGGCCTGCCCTGAGAAAAATCTCTCCCAGGGTCCTGAGGAAGACGCTACATTCGGGGTGTGGGGTTATCTGAGGGAAAGGAATCTATACACACCATGCTCTTATCTCCATCAACTTTATTTCTCTAAGACAAGATTCTATCTATACAGCTTCCGTTCCGTCCTGACTCTCAATTCCTCTGTGTCCCTTCTTTTTCTGTCCCCTCATAGCCTAGTAATAAATGAGCTTTTATGCTTTCAATCTCATCTTCATCCCCTGTTCCTTCATCCTCCATCTTTCCTCCCTCTTTTCCTCTCCTGACCTGATTCACCTACAATTTAGAAAAAACAAACAAACAAACAAATAAAAAACTCTCTTCCTTGCTCCTCACTCCTCGGCCTGAGCCAATCTTCCTTGCCATCTACAGAAACCCTGCTTCTTCTCTTCTCTCCAGCCACACAGCTCTGCCTCTCCCAGGAATTCCACTCCAGTCCTTACTGCACCTGGTTATGTAAAAATCCTTATTCTCCTGAATCAATAGCTCTGCCACGCTATTAGGCCTGAAGGCGAGGGATGATCTGCGCTTCATTTGCACAAGAAACAAAGCTATGCACCTACAGTCTGTCTGTCTCCTAGGCTCTGCAGGGGTGTTACCTAGTGGATCAACTTCTGAGAAGCATAACTGTTTGCCATATGGCCTAGTAGTATATGAACACACAAGAATTTCATAGCAGAAGACAGCTGAAATATATTAAAAGCTAAATAACACCAAATATTCCTTGATAAATGGCTTTCCTCTAGAAAAATCCCTTGACTTTTCTAGGTATGGCTATAATATATAGCTGAATCTCTATAATGTATTCCTGCAACCCGCTGCAGATGTGTGTGAGTATGAGAGCAACTATGGATGATACTAGTTTCTGGATGCTTTATGTATGCATCTGTTTCTAAATCTAGAACTAGGGGGAATTTGGGGAACATTTCAGTTTCAAAGATTTCTTCATGCCTGAGGTTTCTATGCTGGTCACTGTCTAAAGCTAAGTAAACCCACAGCCTTGAAGGAGAAAAAACAGAGCCAACAGAGAAATGGTCTTCTATTTGACTATCTATGATGTGTCCCTTGGTGGCATGTTGCTGTGCACAATTAGCCGAGAATGGCAGAGGCAGTATGGAGTTATTCAAGATATCATACAAGGGGCCATCATATAAGCCAGCAATCTGACCACTGACTAGTATCTGAAGAAAATGAAGTCAGCCAGTCAAACAACTACATTTCCATGTTTGTTGCAACACATTTACTGAGGTACAGAATTAAGAGATGAATGAGCAAAGATGAAATCTTGTCATTTATGTCACCCTGGATGACCTCAAAGGATAACTTAGACACAGAAAGACAGATTGTATCATTTACGTTGTGTTACAGTTTGGATCTGGAGTGTTCTTCAAAGCCCCATGAACTGATGGCTTGGTCCCCAGCTGGTGTTTGATTGACAGGTATGGAAATTCAAGGAGGTAGAGCCTAGTTGGAAGAAGCATGTCACTGAGGGTGTGCCTATGAACACCCTGGGCTCTGGGCTCCAATTTCCCCCTCCTTCTTTCTTCTCTAGCCTTTCCTGTCCTGGCCATGACAGGGTGAGCAACTTGCTTTACCACACATTGCCTGCTCCACCATAGGCCCAGAAATAATGGAGCCTCATGTCCAGGGACTCTGAAACCAGGAGCTGAAATGACTCATTCCTTTTTAAGTCTGTTTAGCTCAAGTGCTTTGTCATGTAGTGGAAAGCCAACTAACCCATGAAGAATATATGAAAATTTATCTTAAAATCACAGATTTAGCTTGTGTTACCAGAGGTTTGGGGGTAGGGCTACAGAGAGATAAATTCTGGTATATTAGAATATGTAATACTGGTAACATGATTATACTGTATATTTTAGAGACTAAGTGGTTTTCAACCTCCCTAATGCTGTGACCCTGTGATACAGGTTCTCATGCTGTGGTGACCCCAACCATAAAAGCATTTTGTTGCCACCTCATAACTGTAATTTTGCTACTGTTGTGAATTGTAATATAGGTATCTGATATGCAGGGTATCTGATATGTGACTCCTGAGGGGGTCACAACCTGTAGGTTGATAACCACTGGACTAGGGTGTTCTCATCCCAGAGAAATGGCAAATGCAAAAAGCGACAGATGTGTTTAATCCCCTGATTTAATCATTACATTTTGTTTACACTTATTGAAACATTATACTGTACCTGTAACTCTGTAGAACTATTATGTGGAAAATTAAAAGTTAAAATTTATAAAAAGAAAAAAGTGATAGATAATGAGGCCATGAAAGAAGAGGAATGAAAGAAGGAGAGACAGGCATGGAAGAAATGGAAGAAGGAGAGGTAGGGATGGAGCATCAGAGGGTGTGGATGGAGTGAATCCTCACTCTAGTGTGTGGTGTAGGGATGGAGCATCAGAGGGTGTGGATGGAGTGAATCCTCACTCTGGTCTGTGTGGTGTAGGAATGGAGCACCAGAGGGTGTGGATGGAGTGAGTCCTCACTCTGGTCTGTGTGGTGGGGAAAAGGACTAGGCTGAACATCCTACTGCTGAAATCTGTGTGTGCCAGGCATTGTTTGCCTCTGAGCCCCCAGAAATACTTTTTTTTTTTGAGCTGAGGGTCGAGCCCAGGGCCTTGGTGCTTGCTAGGCAAGCGCTCTACCACTGAGCTAAATCCTCAACCCAAAATACTTATTTCTATGTGCTTTGTTCATGACACAATTTCTATGACTTTTATCTGCCCTGTACCCACTTGTGAAGATGCTTCGAAGAGACTGACTGTAAATAAAATCAGTTGTGAATGAAAGGAGAAGAGGAAGGTAGCAGTGTGATTCCAGAATATGATACCCGTCACAGCCAAGCAGTCTCAGGGCCAAGACAGCCTACTGTCTCCATTCATTTGAGTATAGAGACTGATGCTAAATTACTACAATGGTTTTTGTGTCGGACTTTTTCCTTTTTTCCTAGGGAAGAAAAAACAGAGATGAAAAATGCTTTACTAGGTTTCATCTTGGCTGCAGAAAAGAATAAAACAATTATGGAACTGTAAAAATATGTCATTAAATACCACATCTCTGCAATTACCAAACCAAAATATGAGGCCTGTCCAAGCTGTGGACTCACAGAACAGTACAAATCACACCAACTTCACCAAGCTTTCCAAAAGAGCCTTTGCCTCCTTGCCTTTAGAAAGCGTGGAAAACCAGCCTTCCCCAGATTATGGCTGAGACATAGGAGCTGTCGTAAATCTTAAAAACATTTTGAATGCATCTATATAGGAGACACAGAATGAAAATGACAGACAGCTTTGTTTGCTGTCCTTCACATGTCTCACTCCAAACTTTTATGGGTCAGATTGTCCTCAGAAAATTGAATCCCATAAATAATTTATCATTCGCCTATTACTAACTTGAAAGGAAATAGCCCTATGTGTGGATTTTTAAAGATTGGTAGACTGTTTCCATTGTGTTTGAATCAAAAGTATTGTTTTAGAATGATTTAGTTCCTAAAGGGAAAATTTAAGTTTTTACAAGCTTAAAAAAAAAAATCTTTGTGCAGAAAAATGTTGACAATATAGTAAACCCTTATCCAAGTAGACTCAAATAGTAACATGTGTTTATTTCCTCTAGGTAATTCACACATTCCTTCTGTTTATATGTATAAACACAAGTATGTGCATATACACATGCATATTAAAAACACTTTGCTGTTATTAAGCATTTGAAAATAAATAGCAAATATTAAGAAACTTTCTTCTCGCCAGGTGGTGGCGGCACACACCTTTAATCCTAGCACTTGGGAGGGAGAGGTAGGCAGATATCTGTGAGTTCCAGGCCAGCCTGGGCTACAGAGTGAGTTCTTGGAAAGGAACAAAGCTATACAAAGAAACCCTGTCTAGAAAAAGAAAAAAAAAAAAAAAAAAAAAAAAAAAAAAGATAAAGAAAAACTTTCTCCTCATTTCCTGAGAATAAGGCCATTTGGATCAGTATGTTGGCTCATGCTTGTAAACCCAGCACTCTGGAAACTGAGTGGGAGGATTGGGGATTTGACGCCAGCCTGAGCAACATAGTGAAACCCTGTCTCAAAATAAATAAATGCATTTTAAAAATGAAGAAGACTCTTCTAGATCTTCACAACTGAAGCTAATAAAGTTTAATTTTTAAAATGTCTACTATCCACTCTGTATTCAATTTTTCTACAAAGCCCCAAGAATGTCTTTGTATAGCCTTGGAATCAAGTTTCTGGTGTTGTATTTGTTTACTTAGTCTCTCTTAATCAGAATCTGTGTCTGAAGATCCTAGCCCTAGAACAGAACCTGCTGTTGTTTTCCTAAATGGAAACATTGTCACATTGCCTTCTAAATTCTTATCTTAAAGCCACAGAGCAGTGCTGCTCTTAGCCCTCATCACAGAAGCTTGTTTTTCTGCAGTGGGCAGTGGTTAATGCAGAGACTCACAACTGCTCAGTGTGTGAAGACTAAATGAATACAGTGCTCCCCCAAAACAAGCATCTATTTCACTCTCTCTGCCACGGTTTAAGGAATGCCATGGGAAAGAGCCACAAAGAATGGAAGAGCCAGAGTTTGGGGAGGATGGTTGTAAAATAATGTCTTCAAGATATAACACAGCCATTGAGTGTATGAATTCACTGCAGCTGTGGTTATGTGCACAAGACCTACACACAGTATTGGGCCAATAACCATTTCATCATGCACGAGGGAGGGGTTTGTGAGGCCTCATCCTTCACCGAGGGTCTAAGTGGGAAGGTAAGAGGTGCTAGGGGACATGGTATCATTTTCCACAGTGGTGTAGCCACTGATAAGCTGTCCACGTTTCAGGAAATATCCCTTCACTCATGCTCATGAAAGCAACTTTAATTAAACTCAGTGAATAATAGTAGTAGTAGTAGTAGTAGTATAATAGTAATAAAGCCAAAACTCTTAAAACATCAAAATAGGAGGGGGATTATTGAGAAGAATTTTAGAGAGGGAGCTAGGGGATAAGAGAGGGTAGTGAGGGACACAATTACCCTGAACTCAGATGTGCATGTATGAAATATAGCTAAGTATCAGATATGTAATTCTTTGACAGGACAGATGAAAGTAAAAGGGAGATGACTTGAGAAAAGGGAAAAAGAAGGGACTCCCAAGAGGGGGAAGGGATGACCAGAGAGGGTAATGGGGAATGAATAAGATCAAAATAGATTACATAAGTCTATGACAATGTCATTATTTTGTACAATTAATACTAACTGCTAATGAAGAACAATTAGTTAACAATAAAAAACAGGCAGTTGAAGGTGAAATCTCTAAAACGCCCAGAGGCCCTTATGAACACTGATAGATGATGGATGGCCTTACTGGGTGGGGTCTCTGTACTCACTAGTTTTGGGTCAACTGGACAGAGGCTAGAGTCATCAGAGAGAAAGGAGCCTCAGTTGAGGAAAGGCCTCCATGAGATCCAGCTGTAAGGCATTGTCTCAATTAGTGATCAATGGGAGAGTACCCAGCCCACGGTGGGTGGCACCATCCCTGGGCTAGTGGTCCTGGGTTCTATAAGAAAGCAGGCTGAGCAAGCCATGGAAGCAAGCCAGTAAGCAGCACTCCCTCCATATCAGCTCCTGCCTCTGGGTTCTTGCCTTGACTGCCTTTGGTGATGAACAGCAATGCTGAAGTGTAAGCCAAATAAACTTTTCCTCCCCAACTTGTGTTTGGTCCTGGTGCTTCTTCACAGCAATAGAAGCCTAATTGAGACAGTCTCCAAACCCATTGGCCTCCTCACTGTAGCATCCCTCTCAGAAACGTCTTCCTCCATTCTATGACACCTGAGTTTCATGTTCAGGGGGAGGGGTAACTCTACAATGTGATTTACCTTCCAACTGTGCATTCCCCACCTATATACTGAATTTGAGAATATTATGCATATTTTTCTTATTCTTTTTTTTCTTTTTAAAAAACATGTTCTTTGAGAATTTCTCACAGTGTATTGCAATCTATATCCTGAAAAACCAGCATAACTTGATGACACCATGTTTTTCTCCCAGGTCACGCGATGCAGCCAGATCTCTTTGGACCACACCTGAAGTGGCCTCCTGTAGTTGAAGAGCTTCTCTCTATCTCCCACCAAGCTCAGGCAGTCCCGCAGTCCACTTATAAAATAAACACACAGACTCTTACATTATTTAAACTATTTGGCCTAATGGCTCAGGCTTCTAGCGATCTAGTTCTTACATCTATTAACCTATTTCTATAAATCTATACCTTGCCACATGGCTCGTGGCTTACCAGTGTCTTACATGTTGGTACTCATGGTGGCGGCTGGCAGAGTCTTCTGACTCAGCCTTCCTGTTCCCAGAAATCTCTTCTCTGCTTGTCCTGCCTATACTTCCTGCCTGGCTACTGGCCAATCAGCATTTTATTTGTACAGAGCGATATCCACAGCACTTCCCCTTTTCTTTTTTCTTTTTTTTTCAAAAAGGAAGGTTTTAACTTTCACATAGTAAAATTACATATAACAAAACAATTATCAAGCAAGAATTACAGTACAGTATCTACTCTATTTATAATATCTAGTCTATTTGTATTTGGTAAAATTAAAGAAGATATCCTATCTATCCTATATTTGTGAGTCTAAGGTTTTATATCATAACTAGGGAAATTATAACTATCTAGTCTTCAACTACATCAAAGACCTCAGAAAGATATAATATTACCTGAGAAATGGGAGAAGGACGCAAGCAACTTTCAGGAGCCTTGCAAGAGTAGACAGAGACTGTTGGCAGCCTGGACAGTCACCTAATGTTCCTTTGTAAAGTTGGGCCCACAGGCCTAGAGTCTCTCAGTCGCTTTTCTCTGTGTCCTGTAGAATGTCTGGCAGTTTCCTCTGTGAAGTAGGAACCTGAAGGACCATTTTGTCAAGCAAAGTTCAGTGGTCACCTTCCTATGCGTCCTGCAAGTTCAGTTGATACATTTTTTCAAGCAGTCCAGGCGAGAACAGTTTCTTGCCCAAATGACTATTTTGTCAAGAAGAAGATAAACTCCATATAGAGTGTCTTCAATGCCCATTCTTCTCTCTGAGGTAAATCAGTGCTGCCAGGAGCAGACATGTCTCATTGTCCAGAAAGTCTAAATATTTTTAAAACATTTTAAATGCCATATTCTGTAGGTCTTTGAATTGTTTGAAGATTACCTATGAAATAAATATATGTATACCTAGAAAACTTAACATGACTATATCATAGAAGACTAATTGTTCCATTACAATTTAAATGAGTTGTATAAACATAATACCTTAAACATGAGTAAAAATATACATACAGTATAACAAAATTAACTTTAAATTTGTATCAATAAACTAAAATCCATAGAAATGTAAAACATTTTAAACAAGTTGCTCTTTAAAAGTAGATTCAATAATTTACCCTTTCATCCTATCATATCTATATCAGCCTCCTGGGACCTGCACAGCCAGTCTATAGAAGACAGGTCCTGTCTTACTTAGTGTTCTATTGTTGTGAAGAGACACACATGACCAAGACAGCTTATGAAACAGAACATTTATTTGGGGGATTTCTTGTAGTTTCTGAAGGTTAGTCCATGATCATCACGGCAGAAAGCATGGAGGCAGGTAGACAGGCATGGCCCTGGAACATTAACTGTGAGCTCACATCTGACCTTCAAGTTTCCTGAAGAGAAAGTGAGGCTGGGCCTGTCATGGCTTCTGAAACCTCAAAGTCCACCCCTAGTGGCACACCTCTTCCAAGAAGGCCACATCTCCTAATCCTTCTGAAACAGTCCACCATCTAGAAACCAGACATTCAAACATATGAGCCTATGGGGGCCATTCTCATCCAAACCACCACACTTTCTAAGCTATTATTTTTGGAGCAAGGTTCCCTAAGGTGCTCTCTTCTCAAGCATTGCCCTTTTAAAGGAAAATCTTTCACGTAGTTTGCTTTTCTACTACACAGACTCTTCACAGGGCAGGGTCTTGTTCTAGAGGCAAGTTACTATCTCCCTGAATGGGTCTAGGTTCATTCTTTTCCATTAATAACCTAGTTTTCCCAGCTTCCTTTGTTGGAGGCTGCATTTTCTTCAACATGCATGTTTGACAGATTTGGCCAAAAATGGTGTGTCTGTAACTGTGTAGACTTATTTCCGTACCCTCTGTTCATTACAGTGGCCCATACATATGTTGCGGGCTGTGTCAGCCCCACGATGATTGGTGATTAGGCTCTAACACAATTTGAGGTCACATGTTAAGATGTCTTTAGCATTCCTTTTTTTTTTTTTTTTTTGGTAAAGGATGGCTTTAGCTATTTAGAGTCTTCAGTGCTTCCATATAAAATTTAGGATTTTGTTTTCTGGTTCTATGAAGAATAACATTGGGATACTTTTTTTTTCAGTTCCCTTGGTCAAAATAGATTGCTTTCCATGTTTGACTCTCAATGTGTGGGCACCTTTACCAACAAGGTGTTTTTCTTGGAGACAACAGAGCATTGGACCTAGTTTTTTAATCCAGTCAGCCAATCTGTGTCTGTTCTTTGGGGAGTTGAGGCCATTTACATTTCAGGTTTTATAGAGAGATGTTTAATAGTTCCTGCAACTTTATTGCTGTCCGGTTGGTTGGCTTATTGATTGCTTTTCACTTTCTCCCTGTTAGGATCACATATTTGCTGGCTTAGTGTCTTGGACATGATGAATTACCCCCTAGCTCTTTTTTGTTTATACCTTCCTCTCATGAAATTTGTTCTTTTCTGTGGTCTCATTATTGAGAGCGCTTTTTTCTGCCTCCTGTGTATATAGTATTACTCTAAGTATCTTCTGCAATGCTGGCTTTGTGGTCATGAGCTGCCTTCGTCTGTGCTTGTTTGAGATGTCTAATTCTCCATGAATATAGCTCTGCTGATTATAGCAATCTTAGCTGACATTTATTTACTTTTATGCCTTGAAATTTAATAATCTATGCTTTCCTGGCTTTGAGGGTTGCTGATGAGAGTTATTATATTTCAGCCTTTGTAGGGATTTTTCCATTATAGTTTTGATATTCTCTTTGCTTTATCTTTTTGACATCTTGACCATAATTTAGTGAAGAGGTTCTTCTATGATCATGTCTATTTGAGAATCTTAATACCTGATGTGTTTGAATGTCTATTTGTTTCTCTAGATTTGGGGAATGTGCTATAATCCCACTGACTAGGTTCTCTATGCCGTTAACATTATCTCAGCACCTTCCTCTGGCTCATGGACCTTTGGTTTGGGTTCTGGTTTGTATCCTAGAGTTCTCAGACACTGTGGGCATACTTAGTTAATATTTTCTTTATTGATACCTGACCGTAGTTTTTCACCTTGGTCTGTCTACCATCCCTGATATTCTCGCTTCTGCTTGATCTGCTGTTGATTCTTTCCACTCTGCTCTTTACTTCAGCCACCGAGGTTTTCCACATTTCTCTTCGTTTCTTTTTCAAAATATCATTTCCCTCGCTGACTGTTTTCTTCTCTGTTGCTGCTTTTTTTCACCCACTGTGCTCATTTTCTCACCCAGCTTGCTGACTCTCTCTTCTATTTTACCAACTTGCCTCTCTAGGTCCTGGATGAAATCCCTCGGCTTGTGTGGACCCTCCTATAGGTCGTTATCATTTCTACCAGAAATCTTGAAATCTCTACCGACTTTTCACCTGTTTCAGTTTGAAGTTTAGTAGTGGAGGAGTTACGATTTTTGAGGAGGGGGAATGTGTTGCCTTGCTATTTCATGTTTCTTTGTTCCAATGGTGCCTCTGTTGGTTTGGGTTGCTCTTTGTTTCAGGGGAGTAGAGGATGTTCATTTATGCAGCCTCTCTTGAATGCTGACTCTTTAGAACCACTTTTAATTTACTGTTAGCCATTCCTGCCCAGGGACCTGTGTGGCTGCGGTTATGTTGGGATTACTTCTCTGTATTGTGCCAGTGACCTTTTCTTTCTTTCTTTTTTTTTGGGGGGGGGGGTTTGAGACAAGGTTTCTCTGTAGCTTTGGAGCCTGTCCTGGACTAGCTCTGTAGACCAGGCTGGCCTCTAGCTCACAGAGATCCACCTGCCTCTGCCTCCCGAGTGCTGGGATTACAGGTGTGCGCCACCACCGCCTGGCACTAGTGACCTTTTCTAATGACCTTACTCTTAATTCCAAGCTTCTGTGTTGCTTTTCTTGTTGCTGTCAAGGGTTTTACCTGAAACATGCAGCCTAATGGGTGCAGGATTTATTTTGGCTCATGACTCCATGTCAGAAGTGGCTGAGCCTTAGGAGGAAGGAGTGTGCGGCTTCTGCTCTTCCCATTAATGTGTGACCAGGAAGCAGCACACAGGACTAAAAGCAGATCCAGACTGTACCCCCTCCAAGGCCCTCTGCTCGTGACTCACCTCTGTCTGCCATGCTTTCTTTCACAAGGGTTCCACCGATGCAGGGATCTTTCTGGAATAAGCACTCTAACACTAACAAGAGTGGAAGAGAGGAGATGTCACAGGGGACTGAAACCAGGAGAGCTCCTGGAAGCCTTTAATACTGGGTCCAGTTTGTGTTCTTATTTTATGCTCTAAAACCACAAGCAAGGTAGGGCAGGCAAGCAAGGTAGGGCAGGCAGGCAAGCGAGATCTTACAAAAGTGTACCTGGCAGTTATCAGGTAGGGGCAACTGCCCATTGTTTCAGCCATTTCTCTGGGTCATTCTGATCCAGGTAGCAAGTGAAGACATGCCTGGCAAATAGTCAGTACAAGTAGTGCTCTAAGTAAATAATTAAATAAATCAGCATCTAATAATTGGCCTTTTTGACCTTATTCACTTCACCACAATATCTCTGAAACAGCTGGGGACTGAGTGTGGAAATATATGAACCTGCAGACAGACCCTAATTCTGGCCATTTCATAGCAATACCGTCACATAATTTGTAATCTTTTTAGTCTGGTGTCTTTCCCTTACCCTAGTGTTATTAAAATCCATTCACTATATAGTACATATTAACATTTTTTTTCTTTAGTAGCTACATAATATCTGACTCCAAGGATATACCATTTTATTTCTTAATTCATGAATTGGTGGACAGATGGGCTGTTTCCTACCAAATGAGGAACATTGGGACCATTACACAGAAAACTTCTATCAATGTTCATGTACCAGTTTTTAAGATAAGCGTTTCATTCTTTTTGAACACATACCTAGGACAATTGCTTGTTCCTGTAGCAGCTTGCGTTTAGCACTTAAGGAAATTACAAACTGTTTTTCAGAATAGACACTGTCTACTTTTCTAATAGGTAATATTCAAGAGATCATATTTCCTCATAGCTCCCCCAATACTTATTATTATCCATTTTTCTAAATACAGCCATGCCAAGGAGTTTGAAGAAGCATCTCATTGGATTTTGAATTTTATTTCCAAACAACTTATGGTGCAGATGACTTTCTCATATGCACACTGGCGCTATCTTCTGTGTAAAAAGGTCTATCCAGGTCAGTTGCTATTCTCCAATTTGATTACTTGTCTTTTTATCTTTGGGTTCTTCTGCATCAATTGATAATCAAGATAACCTCCCACAGATATGCCAATATAGTCTAGGCAGTTCCTCAAGGGAGGCGTTCCCCTCAGATGACTCCAGGTTGTTGTGAAGTTGACCTTAGAGCTAACTAGGACACTATTTTTATTTTCTTTGTTGACACACTTACTCTTCTGCATACTATTACAAATGCCACCATTTTCTTAATTTCATTCATTCTTTCTTTATGGCTAGTGTTTAAAAGGGTAATTGAATTTTGTGTGTTGATCTTGTATTAACTCTCGTAGTTTCTTAAGGAGCTCCTTGGTAGCTCATACTATCTGCAGCAGAGATCATTTTGTACCATCCTTTTCAATTAGGGTGTCTTTTTAAATTATCTAAACTAGAACCTTCAACTGAGTTGGAATTTAAGGGGTTTTTTCCTGATTAGAGAAAGAGTGTGATTAGCATCTTATGGTAAGTACAATGCTACTTGTAGCATTTTCATAGAACTTTTATTAATCAGTTGGAAAAAGTCCCTTTATATTCTTGATCTTTGCAAATTTTTAAACATGAAAGGATGCTGGATTCTGTCAAATGTCTTCTCTTTGTCTATTTACATGAGGATGGTTTTTGTACTTTACTCATATGGTATTTTTTTAACAGAAATTTTAATTACTTTTATTAAAAACTGCACTGAACGCTAAATGTCCACCTTTACAATAAACAAATACAGTAATGGTAACTCACACTAAAACAAAACATACTTCTGATAGCCATTATTTTTCTGTTTGGGACAACTTTAAAGTTTTTCTTTTGTCACAAAAACAGGAATGTACCTATACAAAGGCTCAAAATAGGCCATCTTTAAAAACAAAAAGGCAATGATTCACAAAAGACTATGAATAGAACATGTAACTAGCTGATACAAATCTAATAGGATTTGTTAAAATCAGTCACATCTAATAGCACATCTGAAGTGTTCTTGTATAAAATATCACGTGAAGAAAAGAATTTATCAATGTCTAAAAAAAGTGGGTTTGTTCATAGACAATCTGACAAGTTACCATAAAAAGTGTTTCCTGAGACATAAGGAAATGCAACATTATTCTTCTTGAATCCTTCTCGTCCAAGACTTTCCACTCAATAAAATAGCTGAGGATCTGAAACTGAGAAAATATATTTGAGTACAAACAGCTTGTGAAACTTAATACTTTTTTCTTTTTGTTCTTTTCCTTTTTTTGGTTTTTTTTTTTGTTTTTGTTTTTGTTTTTGTTTTTGCATCATTGGAGGGTTTTACTGAACTCACAACCAACTTTGCCTGCTCAGAGTTGAGAGACACTTCTTTACGGGAGCTTTTGTCTTCAATCCTGTGTGTGTAGATGTCTACACAGGCAAACAGTGTCCTCCCCAGCTTATCTTCCTACCGGCAAAGGAGGCCACCAGCCCCTGGAGACCAAAGGAACTATTCTTGATGGGGATTTCCTCTCATATTTTTTTTTAAATTAATACTCAGAGCTCTTGATGCAACATTCTAGAGCAAGTTGCTCAGAACCTGCTGTGCCCAAGGGACTGATAAAGGAAAGCTCTATTTATTCTTTGTGATTTGATGCACAGATGAAAAACTTAACACACAATAACAGAAGTTGGTCGTTAATAAACCACGTCCTAGTCTTTCCACACTTCCAGAAGCAGACACCACCTTCAGCATTCTGGCTCTTGTCGCTTTAACACTGCAACATCAGTGATGCCCAGGGTCAGTTTTAAAGACCACCCAATTCCTTTTCTTAGTGCTCTGTTTGCTACTGTCTCTTGGTCCCACGTTTATCTGAGTGTCATATGGTATTTTATATGGACTATTTTTTTAAATGCCAAGTCCACCTGTGGTTCATGACATAACTCTTATGTGGTCATGTAGTGGGCTCCATTAATAATTAATCCATTAATATGATACTGGGTTCAGTTTTCTAGAATTTTAATAAACATTTCATTTTCTCTTTTTTGTCATGTATATAATTTTTTATTATTATTAAATTTTTAAATTTATTTTACATACCAACCACAGTTTCCCCTCCCTCCTCTGCTCCTGTTCCCTCCCCCACCTCCTTTCTATACCGCCCCCATACACTCTTCAGAAAGGGTAAAGCCTCCCATGGAAGTCAGCAATGCATGGCATATCAAGTTGAGGCAGGAATCCCACCATAGAGAATAGGTTCCAAAAAGCCAGCTTATGTGCCAGGAACAGATCCTGGTTCCACCACTAGGGGCCCCACAAACAGACCAAGATACACAACTGTTACCCACCTGCAGAGGGCCTAGGTGAGTCCCATGCAAGGTCCCTAGCTCTAGGTCTAGAGTCCATGAACTCCCACGAGCTTGGGTCAGCTGTCTCTGTGGGTTTTCAGTCATGATCTTGACCCCCCTGGCTCCCACAGTCCTTCCTCCCTCTCTTCAACAGGACTCCTGAAGCTCAGCTCAATGTTAGGTTGCAAATCTCTGCATCTGTTTCCATCAGTTACTGGATGAAAGTTCTATGATGACAATTAGGGTAGTCACCACTCTGATTACAGGAGAAGGCAGCCCCTAGAGGCATAAAGCACCATTTGCACCATTTGGAACAAGATGTGAGGGACTGGTCTCCCAACTAAACTGCCCCAATCCCTAGGCCCTAAGCCCCAAGGCACATCCCCATGTTCCTCGCCCTCCCATCTCAGCCCCAGTGGCCAACCAGCAGGTGAGAGCTCTGCAGGCAGGTCATTACGCCACCTCTGCCACCCATTGGACCACCTAACCTGCAAGACCTACTCCAGAGCACCTGGCCAGCAACTAAGAGTCCTATGGGTAGGCAAATCCGTCACTGAAGTCATCCATTGCATTCTGTAGCATTTCATTTCCTTATGGTATCCCGTGGGTGCTTTACTACCAGAATGATACTGGCCCTGTAGATTCATGTAGGAAGCACTTTTTCCTCTTTAATTTCACGTAAGGCTGTGAAAGGACTGGTACTAATCAGTTTGTTAAGCTACTTGGTAGGATTCACAAATGAAACCATCTGATTCTGAACTTGTCTTGGCTACAAATTTTTGGCTGGTGATCCAGTCACTTACTTGAGTCTTTTCATTGAAAAACAGCTGCTGAGAGTAACTGATCTAAAGTCTGTGTTTACCCTGACATCACTTTCATGGCAAGCTCTGTTTCCACTGGGCTGCCGTTTCTCTTGATATTGTACCAGATTTCACGCTCTGTTTTACATCTAGGATTTTTATAGCTTACTAGATATTTTGACCCTTCCCTTGTTGAATGCTGGTTTTGTGTTTGACCTTCTGAAAGTGTTGAACTTTGGTTCAGATAGTGAAGTTACTTACCAGGGAACTTGTTTTTTTCCAGAACGGTGATGATGCCTGTTTGTACCACTCCAGCGTGACCATGGCACAGGCTAACCTACTGCTTAGTCATGCTCTCTGGAGTCTCACTCTTCACCGTGGCTAATCAGCGTCTAAATGTCTTCCATCTTTCATCAGCTCTGATGGCTGTTCACCCTCATGGAATATGTTGTCTTCTGTCTGTGTGGTTAGCGGTCAGCAGGAGACTCACACATGCAGATTTCTGGAGGTTTTTTTTGCAGCTAATTTTTTTCCAGTTTTCTGGCCCTCATAAACCACTGGTATCATTCTACATGAATTTCTTTTTTCTTCATGTGCTATATTCTCCTTGTGGATCTCTAGAAAGTGTCATCTGAGGGACACAGGGTCATCCCAGGACATATTCCGATTTCCCCTCTTGTTTTATCTCTCTTGTTACTGCAAGACTTTGTTTGGCTGTTTATCTTACTCAGACAATAAAGTTGTGTCTCCCTTTTATACTGTGTGTCTGTTACTGATTAACTAAAGTCTACATTGTATCCCTCAGAGAACGGTGCTAACATTGAAGACATCAGGAACACAACTGAAGGTCACAAAGAAGGAAGAGAGGACTGTGCAAGCTTTTACAAGCCACCCAATGGGCTGCCTAGAAGTACACACATCATTCTTGCTAAGACTTTATTCACAACCCATTGGCCAGAACAAAGTTGAACAACCTGCACAACTACCAGGAAGTGCAACCCTACCACACGCCCTGAAAAGGAAGTGGCACGTGATCAGTATGTCGGATTGGGACAACTTTGATACAAGTAGCAGTTTATAACAGCTCAGGCTTGATAGGGTCTAGATGATATAGCCAAGAGATCAGGGAGTTTTAAATCCTGCGGATCTCTGTTCAGACACTAGTTTTCCTCTTTGATACAGGTACAACTCAGACATTCCATACCTTCCGTTGGCTTTCTTTTTTCATTATCTGGAGGACAAGGATGCGAGTGCTTGTGCCCTGGTGTCTGCGATGACCGAGTGAGCACAGACACAGGGGAAGAACTGAACACGGAGTTAGCACACGTGCTAGGTAAACCGTGGCTGCTGTCCCCGCCCCCATTCCACTCACCGTTCAAAGGAGAGTCACTCCTTTCACTTGGATGAGTACCGGTGCTCAGGTCTTCATGGTTCTCACCAAGGGCTCAACATATGCCTAAAGGTTTCCATGTTAAATACGAAATCAGAGTGCCTTTCTGTTCCATATGGGCCTGGGGTGGATGAGACTGAAACATTAAGAATTTCTTTGTTTAAGCATTTTCTTTTTTTAAAGTTTCATTAGTATATGTTGATTATACACAGTGATGGGTCTCATTATGGCATTTTCAGACATGTACACAGTATGTTTTGACCGGATTCACTTTCCACCTTTGGCTCCTCCCATTCCTGTTGACCCTGTCTTGCCTTTCAACTAGCCAACAAGCTTCCCTTCAGGGGCATGAGCACTTCACCGGTGCTCCTGATTGTCTTCCTTTTATGACCTGACCAATGAAAGTAAGTCTTACCTGTTTTTTAGCTAAGAGGAGAAGGAATGAAAAAAAGCATTAAAATGGGTACAAAGAGTGCCACAGTGTCCTTGCTTTCCGAAGTGGCTGGTGCCTCCCTTGGTTTCTTCTGTCTCTCAAAGCCTGGTCGTTTTAACCAGTTTGAAATTCTCTCCCCAACTGCTTCCCTGTATGGGTGCCCTGGGTTGGTCTTCTCTCTGTAAAGGAGCCGGGCTGAGGTAGCTGTCAATCAATGTTTTGTTTTGTTTTGTTCTTTTCAGAGCAGACTCAAAGAGCTTATTGACCTGCTGTTCTCAGCCCCTGGTACAGTGTGTGTCACACAGCTGCAACACCGTAATTGGAACTCTTTGCAGACTTAAGGAACTTAATTCGATGATTTGCTTTCAGGAGCTCTGTGTTTGCTAAAGTCACTAGAATGGATGAAAGGAAAAAGACAGAAGAAACATCACTTTGTCTTCAGCTATATTTTGATGTAGTGAGAGAAACGGGCGCTCAGTTATGCAAGGATAAACATTGTTGATCCAGAGCCAGGCATATAGCCTATGCAACAACTAATTCAACTCTGCCGTTACAGCAGCATGTCCACTGTGAGCTGGCTGTGTCCCAGTAAACCTTTTTTGATGACAAAAGCAGCAGACTGGACTCAACTTGGCCCAGAGGCTATAGTTTTCTCAATCTGATCTAGACACCTGACTTTTTCTTCTTTATCCAATAAAGGAGAAAGACAGACAGACCTTGTAAGAGAGTGTGGGTGTGCAGAAGGTAAGCACACAGAGAAGACTAGAATTGGTAGGGAAGAAAACAAGGGACTCAGAGGCTAGAGAAATGGGTCTGAGACAGAGCCAGTCTTGAATTTCCCTCAAGGTTCCTTTGTTGATCTGTGATCAAACTCTAGACAAAGCTGCCTAAGCTCTGTAAGTCAGCCCCAGTTCTGCCTTGATATCCCTGCAGACAGTGTGGTAGACTCTCCTGCCCTGTGCACACCCTTTCCGTGGGCGGGGCCTACAAGATTCTTCCCAGAGATGCCTGTTGTTCACCTGCTCTGCAAACATAAATCCTTAGTACTTTACTCTGATGGCATGCTTCTCTCTCTCTCTCTCTCTCTCTCTCTCTCTCTCTCTCTCTCTCTCTCTCTCACACACACACACACACACACACACACACACACCTAAGGTAGTGATTAAAGAATGAGTGGCCTCCTCAGCCCAGGGACTTTGCTTGAGTTTCACTAATATTGAAGTTCAAAAACACTTCCCTTCAGACCAAGAATCGAAGCTCGGCCCTATCTTAAGTTTAGGGAAATCTTTTATGAAGACAAACTGGTCTACTTAAGCAAATATCTTTAATGATTTTAGCGCGAGCAAATTCTCTCACACTTTCTGTTTGGCAGACGACCACTTAGTTTGAGTCTCGTTTGATTTCACAAATGGTAAATATGTGTGGACAGGAATATTTTTCTTTTGTGCTCCAATAAATGTTATTTTTCCTTTGTGAGGATACGACTACATTCGACTTCTAGTGTCCTTTCTTTGCCTGTGTGCAATTGCTTGGGGTGCTTCCCTGATTGTGAGGGTCCAGACAAAGGAAAAACGACTAAAACTGTAGACAGGAGTAACTCCCACGCATACGCATCTGCGTGTGCATGCGCAATAGGGACTGGACAGCATTGCGCTGTGGCATCTGCAATGCGCGCAGCGAGGATTCTCAGAGTCACTGTTCTACACTAGGAGATCTCAGAGTCAGTGTTCTCCATTCCCTCACAGACGGTGCCACTTTGCGGGGCTTGGGTGAGAACGCCCAGTGACTGCTTCCTGTGGGTAGTCATTCCCTGGCAGTTTCAGGCCTCTCTACCTGCCCTACCCCTGAGCCAAGCTTTCAAGAGAAGCGCCTTGCATTCGTACCTGCTGTATGCTAAGCGCGAATCTAAGCCCTTTCTGTAAACTTGCCTGTTTAAATATCAGAGCAACACACAAAACAACGGGGCTATGAACATTCGTATGATACCGATGAGAAAGTATGGAGGCTTAGGAGATTGAAGACCACAAAGCTAAAAAATGGTACTCCAGGATTAACTCCCAGGGAATCTAATCCTCCTCCATTCTTAACCACCACCCATGCCTCCTCCTAAATTTGCAGTGAGGATGTTTTCCTTGCCGGACATTGTACTGTGAATACAAATTAGGAACAACAACAAAAACCACCACCACCAACAAAGAAACAAAAACAAAAAAACATGTTTGCAGCCCTCAGGGCTTCTGATCTAGTATGACAGACCTGTAGAAACACATGAGTGTACATACACACACACATACATGCACACTAAAATGGATGAACAATGACTTAAAGTTTGTGTGCTGGAAGCTTGATTCAAGCATGGTGTTGTCAAAAGTGGTGGGACCTTTAAGAGTAAGGAGTAGTGGCATTGTCCCCTAAAGACCGTGTTAGCATAATTTTCCTGAGAACCCCTGTGAGTCCTCAATTTCTTTCGGGTCTCATGCCTTGCCATGTAATCTTACTCTCCCGCATACTCCTGCCATGATGGTGCCATCCTCCAGGTGATGATGGGTCCCTTATCAGAGGAGCGTTGTGTATTCTTTAAGTGTTCACAAGTGTGAGCTAAATAACCTTAAAAGAAAAAAAAAAAAAGCACCTAGTCTCACACATGTCATTACAGTGAGAGAAAAATGGACCGAAGCAGCATTATGTGTATGAAACAAGAGAACAAGTGAGGTCATTGCCGGAGGATTCACTCTGGATGTGTCCAGAGGTCAGACGGAAGACAGAGACTATGGGAGGAAAGAGCTGCTGGGCAGAGAAACTAGCAGTGTGCAGTCGGATGTCCACAAGAATGTGGTGTTTTGAGTGAGACCAAAGTCACCGACCCGACGACATGATGTTGCCAAACACTGAGAGCTTTTGGCATACAAAGGCTCCTGGTGCCTGGCCTTGTCCCCTTGCCAGGGCACTGATTGATGTGTAGCTTGTGGCTGTGGCTGTGCTTCTTCCCGGAGAGGTGCTTGTTGTGGGGCAGTGGGACCTCTCCAGGAAGCCGCAACCCCAGTACACATCCTGTGCAGCTTGTGGCAGGCGACCCTGTCACCAAAGGACAGCGTGCTCCCCATTCCTCTCTTCTCACCTGCCCTTCCCATACCATTGCTCCTCCAGGAGCCGCCCTCATTTGTTCAAAATTCCTCATGGATCTTCCTCTAGGGCTACTGACCTGGGAATGCAGGCCTCCTAACCCTGTGGCAGTTGCCTTGCTTTCTGTCTGGCTGACCCTCATCCCAGTGACTTTTCTCTGACTGTCTAAGAAATTCACGTTACAACCTTGTTCTTGTGTCTGCCTGGAGAAAAGGGTCAATGGAAACGTTTCCTCCAGGAACCGCATTGGAAACGGGAGTAGACATTGACTCGGCACTGATTCACTCTCCTTTCAGCCACACAGGGTCTGGTCCTTGGCAGACATTGTTTCATTCTTTCAATACTTTAGTTGTAGATGGCATATTCTTTTTTTTAAGCAGGTCTTCAGTTGGGGTAGTCAGACTGATATTAATTCACAACACACCCCCAGGTTTGGGCATGGTCGCGCATGCCCAGCAGGACTAGTCACTTCCGCCGAGTCATTTCCGGGTCAAACATCTCCTGTGACTCAGGACTGTGGCTTTAGGCGGTTGTGTAAAGCACACAATTCAACCATGTGATCTATGTGCATGCGTAGAATAGCCACATGGGCCTGTGTGTGCAGGGGCAGCCCAGCCCTTATAAGCCGGCGTCATGATTCCCAGGCCGCCTTTACTCACGTGTCTTTCTGCAGGCCTGTGCACATCTGTCCCTCTCCCTTATCTTAATAAAACTCTTGTTAGTGGATTCTGTTGTGTTTCTTGACTTTTCCTCGCAGGGTAAGAGAGCCACAAAAAACCAACACAGACCACATTGACTTTGTGCCTTGCTCGATTACAATTATGTCAGGCAACGTGGCACACCTCTACCTCCTAATCATGAAGTTTCAGTGGCTCTAGAACCACGTATCCCATCATGAACACATGAGGGGGACTAAATCCAAGAGTAGATCCCAGTTTCCCTGGTGACTCACCTCACCTTTGAGAGGGCCCCCTCGCCCCATGCCACTCAAACACTTTCCTTTTTTAAAGAGATCCGGGACTAAAGTTATGTATTATTTTAAAAGCACGAGGAATCAGCAGTGCATCTCCTGAGTTGGCAACTTCGAGACCAGTGTTGTCTGGACAGAAGTTTGCCAATTTGCAGAGAGTCTTTCCCTGTTTGGCTCTGAGTGAAGTGGGAAGCTGGAACCCTTCCTCTGGCTGCATGCCTGCCTACCTAACTCCCAGGAATGATTTGCATATTAATGAGATAATGTCTGAGAAGTGCTCTTAAGGGAAAGGAAGCAGATAAAGGCAGGACATGGCCATGGCTGCTCTGCAGCTTGACCTCAGTGCTGCTGGGAAACTGAGGAGCTGCCTTTCCCTTCCCCATTCCTTCACTCAAGTGGCTGGATGGATCCTTGCTCTCCAGAGAGACTGGAAGTTCACCGTTCCCTCTGGCCACACGCCACCTTCTTTATTCTAAGGAAAACAAAATACGAAATTTAAGTGATTCACCTAAGGTCATCCAGTTTCTGAGCGCCCAGACTGGGATTTCAACACAGAACTCTAACACAGAGTTCCCCGGAACCCCTCATGCACATACTGTCCCACTGTACAAAGTACAATATAGGCTCTTCAGTGGCCCCGACTCCACAGTGAGGACGATCTAGACTCTAGAATCTATAGGAAGCTAATTGGGTCAAATAACACTGCCATGAGTCCAGCTGTGGCACGTGGAAGGGATTCTGCACCAAGCATCCAGAGTCATTCCTGGGGTTTTCTTTTCTTTTTCCCCCATTCCCAAAACTCTGTGCACAACAAGCCAGGTGTGGTACTTTAATCTCAGCACTTGGGAGCAGAGACAGAGGCAGGTGGAACTATACAAGTTCGAGGACATCCTAATCCAAATAGCAAATTCCAGGACAGCCAAGGTTACATGGTGAGATCTGTCTCCAGAAATTAAAAATTCATTAATAACAAAAAACCCTCTGTGCTCAAGAACCCCTGTATAAGTATGGGTTGGTATTAATGTATATTGTTGGATAGGGGTGCTCCACAGTTCATCTCCCTTATAGGACATAATCAGTTCCTACAAAGGACACATTTCCTGCAGTTCTGGAGGCACTGTGGGACAATGGAAAGACTTCCTCTAGAGTCTGTCCTTAACTTTGCCTTCTTACTAGAAGTGAGACTGTGACTAAACCATGAGCCTCCATGATGTATAAAATGTTAATTGGGGATAAAGAAAAGTAATCTGAAGGGAAAGAATGACAGCCTAATAACCCAAGGCTTCTCCCAGAATGCACCTGGAGCTCCCTTGCCACTGTGTTCAAAAAGTTAGGATCAAAGACAGAGCTGATACCTTGCACACATTCAAGTCACAGTGAAGAATTTAGTGGCTCCTAATGGATACAGTTATCCCTCAGCATCCCTGAGGATTGATCTCAGCCCCTCCTGCAGTCCTGTGGGTACCAAAATCCACAAAGGCTCGGGTACCTCATATGACAAGGCAAAATGACTGAATGTCACTGAGATGGGACTCCCATGCAGTCCATATCATCTCACTGCTACTTCTAGTATGCACATCATTATATGCTCTGTGCAAACAGTTGCCATAATGTGATGTTTAGACAGTGATGGCCACATGAAGATTAACATATGTTCAGCTCCCAGGCAATTTCTTTTTCAAGTGTGGTCGGTTGAATCAGTAGCTACAGAACTATAGACTGGTGCTGAGGATGTTAGAGTGTTGCTGTACCAACCCGGATGCCCATTCTGGACCCTCAGTGTGAGGAAAATGCATGGCTGTTGGGTTAAGCCACTGTAGAAAGGTTTCCATAACAATAATTATTTCACCAGATCACACAACAATGAATAAAAAATTCACGAAGGCTGGGATGTGGTGGTGGACACCTTTTAATCCCAGCACTCTGGAGGCAGAAGCAGGCAGATCTCTGTGAGTTTGAGGCCAGCCTGGGCTACAGAGCAAGATCCAGGACAGGCACCAAAACTACACAGAGAAACCCTGTCTCTAAAAACAAACAAAACAAATCCACAAAGTGATTGAAATATGGCTCATCAGTGATGGCCCTTGTGCTAAGTTGTAGTGTGACTTCATTGATTAGGTAAGATACTTTTATGCACATGTGGTTAAAACATATGTGCATAATTATAATCAAATTCAGATAAATTATAGAACCTCTGTAAATGACCTATAACTTGACAGTTATTCATATGTTGGAGTAGAGGCACAAAATGATTCCGAATCTGTGTGATTTTTACAAAGATGGGATGAGATTTCAGTGCAACCACTGTGAGCACCAAAATAATCAGATGTTCAAGTTCTCTGGATATTTTGTATTTCCCCTTTGAACCAGAATCCCCTCAAATGCAGAATGGAGTCGGGGGTGTTCCTCAGAAGAATCATGCCTCTCACCTCGTGCTGACCTTTCACCTACTGCTGACCTCCTTAGCTAGCTACTGACGTCACAAGCAAAGAAAGAGGGGCCAACAACCGGCTCTAGCCCTACTTTCTTTCAGCCCTTTCTTTCTTATCAGTAACTGAGATTGGAGAAGTCAGAGTGTGACCCTATCAGGAAGCCAATGGCATATTTCAGTTAACACACTGGTTATTGTTGAGAACAAAGTATACATGTGTGTATATACCAGCTACACCAGTACACACTGATTTCTTTATGCACTGGCGTGAATAAGAATGGCCCTCTTAGTTCACAAATTTAAATGCTCAGGAGCGGCGCTGTTTGAAAGGATTAGGAATTATGGCCTTGTTGGAGGAGGTGTGTCACTGGGGTGGGCTTTGGGGGTTTCAAAAGCCCAAGTTAGCCTCATGGCTCTCTTTCTTTGCAGCCTGTAGATGCAGATGTAGAACTCTCAGTTTTTTCTCCAGTACCATGTCTGCCTGCACGCCACCATGCTTCTTGCCATGCTGATAATGGACTAAAAGCTCCGAAATTGTAAGCAATACTGTGCCATTGTATGTTGGAAGTATGTGATCTATTTTTTCATTTTGATTTTACAGGGAGTTACAATTAAGAGATTGCATGTGTCTCAAGAAAAGACTTTGGATTTTGGACTTTTTTTTTTTTTTTTTTTTTGGTTTTTCTGAGCCAGGGTTTCTCTGTGTAGTTTTTGGTGCCTTTCCTGGATCTCGCTCTATAGACCAGGCTTGCCTCGAACTCACAAAGATCCTCCTGCCTCTGCCTCCCGAGTGCTGGGATTAAAGGTGTGCACCACCACTGCCTGGCTGGATTTTGGACTTTTAAACAGTGTTGAGACTGTGATAGACTATGGGGACTTTTGAAGATGGACTAAATACGTTTTTTTGCATTTTGACATGGCTACAAGCATATGGGAGTCAGGGAGTAGAATGTGGTGCTTTGAGTCCCATGAATTCAAAGTGCTTAGGGAGCGGCATTATTTGAAAAGATTAAGAATTATGACCATGTTGGAGGAAGTATGTCAGTGGAGGGGGGAGGGCTTTGGGGTTTTAAAAGCCTAAGCCAGGCCCAGTGGCTCTCTCTTTTTGCTGTCTGCAGATCCATGTGCAGAACTCTCAGCTCCTTCTCCAGCACCATGTCTGTCTGCATGCCGCCATGTTTCCTGCCACGATGATAATGGACTAGACCTCTGAAACTGTAAGCCAGCCCCAATTATATGCTTTCCTTTGTAAGAGTTTCTATAGTCATGGTGTCTCTTCACAGCAATAGAACATTGGCTAAGTCACTTCATGTGAGTCAAACTATCTTATATTTGTATTTAAAGTTGGCATTTTGGACTACCAAAGTGCATGGTGAAACTCATGCTAAATTTAAGTACTTAGAAAAATGTCAAAATGATATGACAATTTAAGATGGACAGAGAGTTAGAGAGAGAGAGAGAGAAAGAGCAAACGAGTGAGAAAGAGAGACACTGTGGGAAATCTGTGGGGAAAAAGAGAGATGGCTTCTATTTTAGGACTCCTCGCTACACTTTCATTCCTTTTATTTGAACAAAAGGCCCACATTTTATTTTGCAGCAGGGACTGCAAATTATGTAGCCTCCTGGACTCAACTGAGATAGGATAACAAATATCTGACAGTGACTCTAACATTGTCAGTGTTTTGGGGACATGTAACATTAGAAACTCAAGATTCAGCAAAGGCCACAGACTGGAGTTAAAGAAGTTAATGCCACTCTTACACTGAAGATTCTGCAGGTTGACAGAGACTGACCAGAACTGTGTGCCTGACACAGTTGCAATGTTGCAGAGCCAAGACTGAAGGGCTCAGCGGCGCTGCTCATGGCTGGCGCGGCTACCACAGCAGCTGAGGTTTGGTCGGCACTGAATACCGCAGGTATAGAGACGGTGGCGGAAGAATAACGAGCCATAGTTACCTTTTCAGAGTTTTATTAGGAGGAAGGAGAAGAGAGAGAGAGACAGAGACAGAGACAGAGAGAGACAGAGAGACTGCGCGGAAGGGAAGTACAGAGAGAATGCGGAGAGAGGGCACGTGGGAGGGCACTTCCGCTTTTTAGGCGGAGACAATGTCGCAGGCTGATGACATAATAAGGACAGACTCCTTACAAAGGCTCTCTTTAGTACCCCAATAGTGACTCATTGCTCACCTCTGTGTCTGATCTAGTGTCTTTTTGACTCCAGAGTAGAACCTTTGAGATGCATTCTCAGCAGACCATTAGTTTTCAGCAGCCTGCAAGTGAGAAAGGTCATCAAAGGCCTAAACCTTCCAGTGCTCTGCTGTAACCTGCCCATCTGATGCTCCCAGTGCATTTGGAAAATGCCTTGATTTATGACTCTTTTTGGCTTCTGTAAAAGCTACATGGGATCACCTCTTTGTTGGATGATATTATTTGCAGGAACCTGAATCCATGTGTCCAGGTCACAGTCATCGTCTCTGGTTCAAAGATAAACTTTCCTTTAAGCCCTTTGAGGCAAGAGCTGTGTTTTATGTCCCAGATGCATCATTAGTTTTGATGTTGTAGCACACTGTATTTTTACATGCTGGATCTTCCCTTTTCAATGACAATAAAAAAAAAAAAAAAAAAAAAAAAAAAAAAAAAAAAAAATTAAAAATGTGATACTACACATTACAAATAAAAAGAAACATCAACACCCAGCTTTGTCTGTTTGTCCAGGATGGCCAAACTTTGCTCATGATCCTTTAAGCCTCCCACCCCTGAGAGTGAGAGGACAACGTGAATGTCTTCATACCCATGAAGGAACACTCACTGGGTGTGGTGTTGCTGGAGGCCAGAGGACGTGGTTATGCTGGTCTTTGATCAGAGATACAAAGTTCTTACAGATAGCCCAGTAGTGGGAAGAAACATACAGAAGTCTGAAAGGTCAAATGATCTATTTAGAGTCTTGTCAACAATAAGTTGCCAGAGATGAAGGGGTACAGGTCTCTCAGCATTCCCTGTATAAACTATGACCTCTCTTCAGTCTCTCTCTCTCTCTCTCTGTCTCTCTCTCTCTCTCTCTCTCTCTGTCTCTGTCTCTGTCTCTCTCTCTCTTCTCTCTCTACTATGAAGAATGGGGAGTAAGAAGCTTCCGGTCGATCATGTCTGCCTTATCACCAGGGCAGGTCTGCCTGTGTCAAGTACCCTGCTTGTGTTTAATTTGTACCCACTACTTTTACAACTTAAGAGTAAAGAAAACAACCTGTGACTTGGAAACCGTATGTCCTGACACATTAAGCTGCATAGAGTCTGTAGGTGACAGAATGGAGCCTCTGTGGCCTCTGGGGGTGTTGTCTGTTCCTTCTTTGTGGAATGATGTTCTTTGTCTCCTCATCTAGACAAACTCTTTATCTATTTAACAAATATTCAGGGTCTACTCTAGACCCTATCCTGCTTTAAGTTCCTGGGAGATGATGAGGAACAGGGCACAGTGTGGGCGCTCTTGGAGCAACACTCTGATAATGTCAGAGTTGCTCTGCAAGATGCAAGAAGCATCACCTTCTCCAGAGACTGGACTCCTCCACTCCCCCTCTGGTTGGTTACACTTCCCCTTAATGTCTAATACTTTTTGCATACAGGTTTTGCTTACTTAATTATTTACATTTACTGGTAGATGCCTGTCTGTCCTTAATGAATGACCACTTTAAGAAGGCAGGGCCTCGTTGATTCTGCCCACTGCTATATTCCAGAGCCCATCCGCCCATTTTTTTGGCTTCCATGAATGCTCGCTGAGTGTATCTAGTTGCATGCTTTCCCTAAAGGTGGGAGAATTTGAAAATATTTCAGCCAAAAGGTGGCACTGTAGGGAAGTAAAAGAAGCTTCTAACTGGCCAACTCCACAGTTCCTGAGGGTTCTTGCTGGTCCTAGTCACAGGCTAATGTTAGTGTAGTTATTAACCAGGAGTAAGGCATTCCTGGCCTTGTAGATGCTTTTATGCTGACATATAGCTGAAATCTCTTAAGAGGATCAATGAATGTAAAGATCTTGCATTTACTAGGAATATTACCATTTCTGTGACTGTTAAAGGGACTTTCAAATTGATATACCTGAAATCCTAATTACTCTGAAGCATGTATTTATTAACCATTACTAGGACTAATCTAATAGGATAAGGGCATGTAGGATTTTCCTGTTTCTGTGGTTGTATAGAAAATGAAAAATATGAAATTATTACATTTCGCTGCTAAATTATTTCCCAAATTCCAGCACCTTCTTATGAAACATTCTCAGAGTTTGCTAAGCTCTTCAGGACAAAAATGATGTAATAACTGACAGCCTCTTCAAAGGCTTCAGGAGCAAAGTCACAGAGTGTAGCCAGGCAACCCCAAGATAAAATCTACTCATGATGCAGGCCATAAATAATGAATGGTGGTTTTCATATTTTAGCGTAGGCCACCTGGGTGCCTGTGGTGCCCAAGGCTAGTCACCAACTTTAGCACTGTACCTCCCCCACAAATTCATGATCTTTTCCCCCCTATGTGTTTATTTTACAACAAAACAAATGTATATTTTCTGTTATTTTCATATGAAATCTCACCTTTGCGTGTGCATGCATTTGCATGTGTGTGTGTGTGTGTGTGTGTGTGTGTGTGTGTGATGGGAGGATGCTGGTAAAATACAATTCATTTGAAAGCAGTATTTGTTTTGTAGTCCACTTTACAGATGAAATACGGGGCCATTGCCTTGAGGTCTACTAACTAGTTGGAAAGAAACTGTACACACCTGTTGGGTGGCTGGCTTTTGGAAGTTCTTGAGGAGCAGACACCAAATCAGCAATCACCTTCCGATTTGGGATCCGTATTATATCATACATTATAATAAAGGCCATGATGTGAATTTTCTGCAGACCCAACAGAAAGTTTGAACAGATGTCAGAGAGAGTGGATTTCATCGCTGATTATTCCGTGGAGACTTTCTGGGGTGACTTCCTAGCAGAAAAGAACAAAAGTACGTCTCCTACAAATCCTTAGAGACTGTCTGGGTCTTTAAAGTTTGAGGGCCTGGAAAATACTGCAGCTGTAAATTTTAAATTGTTAGTCTTAAAAAAAGTGTAGCCTCATAATCCTGAGTGACCTCTTGGTAGTTAGTTATAGAAGGCTGGCTCTAAGCACCACCCATGCATACCAAAATCTGAGGGCCTCCAAACGCTTTATAGAAAAAAGCACAGTACTTGTATGTGACCTATTCACATTTTCTTGCCTTAATTTCAAAATTACTTCTCATATCTAAAATGCTACAAATCATATATATTATATTGCATTATTTAAAAATAATGACAAGCAGAAGCTTGTACCTATTCAGTGCAGACATAGTTCTCTTTAAAATAAAATTTAAAAACGCAACTGGTGGTTTTTAGCTATAGGTGCTTTGATCCTGTCCCCATGTTTTCTTAAGTATAAAAGCCAGATCCTGTGTGGCCCTTAACAGAATTAGTTTACAGATGGGTACTTCCCCTTAAAGAAACAATGACAATTATTATGAGAACACAGCAATGTATGCTTCAAAATACAACACCAGCACACAGTAAGGAAAACACATCATCAGCGTGAGAAGGCATCCACTTTCCCTTGGCAAGGGGCACCACATTCTCCACAGGCTGAGTGGCGCCAATGGATTTTGGCAAGATTCACTGGAGGAAGAAAATGCCAGGTTGACAACTTTCATTTTCCCCTGTGGAGACACCACTCTGTAAAGTTAGCTTGTGGACAATAGCTGCCCTGAACACCCTTTAAAGATGCTCACAGAACACCTGAGGGGTGGGGCTGAAAGAAAGCAGCGCCTGTTGGGTTGATAGAGGAAATTAACATTCGGGGTGGAGATTACTTTTCTCTTTACAGATGCTAACACATATAGATATATACATATAGACTAACATATAGATACACACATAGAACATACACACATAACATATATATGAATGTGTCAAGTAGTATATCCCATGCTATTGCCAGCATATCCTGTGAAAGAGAAGCTCATGATAATTCAGAGATGGGTGCTGATGACTAACAGACGTTTTATAGTGTGCACGTGCTGGAGTGGGGCGTCTGGAAGACTTGCCTTTAGGTCTCTTGAATATTTGCTAGTCCATGAGAGGTGATTTGGGAAAGTGCTGAAAGAGCATTTGACGTCAGAAAGGAGCAGACCCTCTGGAGTCTGAAGAGACAGACAATTGAAGATGCTCCAGTCAGGGGCGGAGGAGGGGGTGGGTGAGTCATGCTGAGTTTTGTGTCTGTGGGAGTGCTTTCAGATGTTGAACCTACCCTCCTGCCATAGCAACAGAATCCCTTCTTCCTAGTGGACAGTGGGAGAAGCAGGTATGATGTCCTGGAAGCTGGCTGACTCTGTGGTTCCCGAATCCCCAAAATAGTGTTTTTTTCTGAATGACATTGTCAATCAATTGCAGCACTAAACCAGATTCAAAAAATATGCAATGTGGCTGAAGAGATGGCTCAGCAGTTAGGAGCACTTGCTACTTTTTCAGAAGACCCAGGCTTGGTTTCCAGCACACATATAACAGCTTACAACCTCTCATAACATTCGTTCCAATGGGTGTGGTGCCATCTTCTAGCCTTCTCGGGCACCAGGCATGCACGTGGTACACATACATACATGCAGCAAACTGCTCATATACCTAAAATAAAAAATAAAAGTAAATCTTTACACACACACACACACACACACACACACACACACACACACACACGCTACGAATCCTGGTTTCTTTAAGCACTGTGTATACATTTTCTTTATGCAGGTAGCACTCTGTATTAGGTGGGTTTTACTGTTTTACTTTTTTTTTCCCTAAATGAAACAATCAAAATCCAAAATCATCAGTAATAATCAGATGAAGGCAACATTCACCAGTCAAGGTCCAGACATGATCTTCCTCCCTTCTTTGTGCTAAACTTGCAGCCGAGGAGCATAACTATATGACTGGGAGTGCTGTGTAAGGTTAATCTTCTCAGTGTGGAAATCCAGGGGCACAGGGGACAAAAGCCGCCGGGCAAGTGAGATCTTGAAGAAGGAATCCTAAGTCCTTGAAAAATAAGCTGGTCTAGACAACAGGTCCTACTCCTCAAGGGCTGGGAGATGATGAGTGAAAAGGGCACTTGTAAAAATAGTTTTACTGGCTATTGATATTTATGTACCAGCCCATCTATGTGGCAATTCAGCCCCAGAGGGCAGATCTGGTTTGGTGATGATGGTGTGCAATATCCCCTTGGATGCATGCTTTCTGGTTTCTGATATATAAATGAAGTCAGTGAATGGCTCTCTAACTTGACTGTATACCTAAGCACCTGAGAACTTTAAAACTATATGTAGTATGGACCCATACCAGACTAATTAAGTCAAGGTTTCTGGGAGTGTGGAGATGCCTATTAGGATTTTTCACAAAGCTCTCCAGGCAATTCCAACTGTAGCCAGGATGGATTACCTCTATCAGACCTTGTCTAGAGTCCTGGAACTTGCTCTTCAGGGCAGATGTGGGAAGTCTAGTTGGTAGTCACTGTGGCAGAGAAAGCAGGAAGTGTATTTGGTAAGACCTCTGCCGGCCTTGCTGAGTCTCTGTAGGCATCTCAAAGTAGTGATTTCGAGGAAATGTAAGCAGTGGTTGGTACAAATGTAGACAGTGGTTGGTAAGGTAAAGCCATAAGGAACATGGAAAAAATTCAGAGAAAAAAAGATGCCTACCTTGACACAAAGTTATTTAAAACTAGGGATGCTTCTTTCTTCCTTTCTTAGGATCTAAGAACACAGTATAACACAGCACAATGCCCAGAGCATTTCTTGGTAGGGAAGCGGCTTTTCCTTTTCTCGGGCCTTACTTTGGGGCTCTTTCCTTTATGTGATGTTTCCTTATGATGCCAGCTCATCCAGATGGTCTAAGTTACCAGGCATCTTCTCAGGCTTTCCACTGTTTTTAAATTTCTCTGTATTAGGGAGTTGTGAAGGCACCTGAACTCAAGTTGGAACCTTACTGTGTCTCCAAAGAGACAGAACCGTTTATACGGTTGAAGTGACAGATGTTATTCAAGAACCAAGAACTGCCGGCTTCCCATTGATCCATCCCATTGGTCGACCCTTGCAGCCTTTACAACCACCACAGGCCGTGAGTACTGCTGGGGAGAGGAAGTCAAATGCTTCCTACCACTGGGATCTGACAGTCCTGAGTGGTCCTCAATCAATATATTAGTATCCATGATCACCTCTCTCCTGGTCCCAAGAGCTCTCCAGCACACACAGCAAAGACTCCATTCTTAAATGTGAAACCAGAGACTAGCTCACACAGGAGTCTCCCATCTAGAACCAGATTTGACTAGGTCTTATCTCTCAAGAGAATACCAATAAGCAAGAAACAAAGTCATGATAAAACCATAGTTCCCTGAAGTACCCAACATAGGTGCAAATCTGAATCTCCACGCTTACTCTGAAAAAAGACCCAAGATCACCCAGAACCTGTTCAGAGTGGCAACTTCTCATTAGGTTAGACGTGGGCAAGGTTCTGGATGAATTTGGCTTCTAGGTCAACACCAGCGAGTAGTGTAAACATAGCCGAGGTGATATACCCGCCACGGCATCCAAGCTCTTAGCTATTCTGCCAGGTTTGTACATTTTCCCTTAGGTGTTAAGTATTAGGCTCATGGCCACTGAGCGAGGATGGGATGGCAAGATGCACATGCAGCGACTGTGTGAAGAGCTGCTGGTCTGCGAGGCCAACAGCTGCAGTGGCGTCCAGCGCTAGTCCAGTGCGAGCCAAGACCACACAGCCCACCCGGCGGGGCCTCCTGCTGAGCGCAGGGTGCTGCGGGGACGCGCCCCATGCCTGCGAGCTGCGCCTACTTCTCCAGGCACGCAGGGGCGGGCTCGGCGCCGCTCGGAGCTGCCTTCCCATTGGTCCAGGGACATGCCGGTCCGGGAGTGAGCGTTTGCAAAGTTTCATTGAAGGAGGAGAAGCGCGCGCCCTCCGGGGAGCCGGGGCTGCGTGGCTCCGGAGAGGCTGCTCCACCGCGGGTTGGGGACGCGGGGGTATCTGCACGGCTCCTGGGCTTTCTTTTCTCACTGAAGTCGCGGCCGTGGCGCCGCGCACTGCGTGACTGGGTCTTGGTTGCCTGTCCAGGCTCGCGCGGGCGGTTCCTCGCGGTGAGGATTGGACTCGCATCCCCGCAGGCTGGCAGCGCGACCCCGGCGTGTCGGGGATGGTTCTGCGCGCCCCACAGCTGGCTCCCGGCTCTCCCTGGCCTGAAGCTGGGGGGCGCTGAGGCTGAGCGGAGCAGCGGCTCAGCGATCCGCCCCGAGGCCCGGGCTGCAGGACGCGGCTTCCAGAAAGCCGGGCCGTCTTTAGCGCACCGGGAGCGCCACGGTCCGTGTGGACATCGGAGACCCGGCTGTGCCGCCCGGACACGCTGCTCGGCAAAAACTCCTGGCCATCCTTGAACGCCGCCTCCTGAGTAGGCAGAGGACAGCTAGCTTCCTTCATTCCCGCTCCTCGCCGCCCCCATCCCTCACCACTCCCAGAGTGTCCCTCCCTTGGCTCCTTCCCAGGCGACCCCTGAAGCAGCTGCGGCTGGATTGCACACTTCATGGGCGGGCCGCAGGGGCTCGGGCGCCTGGCTAGGTGGCTGCCGAGAGCCCCGTGAGCCGCGGGTCCAGCCCGTCGAGCGCGCCCTCGGGGCGGAGAGCGCCGCGCCAGCCGAGGCGATGCCAGGGTGGCTACGAGCCGCCGGCCTCACGAGGCCCTAGGAAGGCATGGGCCTGACATCCCAACTCTAGGGACCCCCGAGCTTCGCCCCACTGCTCGGACTAGCAAGGACCCACGACACGATGGCTTCGGAAGTGGTGTGCGGACTGGTCTTCAGGCTGCTGCTCCCCATCTGCCTGGCAGTAGGTGAGTGTGGTGTGCTCACGGAGGTGACTAAAGAAGACGGAGAGGGTCCAGAGCTCTGGGATTCAGTTCTGAGAGCCGGCTGCGCAGTCTGTGTGGCAGGGGCTTCAGATATGCGTTGTCGGGAGTGTGACAGCCCTGCGCTCTAACTTGGCGATCTAGGGCGCAGGATCAGGGTCTTTTTTAGACAGTTGGGGTAGCCAGGATTGGCACTCAGTGGGGACCCGTTCAGTTGAATTTAGTCTCTCGTGGACTTCCTGTAGAGGAGTACTGACGTGTATATAAAGGATGATGGTGGGGCTGGGAAGTGATTGTAGACCAACGATTGAACTTTGTTAGAACACTACCCCCACCACCAGCACCGCCAGCACCGCCCGCATCAGCAGCTCCAGCACCAGCATCACCACCCTGCGAGCTTCCCCAGACGCTCAGCACGTTGTGCAACCAGAAGGGGCTCAGGACGTCTCTCCTTCAGCCCTATGCTCCAGCAACCAAATAGGAAGAAGTGAACGATTCCAATAGCAGTAAAAAGACAAGGAGACACCAGGCAGGAGGAGCTGCCTTGATGATTCTCTATGCTACCTCCACAACAGCCTCTATTTACAAGGAAAGGGGCTGGATGCCGAGGCTGTAGAGTACCACCAGACCAAACCCCACACTTGCCTTGCCAGCTTTCTCCAGATGTTTAAAGGATTAGAAAATGGGATCTAAAGTCACTCATTGGGACAGACCAGACTAAGAAAGTCCCTTGGGGAGCCTCAGTGATTCTCCCAAGGAGCACCTCCTCCTTCTCCTAGGTGCCTCTAGGGAGTTAGGAGAAGGTGTCAGGTCTGAAGATCACCGCAGCTGTAGGAGGGCAGGAGTCTGCAAGTTTTTGCACCGAGTGTCACATTCAATCCTGGTGCTAACAATGACAGAACTCCAAAGCCCAGGCTTTCTCTCTACCCCTGCCAGAGCTAGAAAATACAATGCAATACCAAGTTGTGTTTACAAAGAGATCCTTGCCTTCCCACAAAAGGCAACTCGCTTTTTGTTTGTTGGATTTGTTTTTGTATCTTGACAAGAGTTAGGGGACTGGGAATTACATTGATGTTATCTGTTCAGGTCATTGAAAGGGAGTTCTGGAGTTTGGATGTCTACAGGAGTCACAGCTTTAGCCAGAAGCCTCGGAGACACTTAGGTACCAGAAACCAGGGGCTCTGGGGGAGGAGTAAGCAGAAAGAGGCATAGCAAGCACCATGTGCTTCTAGAAGAGAAGCAGCCAGGCCGACAGGCTGGCATTGACCTGGACTGTGAATTTCCAGGTTCCAAGCAGGGCGATTTGGGCAGTCATCATTGTTCCGGTGTGCTGGAGGAGTGTGGCTTCCTGGAAGACCACGGGAACTTCTCTCTCTCTCTCTCTCCTAGTTTTGAAAGCAATTTTGAAAAGGTTTCTTTAGGAGCATGGCACACAGGTGGTGGCACTGTCTCCGTCTCCTGTCTTGATATCCCTAACTAGCACCTTGTGGGTTGGGTTTGTTCATTGGGAGTAAGTTAGGTCTCAAGTTCACCAGGCACTTTCAGTTTGTTAAGGGGAGGCTCCTTGGGTCAGAAGCCCCCCCCCCCCCCCCCAGTGCATAGCCTTTTCGCCTCCCCCAGTGCACACCCCCAGCTCCATCTCTGTCTTCACCTACTGCTCTGGGTTGTCTAAGCCCTTGCCTAGGGCAGCAGTTTTGCATTGACTGTTGGAAGAATTAAACAGGTGGCCACCTACAGCCCTCTGGGGCCACTGTGTGAAGTGACAGCAGGGAGTGGTCCCTCAACTGACTGTCATCTTATCCAGGGTTGGGGCTTCTGTAGGACTCCGCTCACTGCTCCCCTTTCTCCAAGTCACAGTGGCTGTGTAGGAGTATTTCCTCTAGACACTGATGATGCACTACTGAAGCCCTTTAGAGGGACAGATGCACTCAGCCATCTAGAGGGAAGTACTATGAGTCCAGAGGCACCAGGAGGCCTGGGGCAAAGCAAGGGCCCTGCTCCAAAGCCGTGGTCCCAGCTCCATCATGCCTATTGCTTCCACAGCCCCTCCCCGCAGTGCCCCTATGTGTAAGCTTGAGCCAAGGGGCTGGCTCCATCTCAGGATGCAGATGGAGTCTGCTCTGAGGTTAGGACTTTCTTGGGAGGAGCTGGACTTGCAGGGCCACAAGAATAGGATTCCCTGGCCCCATCCCTCTTCCTTGCAAGTTTCCTGGACAGCTGAGTCAGTCCAAGGGACTATGGGGGGCACCTCCCCTGTTTTACTCTGCACTCCCACACCTCTGTGAGTTAAGGAGATGTGGGAGCATGCTGATGTATTTGTGGATATATGAGTATGTAAGAGTGTATGCTTAGTGTGTGAATACACGTGGATATGTGTTGTGTGAGAGTGTCAGATAATATGAATTAACCCCCCCCATGTGTGTGTGTGTGTGTGTGTGTGTGTGTGTGTGTGTGTGTTTGGTATTAGGTATTGGTGCCCTCAGCTCAGCCTATAATGTGTGACTTCTCCCAAAGTCTAATGTTGGAAGAGGGGAGAGAAGTCACTCGATGGAGAGAGAAGAGCTTCTGGGGAGACTCACACCACGAATCCCTTGCTCGTTGGCTGTTATTTAGGAAAGATGACCCAGGTCCTGAGATGCATGGTACCTTGAATCACTACCCTCTTAGGAAAATTGGGTAGAAATCACCTTATTTCAACACTTGGTTTCCTTCTACAGGAAATCGAGATTTTCAAGGTTATTGAGAGTTTTTAGGTCTACTTGTTCCCAAGGTGCCACTAAATCAAATGTTCAGATTTCCCTAATATCCTGGGCATGGAGATCACAGTGACCTGCTTGCCATTAGAATCGATTTTGCATTTTCTCCATCTATTTTTATATCTGGGCAAGGCAGCCTTCAAAGCCTAGCCTTTATAGACACTCACATATATTTCCGTTAAACCTTTTTCTTTCACAGGATGTTGACATTTTCCTGTAAAAGTGCCCTACCCTTTTCAACTAATGAGTGATATTGAAAATGAACTGCCTTTGTGTTTAGCCCAATGTTTAAGTTTTTATTTTTTTAAATTGAAGGAATTAAAAGGAAAGTGGTAAGTGATGACGGGTTTCTTGTGTGCAGGTGTTGTATGTTAGCGAATAAACCAGACTATACTAGAATATGCTGTTTGCCATCCACAATGAACCTCTGTTGATAGATGTGTCCATCTCCATAGTCACCAGACATGTCAGATATTTCCAGAATAATCTATGGCCACTTGCTAGCCACTTGATTTCTTTTATTTGCATAATATAAAAAAAGAACCACCAAACTCTTTTATAATACACAATCTATAGTAATTGTAGTAATAGCTGAGCATTGACAAGTCCTTTACATATATATTTTATGCTTATTTTCTTTCAGTATGATTCCAATTTCCAACTTAAGCCTTTTATTTTCCTTCTGGTACTGAAGACTGTTTCCAGGGCCTTGCATATTCTAAGTGCTGAAGTACTGTGCTATATACTTTAGCCTTCTCACTTACCTTGAGGTAGATGACTTGAGGTTATCCCAAGATCAGGAGGGATTAGGATGTGGCCTACTTTGGTTTCTGTTACTGTGATAAACTCCATGACCCAATGCAACTTGGAGGAGGAAAAGGTTTATTTGGCTTACAGGTTAAAATCTGTCATAGAAGGAAGTCAAGACAAGAACCCAAAACAAGAACCTAGAAGTAGGAACTGAATCAGAGACCACGGAGGAACAATTCTTACTGTCTTGTGCCCACTGGCTTGCTTAGCTACCTTTCTTAGACAGCCCAGGCTCACCTGTTCTGGGGATGGTACCACCCACAGTGGGCTGGACCTTTCCAAATTAGTTATCAATTACAAAAATATCTCACAGACAAGGCATAAATTAGCCATTAAGAAAATGCGTCACAGACAAGGCCACAAGCCAGTCTGGTAGAGGCAAATCCCTTTTCCCCAGGTGTATCTAGGTTTGTGTCAAGTCGACAAAAACTAACAGCTGGATTAAACCTGGGGCTCCTTTTGATATATGTGTATCTATGGTTTTTAAGGTTTCTTTCTATAGCAAATTTTCACTGTTAGATATCATTTTGAAATCACACTGTACATAATCCAAAAATTGCAAAAGAAGCTATTTTTTTTATTTGATCTTTAGGATCTTTAGTGATTCATACTGGTCTCCAGATTGCTGCTATCATAGCCCTCAGGGGCAGGGAGTTTTAGCTGCTGAAGGATTCATCAAAAGCATTTAAAATACCTTTGATTTTGGTCACATCTTCTCAGCCTGTTTATTATTGTTAATTACTCCTAGAAATAAAAGAGCTTAGATCAGTGATTTTCAACCTTCGTAATGCTGTGATCCTTTAATACAGTCCCTCATGCTGTGGTGACTCCCAGCCATATCTTCATTGTTACTTGAAGATATATTACTTCATAACTGTAATTTTGCTACTGCGATGAATCTTAATGTAAGTATCTCTGTTTTCCAATGGTCTCAGGCGACTGCCGTGAGAGGGTCATTCAATTCTCATGGGTCGAGACCCACAGGTTGAGA
Source organism: Peromyscus leucopus (assembly GCF_004664715.2). Lineage (NCBI taxonomy): Eukaryota > Metazoa > Chordata > Mammalia > Rodentia > Cricetidae > Peromyscus > Peromyscus leucopus. Next base: position 50,756,017 of record NC_051079.1, on the reverse strand, counting down.
CCCACTGGCTTTGACACTTGCAGTTAATTCTAGAACAAAATATTTCAACTCAGATGAGCATGAGTGACTGTCACTGGAGATGTGGGGGCTGGAGTTCCGTGTAGGTACCTTGCTTTGCAGGAAGTGTGTTTAATTATAGATTGAGATTAGCATATTGCCTTGGACTTCACTTTTGCTGGAGGACATGTTGCCAGCTGATCATGCCCTGCCTGTGGCCTTTCTATATTATTCTAGGATCATTTTTGTTGTTTTTACTGGTTTCTTCCTCTCTCTTCCTGCAAACCAGAGTCGGGAGTACTGCCTTCTGGGTGAGAGTGTGCACAATCACCTGTACCATGCCTAATAAACTGAGGATGCTGCATTGCATTTGTGAAGCCAGTCAGGAGAACTGGCCTGCCTACTAAGAACTTCCAGACCAGCAGGTAGTGGTCTGGGCCACAGGGAGGCCACAGGAAGACTAGGATTCAGAGCAAAGCAACATAGCCCCTTTGTATTGTCAAGCCACAAAGATTAGTGTGTTTGTGACAGGCAGGTTTTTTTTTTTTTTTTTTTTTTTTTTTTTTTTAATAACCAGGGTTTTTCTCAACACAGTAATGTAGTGTTTTAGATATGATCCTCTTATTAAGTAATATAGTCTCTCTGTGATTGTTACTGTTTATTTTTGTCTTCATGGCCATATGTTCACAGTCCACTTGATGTGATTTTATTTTATTTTATTTTTTTAGTGTGACTCTTTCATTTGTGGTCTTTGAAGTTACATAGTGGTAATGTGTATATTATTATAAATTTTTGCATAAATATTCAGGAGAACTTAGCATAAGCATATCTAGACATTTAAGAGTAATTGATAGAGGCTGAAGAGATAATTCTGTGTTTAAGAGCACTTGCTGATCTTTTAGGGAACTAGAATTTGGTTCCTAGCACCCAGCATGGGACAGTTCACAACCACCTGTAAATACAGCTTCAGGGAGACCCAATACCCTCTTCTGGACTCCATGGGCACTGACACTCATTTGCACGCACGCGTGCACGCACACACACACACACACACACACACACACACACATAATTAAGAAGAAAATAAACCTTAGAAAAAGAGCAAGTAGTAACAATATGAGGAAACTATGTGTGCAATGTATGAGGCAACATTAAATTTTGTAAGATTGCAGATTAATGTGGGATCAAGCAAATAACATAAAGAAAATGTTCTATTTGGGATGAAGGCTAAAATGTGTTTGAAAAAATTTAAGAATTTTTTTTTTTGCAGGTCTTGGGGGGATGGGAGTGATTCCTTGGTGATTCAGAACACTTACTGCTCTTCCAGAGGAATTGGAATTTGGTTGCCAGCTCCCACATTAGGTGGCTTACAACCACAGTAACTCAAGCTACAAGGGGCCCAAGACCCTCTGCTAGCCTCCTCAGGCACACAGGCGTAGGCCCTGTACACACAGATACATTAAAAAAAAAATGTAAGTTTTGAAAAAAGAAATATCTAACTATCAGCATTGGTGTTTCTTACATTTCTCCGTGTCCACATGGTCATCAAATCCATCATGACAAGGTACAATCAAATAGAGGAGACCCAAGCATAAGCAGCCTGTGGGGAGAGCCACTGACTCGGGGCTTTGAACACTTCCAGACATCCTAAACTGTCCAGTGATTAAGGGTCCACACGTTTTGCTTAGCCTTGTGCTCAATATTTTGTGAGGCTAAGGTTTGCACCGGTTGAACATGTACTCCACCCCTGAGCCACACCTCTAGTCCTTTGCTATCAATAAATTATTTTTAAAATTTCAGAGCCATAACGCATTTTTAAAAATTTTTTTTCAAAGAGTTTTGCAACTGTGTTAGTTAGCTTCCTGTCTCACCCGAAATGACAAACTCACTTGGATTCTGTTTCCTGTCCTTGTTCAGCTGTTCCTGTGGCAGCAGGAAGCGTGGGCTGTCACATGATGCTCACCTCATGGTGGCTAGTTAACAGACAGAGGGAGAGGGAGGAGCAGGGTTCCTGTATCCCTCACAAAGACATGGTCCCAGTGACCTAACTTCCTCCAACTAGGCCCACACCTCTTACGTATCCTTCTACCGCCTCCAGTTATTCCACAGGCTGGGGGGCCAAGCCTTCAATATCTAGACCTTTGGGGGAACATTCTAGAACCAAAGTGTAGTATAGTACACAGTTTACTAGTTTAAGGTGTCTTCAATGTCTCCTCCGTGATACCCAGTTCTTTCCCTTCCCTTTGCAGTAGGATGGTAAAGCTTTGTGGTTATTACCTGCTGGCTTGAAAATTCTGCATTGGAAACAGACCTGCATGAAAGTAGGATTCTGTGATGGACGGACACAGTGGCATGTTCTTGTATATGAATTTTCAAATCTGAAGTACATTTTATAAGAAAGAATTAAGCAAGTGTGTGTGTGTGTGTGTGTGTGTGTGTGTGTGTGTGTGTGTGTGTGTGTGTGTATTTTCAGCTGGTGAGTGCCTGGTGTGATTCTATCAGTCATCTGGGGGTTAAGAACTTTTCTAATACTTCCCTTAGGAAGTTATTGATTCCATGACTCAAACTGAGGTGACTGTCGGTCCCCATCCCCCCCACTCTCTGCCCCGTGTTGTTTCAAACTTGAAAGAATCCATCTTGGCTAACACCGAGCATTCCCCCTGATCCTGCAGGCTTCTCTGCTGTGTGCATGTTCTAGAGCAAGTGGGCAATTCCAGGTGGCTCTTGGCTCCTTGACCAGCGCATTTACAAAGAGCCTGTTGTCACTACTGCTTGGCAAACGCAAATCCCACCCACCAAGTGCCTGGATCAGAAGTGTTGTTTAGGCATGCCATCCATCACTGTTTACATCCTGGTCCACAGGTGTGAACTACTCTGCGTCCTCTAAGTCCTGCCACAGCAGGCAGAGCCTCAAACGCTCTTAGCCTTCCCCTATCTTTACCATGTGTAGAGCTGATGTATATATATCCCATGAATTACCCAAAGCCCCCCAGTTGCCTTTCTCCAGAGGAGCAGATTTGCAACTTCTCTTGGGGCTCGGGTCTACTTTTGCACGAACCGTAGTCAAATCAGGCAGATCACTGCTGTTTTCCCCCACCTCCAATATGGCTGTCCTGTGAGCCCCGGAAACTCTCACTCCCGCCATTACTGACCAGGCTCTTTTCTCTGGTTGATAGGTTGTTCTTTTGCTTCTGTTCCTTGTGTCGAACGGGTTTCCCAGTGTAATGGGGCTTATCCAAAGCCAGCATTATTCCTCTCAAATGGGAACGGAGAAGTCTGGAGTAGATAACAAACTTGGAAGACATAGGACCCCATTTCACCCAATCTGTACACCACAAATTAGAGAGGGAGTGATTGACTCTGAGTTGGGGATGCTTCACTGTATCAGGCACGGTTGGGTTCAGGGGGCAGTGCCAAAAGGCTGCACTTAGCCACGGAAGGCCAGGTGCATTATTTCTGTTGATGGAGAATGGAGGCAAATGGGAATGGGGGACAGAGGTCTACAGCAGCCATTGGTTATGGTGTCTTCTAAGTGAATTAGACAGATATCTTCTGAATCTTGACTTGGTCTGTATTAAGGGGAGGATATCTTGTTCACGTGAGAAGTCTAGCTTCTTTGAATCACCAAAACAGAGTCAGAGCTGCAGCCAGTTCCCAGGCATGAGCGATTCACACATCCAAAACTGCTTAAAGGGCTAGGAGGGATCTTGCTGGGAGCCAGTTACAATTGCATTTTGCCTTTCTTACCTTTAAAAAAGAGCTCTCTTCATTTCGAGGGCAAATGTTTGTTCAGGGATGAAATGACTACTCGTTGTCCGTATATCAGTGTGAGTTATTTTCTTTCTATCACCTAGATGCACTTCAGATGAGTGGGTAAGAGAGCTCTAAGAGGTGAATATGGGATAATTTATGTATCAGGGCACTATTGGGGGTCATATATTACTGGGGCTCATTATGAAGACCTCCAGCAGAGAAAGTGGCAAACCTTTCCTAGGACTGGATCTACATTCAGGAAATCAAACACATGAGTCATTATTGCACATGGTTTCTGACTTTTATCAGAATTTCAGATTTCTTTGAAATTATTCTGCATAGGCTAAAAGGCTGGATTGTATGACCACACATCTGGCTTTTTCATGCAGATGTGTGAGCTTAATCAAGTCATAGGACATCTCTGCTCTTTGGATATTTTGTCTGCAAAATGAATGGATGATAACTGTAACACGAATTGCTAAATGTTCTTATTAATAAAAAAAACAATGGAGCCAGATATTGGGGTGAAAGCTGAAAGATCAGAGAAACAGAACAAGCCACAGCCAACCTCACTTCACCAACTCCTCAGCAGATCCTGTTTCCATGAATCCTCAGACTGAAAGCCTCTGAGTCCTCATCCCTGAGGGTCTTAGTTGAACTGCTGCTCAGTTCCTGTCTCCTCACGCCTTATATACCGTTCTCCACCCAGCCATATCACTTCCTGGGATTAAAGGCTTGTGTACTTTCCAAGTAAAGGCATGAGATCTTAAGTGCTGGGATTAAAGGCATGTGCCACCACTGCCTGACTCTGTTCCCAGTATGTCCTTGAACTCACAGAGATCCAGAAGGATCTCTGCCTCCTAAGTGATAGGATTAAGGGTGTGTGCCACCACTGTCTGGCCTCTATGTCTAATCTAGTGTCTGGCTCTGTCCTCTGATCCCCAAGTAAGTTTATTAGGGAACACAATGTATCACCACAGATAACAGCATTAAGCTCCTAAGAATGCTTCAAGTTTTTGATGGCACTGAATGTCAAGGGCTTTGAATGGTGCCCTCATGTAATGGCTCTTAATATTCTAGACTGAAGCGAGTCATTGTTATAAGTTAAGGAAATGTGTTGGCTGGTTTGAAGACCTGCTCCCCAAGAGCAATGCAGTTTCATGGACAGACAACTTAGAGTTCCAGTCAACATTTATGACAGTTACAGAGCATAAATAAAGTTTGGAACATAAGCTATTGAAAGTTGAGCCTGGTGCTGGCCCATACCCGCTCCCAGTAAGATCCACTGGAAGATCCCATGGCTTTGTTCATTGTTACCTTGGATACAATTGGCAACGGTAACATCCTTTTCTCTTTCTTTAAAACTCCCAGACAAAACACATTACATGGTCCCCACCGCCTCCCCTGGTGCCTTGTTCACATTCATTACAGTGTTGTGTTTTTAGAACTATACTTTCATGCACTGTCAAGTTCAAGGACTTGTGGTCCTTGTTAGCATCCAGGTATTAAATGACCTAATATGTAGCAGACATTTAGGCTGTCTTTTGAGTTGTAGCTTTAATAACTGAAAAGATTATGTGAGATTATACCCAGGCAGCTGGCCATCAAGGGCTCTAAGAGAGTGAACCCTCAGTCTCATTTTATTTCTCTTGCCTATATCCAAAATATGGATCTAGAGATATAGTCTAGCATCTCCTACTTAATAGTTTCTGAGTTCCTGACTATAAAATTCACAACAGGCTAATTTATGTTCTGTATCTTTCATAAATGAGAATATTATTGTGGTGGCAACTAATATCTGCTACCTGCTGTGCAAGAGACAGAGAAGGAAAAACCCAGCTGATAATGTGAAGTTTGACCGGAGTAGCATCCTTGAAGTGCATATTATTTTTTAAAATGCTTTCAGCTCTTCTGGATCCACATACATCGATCTGTTTTCTCTTGTGGTCAAATCCTTTCGGTCAGCAGTTTTGGCCGCAGGTAGAGAAAAGGAGGAAGAAGGCAGAGTTTTAACAAGCTGGTGATTTTTTTTTTTTATTAAAACCAAAACACAATGGAAATGAGTTAGAGTTATGTGCAAGATTGAATGGTCTCACCTCTTTTTTTCTGCTTCCCCAGACTGCACCTGCTTGCTTCCTGCAGCTGGCTCTGACCTTGCAGAGGGAATGCAGTCCTTGGGGAAGGGTCCTGCTCGGGTGGTCTAATGAGCAAGTCTGGATCTGGTTAATAGTGAGCCATGTGACTTTGTCCCCTACTCCTCAATGGCTTCATCTATGGATTATGTCATGAGTCTCACAGTATGATTTCTGCTCAGCACTTTGGAATGGGAAGGGTGTGACTGGAAATTACCATTCCCGCTTCAGTTCAAGTGGTTGTGTTCTGCTAAGGGCCATCTTACCTTCACTGCCCTTAAAGCAAGGCTGGGGACTGCTGGTGATTTATTTTTAATCATGTAGCTACTTGAGTGAGGATTTTACAGATCCGTTTCTAAAGGAGAGACATTCTGGTTTCGGCTTTTAGTTTTGATGGTCTTAAGTCATATGGCTTATGCGGCGTTACCAATAGTGGCTGAACGTGCAACAAACTGCAGGAACACCTTTGATTTTAAATCAGTAGCATGCATCTTTGCAGACGAAAAGGACTTTCACCATCCACAGCTAGGGTTATACAAAGAAAAAAAACCAAACTGTTGTAGCAGTAACTGAGGCTGAGTGATCTTGTAGAGGTAGACTTATCTAAGAAAGACTTGAATGAAGAAAGGATATTTTTGAGTAAAATTCGGGATTTAATCAATGTGACATATCACAATGACACCACAGACTTTGGGATCTTTGCTAGGTAAGTCTGTCACCCTAGAAGTGTTTCGAAGGCTACACAGACTCTGCAGAAGTGTCTGGAGTGTGAGCTCTCTGTCCTTTAAAGCCCCACCTCCCTTCCCTCCCCACTTTCAAACTAAATCTAAGCACTCGCTCACACTGGGCTCATCTGTACTTCTCCCATCGGATTTGATGCCCAAAGTCTATCTATCTAGCTGCTAAGCAGCAGAACCTTCATAGCTAGTGCCAGTACTGCCACTTGCCTGCCAGGCAGCCCTGCTGTGGCACACGGCTCTGGCCACCCATTTTCAGCCAGGAGAGAGGATTACAGATCAGATTACAAGAGTGTGGAAAGAGGGCTTGCCAGAACATGGAGATGTTTTCTTGTGAATCGGTATTTTCCTGAGATCTCCAGTTCCCTAGGACTGTTCATTAGTAACCTCAAACCCATTTAGTAATAAATAATATTTAAAGCAGCATCACCTTGGCTCTTGCATTTCTTAGGAGCCACATGGATGGCTTTCATCAGTGGTGTTCCTGCCTAACTACACTCTCCTCACCCAGCTCTTCCCTGGACTTCAGTTAGAAATGTTTGATGCTATTTTCACACCAGCCATACTCAGCTGGTTGTATCTCAATACCCAGGAGGCTGAGGTAGGAGGGTGGTGGATTCAAGACCAGTCCTGAGTTAGACAGTATATCTTGTCTCAGTTACACACACAAACATATACTGTATATACTATACACATACATATGGACTAAGGATGCACCTCTGTGGTAGAGTACTACTGTGTCCACCATGTGCAAGAGACTAACCTTGATAGCCCGAACTGCAAACAAATAAGCAAACCAAAACCAAACCAAACACAAATGTTGATATACCAGTTTTTTCTCTTTTTCTTTCTTCCTTCCTTCCTTCTTTCCTTCCTTCCTTCCTTCCTTTCTTCTTTCCTTCTTTCTTTCTTTCTTTCTTTCTTTCTTTCTTTCTTTCTTTTTCTATATTGTTTGTTTGAAAGGATGGGACCCAGTCCTTACAAGCATTTGTTAAGTTGGATACAAGCCTGGTGCAGTGGCATGTACCCATCGTCCTAACCCTTGGTAGGGAGAGGCAGGATGATCGGGAATTGAATACTGTTACTTGGTAGGGGATGAATCTCAGATATGATCTGACCATTGCAACACTGGAATGCTCAAAGCCAATATAGCCCTACTTAGATTTTCGGGTTAGATGTAGTTCCGAAATGTATATTTTAGACGTAGTGCTGCTCTTTGGAGGAGGAATGCTGGCCATGCAAACCCTGGAGAGTCTGAAGTGAGAGTCACACTGTCACAGCCCTTAGTCGGTTTTAATATGCGTGGAACGTATTTTCTTAATCAAAATGTAATTGAAGTGAGGTTTGAATAGTCCGTCGGTAGTTTTGTTTCCTTGTGCCATTTTTAAAAATCATCCTCCGATCTGAATCAATTGTCCCTTCCCCCTCCTGAGATCTCTATACGTTTCCCGGCAGTCATCAAAAGCCTGCAGTAATGGGAGACTGCATGCGCCCAGCGCTTGCCTTAAATAGCATTTGCTTTTGTTTACTTCAGATGTCAAAGGAAAGGCATGCCTGACTTTTTCTTGATCCCTACCTCTCTCTTACCTTGGATGTTCCTGCTTTCTAGGTTTCTTTTTTGGCTGCCACCCCAAAAGGGTTGAACAATTTCGGAAAACTTCATGTGAACGTCTCTAAGTGTGATTACATTTCTCATTTGTGCATTTCCACTTCAGTTATTGGCACTTCATTTTCATCTCCTTCCTTAATAGAACCATAAGAGATGGCTTCGCTTGTCTAATTTTATTTTAATTTTTTCTCCTGGAAAGTTAAACCGCAGCGGGGGATCAGTTTGAAACAGTGCTTCTATAATTCTGTCTGTGGAGTCCGTAGCCTAGTGCTGATCCTAGTAGCCCAGTACTGACCCAGGTGTGTGAAGCCCAGTACTGACCCAGGAGTTAGTAGCTCAGTATTGATCCCTGTGGGTCAGCTATTGGCCATTCCTCCTGAGCAACTATTGCTAAGGACTCTGAAATTTATAGTGTTTGGAAGTGTTTTTCCTTTGTGTAGACTTTCAATATCTCCCTTAAATTGAAAGAAAAACTTGCTGACAACTCCCTATACGTATATAGTGTATTTTGGTGCTATCCACCCCGTTTATAATGCATTTTGGTGCTATCCACCTTGTTGCCTCTCTTCTTTGCCTTCTACGCCTGTTGCTCCCTTCCCTCCCAACAACCCCTCCTCCTGCTCTCCTGTATCTTTTTATATGTTGTCCACTGAGTTTAATTAGGATACTTACATGAGCTTGGGTGAAAGGTTATTTACTGGGCACGGGCAGTTTACCACTGCTTACACTCCTGTCGGAAATGACTCTCGCTCCCTAAAGAACCATGGCCTGCCAATAGCCCCCCAGCTATGGGTAGGGCCTCATGAACCCCCTGACCACCAATGATAGAATGTTGACCGGCTCCATCTTGTTCAGGTCTTATAGATGATCACTGCTGCTGTGAGGTCATGAGTACAGTGTCAGTGTCATGTCCAGAAGACAGCGTTTCCCAGGGCCCCTCTCTGTCTTCTAGCTCCTGATGCTTTCTGTCCCCTCTTCTGAGGTGGTCTCTGAAACTCAGAGGGTATGATGTAGATGCTCCATTTAGGGATGAACATTCAATAGATGTTTATTCCCAGCACTCTGACTAGTTAAGACTTTCTGCATTAACTACCACGCACTGTATAAAGAAACTTCTCTGACTAAAATGGAAAGCAACACTGATCTGTAAATACAAACAAAAAAAAACTTATAAGGAAGCTTGATAATATGTTCATTTAGCATAATAACAGTAATATTTCCCCTTAGAACCTATAATATCATGAGCTTTTGACGAGGATTATAGTAACAGGTATGAGTTCCTGTGGTGTGGGCCTCAAATCCAGGCAGAAAGTAGTTGGTTACCCTGGCAACAGTCATGCCACTATTACCTCGGTGGGCACATCTTGCCTGGCAGGTCAGTGTTATAGCATACAAGGCATAAAACTGGGTACCTGAAAGATAAACATTTCATATTCTCCCCCATGTGTGGATCCCGGTTGAGAATTTTTAGATTTGTGTAGAGGCTAGGAAGCTTAAAAGGTATCATGAGAGTTGGGGGAGGGAGATGATGCTTTAACAGGGACTGGAGAGGGGAACACCTGTGACTCTCAGTGTCCTGAGCTGTCACTTACGTCATTGAGAGAAGCAAAAAGTTTTATGATTACACATTTTGAAACGTGTCGGGGCTCATCATTCAGGGCCTAGGGCTCCAAAACTTGTTCACCAGCTGCTTGTTCTGACTAGAGCTCTGCCATGGGGTTTATATAAATACTGGATGAACTAGCACCATCAAAGCTTAGTGTCCAGGTTACTAGGTTCCAAGAGGCATGTCCTGTTTTCTTAAACCTGTCTGACCACAGAAGTCCCATTTGTCACCCTTGAGGCTCCTGTTTTAGGATCACGTACTGAAAAACTCTGGTCTTCTGGAATTGTGGGTAACTGGGAGGCCAATGAAATGGTCTTTCAGAAAAGCCCCAAATTTCTTGTGGCATGAATACGAAGCTGACTGACTTTGATTGATGGTCATTGTCATAGAGACCAGAAGAAAAAAAAAATATTTTGTCATTTTCTAATCCTGTTTGCTGACTTATTAGTATGATTTTTTTTTCTTATCTTAAAAAACCAAACAGATTGGTCAGAAAGGGAGAGAGACTGTTTTACGAAGGATGTATCCAACAACTCTAGAGTGCCTGGAAATGCCTGGGATGGGTATGATTCAACATCTGTAGGGTGCCTGAAGTGTCTGGGGTGGGTGTGAATTCAACATCTGTAAAGTGCTTGTAAGTGCCTGGGATGGGTGTGAATTCAACAGTGTAAGTGCCTGGGATGGGTGTCATCAGTTCAACAGCTGTAGAGTGCCTGTAAGGGCCTGGGGTGAGTGTGACAAATCTACATCTAGGAAGCATGGATGGACCAAACAGCAAGAATTAAACTGAGTCTGACTGCCGTGGCCCTGGGTTCTCACTGGACTCTGCAGGGCCCTCCCGAGGGCTTTTCTTTTAGTCGTCTGTGTAATTCACCTCTGAATGCAGGCTTCAGGGATCATTGTGACAGTTAAGTCAGGTACCATTCTTACGTCTTAAACCCTCCAGGATTTTCTCACTGTATCTAAGAAAACACTGCGTTGCTTTTGTGACTCAGATACGGAGACTTTTGCTCTGTCTGTTTGTTCTGATCATCAGCCTACTAGAGTTTTTGCTGAAATGTCACCCCAGCTTCCAGGCCTGCCTTTGCACTGCCCCAATACCAATCACTCTACTCACTCACAGTCCCAGCCTCTTCAGCACACATCGTGCCCAATTTCACCTGTCTCATTTCCTTCATACCCATGGGGTTGCTTGTTGCTGTCTGCCTTCCTTTTCTTTTTTTTCCCCAGGCTAATGTGTTTGTTCCCAGACTCCCAGAATCCAGTTTGTCTGCCCCCTGCTGTGTCTACAGCATCGCATGTGGGCCCAGGCAACAGTAAACACTCAACTCCTCAATTCAGTGCCTTTCATGCTCACACAGTAATGATGGGAATGGTACCTTCCTGGTCATTCCTCCCCTTCATTTAATTGAGGCTGAGGTTTTTTTTTTTTTTTTTTTTTTTCCACTTACAAAATAGAGGTGATAATACTATCTAAATTGTATGGTAGCTGGAGAGTTCTAAAAACAGTGTAGGGCTGGGGTAGTAGAAAAATTGCCCAACATGTCTTCAAGGTCTTCAGCATTACAAAAATGAATGAACTAACTAATGTATTTACTAATGTAACACTAATATGTTTTTCTGTTAAACAGTACCTGGCATATCATATGAATTTACTAAATACAGATCCTGTGAGGTTGACATTTAATTTAAGCAATATTTGATGTATAAAAAATGGTGTCTGGCTCTCTGATTGTTCCAGGCATGTCTGCTCCTTTGAAGTTGTTATCTACTAAGTTCAGACTTGAGAACTGCACAACTGAGTTAAAAAAAAAAAAAACCCACAAAAAGTTTTATATTGTTTAAGTAAGTTCATGATTTTGTGTATGACCAAATTCATAAGTACCATTGATCACTTGCAGTCCCAGGCCATGGATTGGACATGTCTGTCTGTCGGAAATCTTATCCCAGACCTTGTCATGCTCAGAGTGGTGACTGCTGATGGCGGTCATTGCACGAGTTAGAAGTGTTGTGGGGGATGGGACAAAGCGACCCAGAGACTCAGGCTGGCTATGAGATGAAGCTCTCCTGCTGTGTGGAAGGAGGCTGTTTGATAGGCTGAGGGAGGGTAGGATGACAGTCACCGTACTGGCTCCAGGAGCTCCGTCTGCTGTAATACAATGGCATGATCCTACTGGAGAGCAAGATAGAGCAAAGGCCCTACTGAGCAGGGGCAGAGCACCCCTTAACTCCCCAAATACCATCAGAAATGATTCAGTAGATAAAACTGTGCCCCCTAACCAGTGTTGACACCTCTGGGAATATCAAAACATGGGGACAAATATTCTAAACAAGAGTGGCCAGTGTTTGGGTGGACGACTATTTGGGTCAGTTTCTTATTGCTATCCCCCTACGGTGGGTAGGGAGATCGAGGAAATGGAGCTGTCACTTACCCATGCTCAATGTCTCAAGCACTTGACTGCTAAATTCAAGAGTAGTACAGGGCCTCGGGGGGTAGTTCAGTGTCAGAGCAAGAGAACATGTGTGATTGGCATGTACCAGGCAGACGCTTGCAACGTGCAGCTCATACAGTGCAACCATGTGTGTGGCCAGATAGAGCCATGGGGTGCCACAGCCCAGCCCCAAATCATGAATTAACTTAAAACATTATGTTTTCTTCTTCCATTTGCTTGTGCGACTTGACCGAATAGTACTTGAGCGTGAGCTTTGAAGAGGACCGTGTTGTGTTGTCATGTCAAAGTCAGACATGCCTGCGCCAGGGATTGGATTTTATTCTTAGCCATAAACCCTAAAATTAAAAATTAAAAAAAAGTGTAAGTGGAGTTCAAAAATAAATACTGACTGATAAATGTTTGGGGTAAATAACCAGGCTTGTCCCACAGACATGGACAGCAGCTGGTCATGTACGTGTCTGCTCATCTTCCAGGAGGCTATACTGTCCTTTGCAGCTGTGTGTGAGAATTACATGGGAAGCCCCTGAATCAGGGATGTGAAGAACGCTCTTCTGTGGCTCTTGGCTTATCTTATCACACACTTCATTCAGTCAAGCAGATGAGAGCCAATGCTGGCAGGGACATTCCAACACTTGGCGAAAATTGGCAGTGCTGAAACAGAGAATCCCAAGTCACAGTCGGCTGGGGCTAGAATGTGGTCCTCTCCTAGGCTCTAGGCTCGTTCTCTGGCAGACAGCTTTTAACTCTTGCTTCGAAGTTTCTTCCTTTCTTTCACGATGGTTGCAACATGACTTCCTTATGTCAGATTGCTCTTCCCTGAAGGCCAGTCCTTTACTGAGAATGGAAAGTGTCTTGGTTCCCTCAGGTACGTTGAGGGGGCAGTTCCAAGTTAATGGAACATGCTGCTCTGGGAAGTAAGCAGGCAACTTGTCAGGTAAACAGTTATTCAGGTGTATGTGAGATAGGAATGACTTGTTTCCTTCCTCGAGCATCTTGAGATGTGGAAGTACCATGTTCAGCGTTATAACACTGTGCTGCTGGGATGATGCTCATGACTTGGAAGGAGCTGCTTGTACGTGCTGGACCCTGTTGATATTAATACCCTTTTCCATGACAAGTTCAAGAAGGTTGAGGTTGATACTGTCTCATTACACAGTCTTTCTACCTCCTCTCTGGATGCCTGTAAGCTGTAGGGCTGGGCAGTGTGTGTGTGTGTGTGTGTGTGTGTGTGTGTGTGTGTGTGTGTAGGGGAGAATTATTTACTCACTGCCAACAATCTGTGAAATAAACACACTTCTTTTGAATTCACATGTGAGGAAACGGAATGAGAAAATAGGCTTTACAGGACTCAGAGATATTTTTATTGTGTGATCACACGTGGGGAAGAGGTGGGCCAGGACATGGACTTCAGATATTAGTTTTTCATTTTGAATCCAGGATACATTTGGCAACCATATATTACCCTCAAGTGCTAGCTCTGAGTCTTGTAAAAGCCTCTCATCTGGAATGTCCAATCTACTTCCTCCATGATCTTTTAAAGTAGAAAAACTGACTATGCCTCTTAGCAGAGTCCAGTGCTTAAAACTGAGTCTTTGTGTTTGGAATCAAGTGTTTCATCCACTCTGAGGAGAAGATAAGGGCTTGGGTCCTTTTTTATTGTGACTTCTCTACCTGGAAGGACACTTCCTTGTCTCTCCAAGGGCTCTTCCTGGAACTTCACTTGAGCAAAGCTCTGCCAGGATCCAGAGGGAAGGCAGTGAGGGTAGGTGACCCTCCACTTCTAGGGACCCATATAAAGGACCTCTAGGGGTTAAGTAACTAACTGTTATGCTCATTTCTGTAGAGATTTGTGTGGTGAGGTGTCGTACCTTGTAGGTAGTTTCAGCTGGCATTTTTGGATTCTGGTCTGTTACAAAGGGCATTGTACCAGATGGCCTAACACAAAAGATAGTGACATAAGAAATGCTGCAAATTCTGAAAGAACTTGGAAGCAACTGCTTAAGACATTGTCCTCATTCCTTCTGGGACTCTATCAAGTAGCTTCATGACTCCGGAGGAAGGGGAATAGTCATATGATTGGATCTAAGGTGGCTCCGTCAGGCAGGCCAACATTGAGTAACTCACAGTTTCAACTGCAGCTCAGGCTGAAATATCCCCTCTTGGAATACCATCCATCCAGTCATCCAGCAATTATGTGCCAAGTACAATACTACATATGCTTACCTGAGCTCTGAATGGTGTATCTTTTTTTATTCATTAAAGAAGCAAAACTTAAATACACATAATGTTTTAGAATATGTATCAATTGCTAAGTGGCTAAATCATTTCACATTACACAAGATGAAAGACTTCGACATGGTGCAGAGATTAACAACACCTTTTTTTGTTCTTGAAAATGAAAAAAACATGCACTCTTAAGTCTTCTAGTGAATCAAATTGAGTGACATTTCACTAAAATGTAGGAATTTCCAAGCTCATGATTGCTGTTAGAGTCGGAATGTCTTTGTTTCATTGGCCAGGATCAGCAGCAACTGGAGTGTCTGCTCTGCCTGCTGTGTTTCAAGTTACTATGTTATTGGCTATGAAAGCAAAATGTGGTTATTTATGTCTGGAAAGACAGTGTTCCATTTGGTGCATATGAAACCACATGCACAACCCAAAGTGAGCACATATAAGTTGTTAAACCTATATTTTGACTCTCTTGGAAGAAGATCTATTAGAGAGAGAGAGAGAGAGAGAGAGAGAGAGAGAGAGAGAGAGAGAGAGAGAGCGAAACATTTTTAAAGAATTTTGGTAGCTTCAGATGTGTTCAGTCCAATAGATTATTTAATTGCAGTGCTTGGTTAAAACAACATTGGATGGATGGATAAATGGATGGATAAATAGACAGATAGATAGACAGGTAGATGATATAGATAGATAGATAGATAGATAGATAGATAGATAGATAGATAGATAGATAGATTATTGATTGACCAACTAACTCTCAGAGAATTGAATGAATACAACAGGTCATGTTGATTTCTATTCTGTACTCTATCTCCTTCCATAGTATTTCATCATGTGAATAACCGACCAGGGCCCAAATAGCTTTTAACAGTGAAAATCTCAAGGACAGTTCTTTTAAAGCATAATTAAAGCACAGATTATTTTAAACCAAGTCATAATAAGTCAGTGTACTAGCAATCACATGCAATTTTTTTTTTTTTGTTGTTGTTGCTTTTCCATCGTTTACCCAAAGAATTGCTGTCTTTATCTTCTGAATGCATGTCGGTGAGAAGTAGGGTTGATGTTTCCACTTTCCTCCTCTTCCCAACCCGGTTGCATCCAAAGCTTCAAACAGACAAACTGCAAGGGCATTTCTATAAGACAGGATACAAGTGTCCCTGGGGAGAATTCAAAATTCTTGGATAGATTAGCATTTTTATTTCTTGTCCTGGGTTGAACTCTGCCTAACATTCAAGATATTGCAAAGTCCCTCTACAAAACCAAGGGGTTAAGCCTCTTTGGGGCCTAATTAGCCTGACCTAGGAGATAAATGATTTTTTTTTTTTTTTGGACTGATTCACACATTGAGTTAAACCTAGTGTAAAACAATGTAACAAATCAAATTTATATTAGTGAAGTATCCTGAGGAAATTATTTTACAATAAAATCAGTACATAGCATGGGTGAGAAATATCTCATACTACCTTTCACTCCTCTACTTGAAGATGTTTTTCCCTCCGGCATTATTTCTGTTCAGAAACACTCCAGCATAGTTGGGATTTCAGTGCAGTCCAAAGGTGAGGTGTGACCAATCATATCTTCCTATTTTGTCTGATGTTCTGGTGCTGTTTGAAATAGTTTGTTCTCCTCTTAGAAGTAATCCTAATACATCTTAGAGTTTTCTTTCTGGACATTTCAAACAATTTGTCCAGCATACTGAAAAAAAAAAAAAAACAAAAAACAAAAAAACAGTGTGCAAGAGTAGAAGAGTAGCCGAGACAATGCCTGCATGCCCCGAGCCCCCCACCCCTGAGGCACAGTGTAAGAGACAGCTGGTCAGGTAGAGGAGGGTACTAATATGAGATGGCCATCTCTGGCTTGGGCTGTGTTTCAGATGTCCTTGTAGATGTGTAGATGATGACTTTACCAAGGTGAAAACAAATGTCACCTCTGGGGAATGAGGCAAGAAGTTTAGGGGAATTAAAAGGAAGATGAGCATTATTATTATACATGTGCTGACAACATGAACTTTTAGCCATCCAGAGGTAAGTAAGAGAAGGCTTAGTATTTTTAATGAAAGGGAGAGAAGCCGAGCTGTCCGTCTCAGGAAAGTTGTTAAACACTGCCACTATGTCCACTCAGTGACTTTGGAGCAGCTATGTTGGGGTGCCAATATCCTTGGAGAATTTGGTGTGTTGGAAGCAGAGGGCACTGGCTTTGTGTCCCTCTGCCAGGTCTGTTGATGCCCCTGGTCAAGACTGATAAGTAAAGAGAACCCTGTTGATTCTACAACTCCCGTAATGCTAGCCTTTTAGAAATGATAGGTCTTTCAGGTAGAGGCCACTTTTTTTTTTATTTTATAATTTAATTTCATTTTACATATCAGCCACGGATTCCCCTGTACTCCCTTCTCCCCGCCCCCCAAATGTTGGAGAGAAAGCCCAAACTGACCTACTCTGGTGATAGGATGGCCAAACACCCTAACTGTCACAATAGAACTCTCATCCAATGACTGATGGAAGCGGATGCAGAGATCCATGGCCAGGCCCCAGGTGGAGCTCCAGGAGTCCAATCGGTGAGAAAGAGGAGGGATTATATGATTGAGAATTGTTGAGACCATGATTGGAAAAAGCACAGGGATGCCACATTTTGATTCCATGAACAGGCATCAAAAGGCAAACTTACTGTGTATCAACCACAAATGTTCAAAATCTGAGAATGTTAAGACTGACTGATATAGGTGACAGGTGGTATTTAGGGAAAACATTTCTAGAAACATGTTACCTTGAACATAGTACATGTCATCCTCTTCTTCCAGAGTAAAGCTGCAGCTAATGCTGTGATCTAAGTCTTCAGTTCAGGAATTCAGTGACTAATTTAAAATGGTGATGGGCAGTGGAGAGTTCCCAAAGACCACAACACGTATGTATCCACCAGCTGGGTGTATACATGGTGTTTGTTATATGTGAATCTAATTGTGAAATATGTGTACTGAAATACGATGAATCATTTTAGGACCCATGGCCTGTGATGCTGGGTGCTCAGTTAAATCACATCACATACAACTTTAACCATGGTGATTCTTTCATGTAATTAGGTATATCACAGCCCCCAAATCTCAAATTTGGTGATGTCTTGTGATTTAACCAGAGTGCCCTTAACTCTGAGAATCCTATTTTGCTTCTATCCAGGAAATAATTTTCAACTCGGTATCACTTATAGCAGGTTTTCAGATTTTATTTATGTCAAGGAACAAAGCAACCCGGCTTCATGAAGCTCCATTCACACACTTCTTGGAAGCCACTTTTTCGAGGATACTGTGTACATTTCCTATTAATGTCTCTGGGACTCAGAAAAATCTCTCCCTTTTATAGAAACCCCACATCTTTATACATTTTTAAAATAATATACCAGATAAGATTTGTAAGGGATAATGAAAGCATTGGATGCACTCTGGACAATAGCCATATGTTCAATTTCTTAAAATCTCTTATTTCCTAAAAATCTTCCCGCTGTGCCAACTGTTGGAAAATTACAGCTATTTTGCATATTCTATGCATATTTTATTAGGGAACCTTCTATTGCTTCATCTGCTGATTCTCCCCCTTAAAATAGGTCTGGGTAGCTCATCTAAAGCCAAGTGGAAAGCGAAACTCTCCATAGGTACTTAGACCATTGTCAAGATAACCATGTAATTGTATTGTATCATTTTAAAGATCAAAGCTTCTCTTTATAGTTTTTGTTGTTCATCATTTCTCTTGCCCTGGGTGGGGAAAGACCGAAACTTGTTCAGTTAAATACAGCACTTAAATATTCAGAATGGTAGCTTTATCGCAAACATTTTTATCTGATGTTATTAAATAAAATACAAAACTCCCACTTAAATTTAAAGTTTTCATATAAGCAATGCACTTTCCTTTTAATATAATGTGCTTTTTTCAGGCTTTTGGATAGTTAAGATTACATACAGTGTGCTTCACATTCTCATATTTTAGGCATAACCGTGACTTCATGTGTGTGTAAATTTTATTATTCTTTGCTAATATGACACCACAATGATTTTTCTATCTTGCTACATGCTAATATTTATTATTTCAGTGGCTATATACTATATAATGAGATAAATTCTGACCTTATGAACACATTTATTTAGACATTTTAGCTATCTCAAATATTCTTATTTAAACATTAATTTAGTACTTATCTTTCTTGACTTCAAAAAGATTTACACAGTATAATGGGAACAGAGAGAAATCAAAACAGAGACTTTCATTCTTTGAAGTGTTATTTTGTTGCAGCCTGTTTTAATCTTAATATCCATTTGTAAAACTCAATTTTTAGTTAGTGGTCATCTAGTAAGTGAGCATATTTAGTTTTGTTTCAGACTTTTGAATTGGGAGCATTTATTTCCATAATTTCAGAGGTCATGAATACTGTGTAAGAAACATTTGGTTAACCTATTCTCGTTATCTCTGGTGAAGACAGAAGAGTAAATTACAAGATAGCTTAGTGGTTATGAATTTTATGTCTGCTCTGATTTATTATTAGGTTTAGGAAATAGCAATGTTCCTGGTCATTTAACTTCATAGTCACGAACTCCTCCTCCACTATCCATTTGTAGGATGTTAAAAGCTACATCAGTGGAAGTGCAGACATACTCAGCAAGGTGGGGAAAGCTCTTTGAGCATCTTGATGCTCTCTAGCCTGTTTCACTCTTTGTGACATATTGTGATTTGACGAGAAGATTTTCTTTATTGAGTCCTGACAAGTGTAACCTAGCTGTGGGACATGGGCTGTCCCATGGGCCACTCTGGGAGGTTATATTACCCCCATCTGCCCTGTTTAGAATGGTATCAGGTGGACCTCCCCATGTGATATAAACATGACTTCATATCTATGTAAAAGACATGAGTTGAGGAGTACTAGGTGTCTTTTCCAGTTACTTGGAAAAGAAAGAAACAACATCCCTACCAACCCTTAAGATACATCCCAAAATCCTGGAGGTTTTCAGGCACAGGGAATAGTGGCTGTCAACACTGGTCCAGCAGCATCCCCTCCAAGCTATCAGCTGTACAATTCCTCAGGCTAAGCCAGGCCCACTTAGTGTCTGAGAGTTGAGCTAGGTATCCATGCCTTCCCAAGGACCCCAAGTGAGTTGAGAAACATCTCATTAAGATCACAAGGCCAACTTTTTTTTTTTTTATCTTGATTGGGGACTATTTAAATGGGCATATGAAGTGTCATGGGCTTGCCATCTTGGGTGACTGTGACTGTGTGGGGGCAATGAAGGGCAGGGGTACATGGATTTTCATCCTGGAAATGAATCTGTGCGTTGGTTCTTAGAAAAAAAAAAGTACTAGGATCATTTTTTCATCATCTCATCCATCTGACGCTCATGCCACTCCTGAGTATAACCAGTTCCACAGCCTTCCCAACAAATCAGATTCTGATTCCTCCTTGAATCAAAGACACTCTCCTTAGGCAGAGGCAAAACTGTGCCTCCACTGTGTATAGACAAAACTCCCAGACATCTGCCACTACTCTACACATGGTGTCCAAATGACCGGATTGCATTCTGTCCTTGGAAGTTGCCGCATGGGAACTATGCTGAGGGGTGTTGAGCTCTTTTCTGGGCTACCCATGAGGGCTGCTGGCATTGTAATTGAAAGTCTGTGGCTATAAAAGCAATTCCTATGAAATTTCATTTTCTCCAGTAGCCTGAGGAGCATACCACAGTGGCATGCCTCTCCCTTGTAATTGTCAAAAACCCTACTGCCGAATGAAAAGTGAGTGTCCCGCGAATAAGGCTGAGGCATTGTAGTTTGAGTAGTTACTTCTGAGGCCCCTGAGTGCTCAGCTATAGAATTTGGAAATTGTTGTAAGGGTCAACAATCATTCTAGAGATAGCCTCCCTTAATCTTAAAATTCCTGATGTCTTTATTTTAAAGACACACAATAAAACCAGAGTAGTTTCAGTATACACTAGAAGTCGTATCATTTTTTGAAGATTAGCCATGAAAGGGAGGGATGTTTGACTACTTAGAGCATACACTACACTAAAATAATCAGTCCCACTCTACATCAGCCAGGTTGTCAGTCTTGGCTTGGCTGGGGCTGTTGGCACCCATGAATATTTATTCATTAGAATCAGGGTAGTAGCATGCTGAACATTGAAGAGGTGCAGAGTAAAAACTTATGTCTGACAGGGTTGTGCTGTCATTCACATGACAAGAAAGTCAGACGACAAATTTTTTCTCTTCGCTTTCTTTTTTTCTTTTCTTTTTTCTTTCTTTTTTCTTTCTTTCTTTCTTTCTTTTTTTTTTTTTTTTTTTTTTTTTTGTTTTTTTGAGACAGGGTTTCTCTGTGTAGCTTGCTCCTTTCCTGGAACTCACTTGGTAGTCCAGGCTGGCCTTGAACTCACAGAGATCTGCCTGCCTCTGCCTCTCGAGTGCTGGGATGAAAGGCATGCGCCACCACTGCCCGGTGTCTCTTCTCTTTCTGATCTTTCCCCTTGACACCTTGTGGGGGCAGAAGGGGCGGCCTCCTGTGCTTCCATGTACAGAGAATGTGCTAAGGGGTAGATAGCCTATCTGACAGTCTCCTGGTAGTTCCTTTAGTCAAATAAAATATTTGGTCAAGGGCTGGAGAGATGGATCAGTGATTAAAAGCATTTGTAGCTCTTGTAGAGGATCCAGGTTCAGTTCCTAGAACCCACATAGTGGCTCACAGCCCTCTTTAACTCCAGTCCCAGCAGATCTGACCTCTTCTTCTCACCCCCTACGAGCACCAGACATGCACATAGTACACATACACACATGCAGACACTCACACAAATAAAGCATAAGCAAACACATCTTTAAAAATTATACTTGCTCAAGTAATTTATGAGCTGAAGATCAGTGCTTGGAGGCCAGGTCTGCTCTGCATTGGTGAATTTGTTGTTTATGAATGACTCCCCTAAGTTGCCTTGTGGGGAAGGGGCCCTTTAGTTATTTCACTGTTTCTTGGGAGACAGAAGTGAGGTGGGGAAGAAGGGTGCTGTTTTCTTGATGCACAGGTCACAGCCCCCCCTCCCCCACTCCCACCCCCTGCCCCTGGCAAATGACAAAATTGGTTTTGTCATTTTGTGAATCCAGGCAGCTCAAGTCAAGTGTTCATGTATGCTAACCCTGGGTGGGGCCCCATGTTAGATACAAAAATGAGTGAGTAAAATGGCTTGCATCCCTAGAGGTCTAAACACAGAGATCTGCTTCTGAGGTGACAATGGGTGGAAGTTAGGAATGCAGTGGTCCAGAGGCTGTGCTTGACAATGCCAGGCACAGAACTGCCCTCTGCGTGTGGCACATCCTTTAGTCTGCCTCAGTGCTGTCTTCATAGGAGACAAGAGTCAGGCTTCCAGGCAAAGCCAAGATTTCATGCATTTTACAGGAGAAGGTATAATGCCATATCCATCATCTCCAGGAATTATTTAGATTCATTTCTGGAGTCAGTTTGGCAAAAAGTAATTTTATGACTGAGTATGTGGCTTTTTTATCCCAATAGTGAGATCCTGCCCATGAGTTGTTACCATGGTTTCTATAGCTGCAGCAAGACCAATCCATGAGAACTCAGGGGATGTGCAGAGGATACAGGTCACATTGGGATGCTTGGGTCTCAATACTACTACATGCTGAAATGCTGGGGCTTGGGATATGTGTTGAGGTCATGACGCCTATATTCTGGTGGTTTGGGCCTGTTTGGCCAAAGCGTTGTTGGCTTTTCTTCAGAGGTGTTCCAGTCAGCCAGTGTGGTCGTGTCAAGAAGTGCTGTCATTGATTTTGAGCTCAAAGGATCTTTCCAATATCCCAAACCCAAATGAACAACAAGAAAGTGCAGTTGAAAAGCCACCTTTAACTTTGCAAATATCCAAATACTTGACGCTATAGCTATGCAGTATCGAGGCAATCAGTTGAGCTAGAACTGCATACATAAATATGGAGCTGGAAAGAGGCTTCCCTGGTTAAGAGCACTGGTTGCTCTTCCAGAAAACCCTGGGTCCCATTCCCACCACCCACATGGCTGATCCCCAAAGTCTGTAACTCCAGTTCCAGGGGATCCAACACCCTCTTCTGGATGCCACAGGTACCAACATGCATTGATGCACAGACATCCATGCAGGTGAAATGCTTATACACATAAAAATAAACATAATAAATAAACATGCATAAATGTGAACAATCTTTGGAAGCCTAGTCTTCCTTTTCTTCTACATTCCCTCTCTTTAATCCCTCCTCCACCCTTTTCTTGTTCTGTGGTACAGGGGACTGAGCAGAGGACTTCATTCATTCTAGGCAAGTGGTTTGCCACTGAATTATATCCCCAGACCTGTTTTGGTTTTTGACATATGGTCCTAGTGTATAGCCTAGCTGTCTCAAACTTTGAAGGACTGTTTATGTACCTCCAAAAGCAGCAGCCTACTGCTGCCATGTACCATAGAAGCCTGATTCTGCTAGGTGGTATAAATTATTATTATTATTTTAAAAGAGGAAATCTAGATTTTTTTTTTTATAAGAACTCTTCTCATGTCAGTCAGTTCAGGTCTTGGTCAGGAAAACAAAAGCCTCTTTGCATATTCCAAACATAGAGGGCCAATATGGGGTGGTGCTGCTGGGAGTTTCCTCCACTGTGCACAGGGAAGGTCTCCCAGATCCCAGAGATCTCTAGCCCAGGTGCCCAGCGTGGCTCCCTGTAGCCCAGGGCTCAGGGGTCCGTGGGAGCTGCTGTTGGCTGTCTTGGTAGAGACATCACTGTGGGCAATGCCGAAGTACACAGGCACATGGAGACCTTCCCAGCAGGCGTCTGACCTGGTGGCCACCAAACCCATTTACAACTCCCCTACAGGTGGCTCAGCTGTTCCTCCTTTCAGATCGGCAAGGTGCCTTTCTCTTCAGACTGTCAGATCAAGTAGAAGAAACGGATCTGGAGATACTGAAGGCCTCGGAGTGGGCACAGGTGCAGGGGAGGAGCACAGAGCAGCACACTCACAGACTTTGATATTCTGGTAATTAATCTAAATTTAAAGCTATCCTCTAGCCAACACTCTGTGTTCCAGAGAAAATGCCTCTGCAGGACAGAGTAGCCTGTGGTCCAGGATGCCCAGGACCAGCCATCA
This sequence comes from Peromyscus leucopus, assembly GCF_004664715.2. Lineage (NCBI taxonomy): Eukaryota > Metazoa > Chordata > Mammalia > Rodentia > Cricetidae > Peromyscus > Peromyscus leucopus. The sequence continues at coordinate 50,732,371 of NC_051079.1, read as the reverse complement.
GGAGGCAGGGAGGCAGCCTTGGTGGACTACATCATCTGGTCAGGAGTCAACATACTGAATCTGCTCACTCTTTCCTACTCAGGCCAGCATCTCCTGGAAACAGGAAACAACAATCATTTTCCTTATTGCTGTAAGCTCTGATTTGAAGAGAGGTCAAGACCCTGAAATGGACCAATCAGTGGACTGAAATCCCATGAGATTTTACTTGATTTAAACAAATTTGTGGTTGTTTCAGCGTGCGTCCTAACGTCCTGGCAGCAGCCACAGTGTTGTGGTGGTCAGGGCTTCACATGGAGTGATGTTCTTTATAGAAAATGTATTTGTTGTTGTTGTTGTTGTGGTGGGGTATGAGGTGTGTGTGTGTGTGTGTGTGTGTGTGTGTGTGTGTGTGTGTGTGTGTGTGTTTGGTGTGTGTTGGTGTATGTGCACACATGCCACAGCACATATGTGGAAGTCAGAGCACAACTTTGGGGCATTAGGTCTCTCTTTCACCTTTGAGTGGATTCTGAGGATCAAGCTCAGGTTAGTTTCCATGTCAAAGGCTTTTTCCTCCTGAACCATCTTGCCAGGTCAGTCTTTAATTTTTCATTCTGAACACAAGAATTTGTTTTGTCTAGAAATGAATTCATCTGAGATCTGTCCTTTTATGATATTCACCTGCATGCTTCTTAGGACAGTATAGAGAGAAGACAGTCATTTCCAAACCATGTTCCCAGGGACTGGTCACTGTCCACCTACCATGCCATGGTGGCAAGTGGGACGTTGTTTCCTCTATATGTGTTGTAAAAGTGATAGATCTGTCTCAATTCTTTCTCTCTACCTTACTTCCTGACTAATAACTTTTGTTCCACATTATATACCTATAAAGTCAGCTCTAACTTGAAATTTCAGCCAAAGAAATCCGAGAAAGTAAAATACCTATAAATCAAAGTGTCAGCATTTTACTTTTTATCAAGAACTGGCTGATCCTTGCCCACAGCAGCTTGCTTCTGCTATGCATTGGCTCATGCACCCAATTCTGAGTCTTAAACTTGTTCTTTCTGTGCAAAGAGACTTCTCCTCACCTAATAAATAGCCAAAGGAACGGGGCCACTCAAGCACGGGCCAATTAAGAATGCCTTTAGTCTTACAGAGGGTTGCTAAGACAGTTTGTTACCACAGTGCCTTTAGCCAAAGAATCCTTTCACCTCCTCCCTCACTGACCACATGGACCATAAAATGCTAGTGGAAGCCCAGCTGCACTTCTGTTGGGCTGTGGGGATGCATGGTTTAGACTGCTCTCACTGTTGACCCAGTGCATTAAGAGAGGTGTGCATGACACTCCTCCTCTGACGTCACCTTTCCCTGGTCCCCAGAGACAGAGGTGCCTCTGGTCCATGTGGAGGTGCTAGGTTTCACCCACCACCTTGACAGAGAAGGTGTGATGGGGTATGAGTTCTGCCCGGGGAAAGGGGACCTTGTTACTGTATAAGATGGAACCCACGTGACTCACTCAGACTTCCTTCGGTGTTAGGTGTATTTCACTGATGTATTTGAATGGCAGTATGCCAGAGCAGCAGGAGGTTGGTCCTCCTGGCCCTGTGATCTGTTATTAGCCAGCTGTGACATGTACATGTACCCTCAGTGCTCACACCTATATTCAGAACAGGGCGAGCAATACCCGCTGGATCTTCGTGATGGAGTAAACCTAAGTGGTGGACAGTTGGCCTTCTGAAGGCTCCTCCTCTGGAGGTCAGATGGCCACAGTTGGAGACCACTCTTTACATTTGCATCAGTAATGAACATGTATGAACTGTCCTCATCACTTCATTTAAACATGGAGTTTAATGTAACAGCGTTGGCATTGTAGACCATATTACAAGCCATCTAGACATGGGAGTTGGGGAGGATGTGCACTGGCTGTGAGCAAAAGTACTGTATTATATAAGGGTCCTGCACATCCTTGGTTTGCTCTCACCGGAGTCTCCTGGGACTGATTCCCTGTAAAGACCAAAGGAGGACTGCACATGGAATTCTTTTAAACTAAGGTGAGGTGCCCTTTCTGCTCTTAATAAACTTTCTGTTCAAGAGTATTTTTCTAATCGTATTTTTTCCTTGTGAAATTTTGCACATGAAATCTAGCTGTGGTTCAATTGGAAATACCGTGTCTTTTACTTGAGGCATATTTTAGGTGATTCACATTTTTCCCTGAACAAATGCATAGCTTATGAGTACTGTTCACTGGATATAGATTCCATGAGAACTTTAAGTGATTTTAGGGGCAGACAGGCCCTAAGGCTTTTAGCAAGTGAGTATTCTACTTTCTTTTCTGTTTTGCTTTCTTTGCTTTTTTCTTTTTTCTTTTTTCTTTTTTTTTTCCCCAGAGCTGAGGACCGAACCCAGGGCCTTGCGCTTGCTAGGCAAGTGCTCTACCATTGAGCTAAATCCCCAACCCCTTTCTTTGCTTTTTTGAGACAAGATTTCCCTGAGAGGCAGTGCTTGCTGTCCTGGAACTCACTCTGTAGACCAGGCTGGCTTTGAACTCACAGAGATCCACCTGCCTTTGCCTCACGAGTGCTGGGATTAAAGACGTGTGCCACCACAGCCTGGCAAGTATTCTAACTTCATCAGAGGAAATTTTAACCCCTCTAGCCATTTTGTCTGGAGCCAGAGAATCTCTGATCATCTCTCAAATCTATGGTGCTATAGGTTTAGAGCAAATTGATAGAAAAAACGTAAGTTTACTCAGGCACATTGTTCCTTGAAGTCACTGTCAGGCCACACGCATGCATTCTGACTTCCCCCTGGTCTGCAGCAACCAGGAACAGGGGTATGGGGAGCATTAGTTTTTGCTGTGGGTTTTAGTATTGGCCCTTTGTGATTCTCCCCACTTGTAACCTAATGTAAAGTTAAGATTTAGCAATGTATGAAGGGAAACCACCAGGATTTTTAGTGATATTATTAATTCCATTACAAAGTTTAAACAGGGCCGATGTTTTGATTTCTGTGTCATTAAACATGAATTTCAGTTGTCTGGGGTATAATAAATGGCACTTTACAGAACAGCTATAGCAAAATCTGTTCTGTTGCCCATAGAATAGTAACCACAGCATTCCAAGATGTCTTTTGCAAAAATGAACACAATTGAGTGATTTACTTTGAAGAGAAGCAGTAAAGTGTTCTAGAGGGTAAGTGTTAGATTGCTACTCATTATTACATCCAAATACTTACCTTTACCTGCTTATTTTAAGTTCCCCATTTTCCCCCTGACCCCAATTTCCAATGTTCAGCAATAAAATACAGCCCAGCATATTTGGGTTTTATATATAAGGAAGTTTATATACTACATCAAGGTAAAATGCTGAGGACAACAAGCATGCTGAGTGCATTTGTAAGCATGTGTCTCATTCTCACTACCCATCAGGGCAGTGATATTGACTTACATCCCTTTTTTCAATAGACATGTGTTCTGTCTTCAAAAGATTTTAGATATGTTTGTAATCTGCCGCATATATATCCATAAACTCCAAAAGGAGCCTACAGAGCTGCTGTAATTGAGGTCAAGGGAAAGGCACACTTGAAAGTCAGTTAAAAATGTTCTTTATTGAACTAGCACCCTGTCCAATTCTCAGTCAGGACCTCTACATAGGAGTCCCTATTCTTGTGATTAGGGCATTGTCTGAGGTGATTTGCCTCTGAGCTGAATTGTGTTAACTCTATCCAGTCCCCTGGAATCACAGCATTTCCTGGAGGTCATTTGAGTGTGTGGGAGCTGCCCACTCTGAAGCCTGCTCCTTGGCCATCCATCCTGAGGCAGTGCTCTCTGTGAAACAATTTTCTCCTATGAAGGCATTTAGTCTCTCCCCCTTGTACTGAGGACAAACAGAGAGACTACTGTCATAGCTCATGAAAGGAGGACCTGTTGAGAGAAGTGACCGACCATGTCATGTTCATTTTAGGCTAACATGGCATTTTTTTTAATGTTTCTAGGCACAGTGGGTAAAGAGAAAGTTAAAATGCATTCAGGAATACATTTCCATTTTATCTGTTGAAAAGTAAATCTTGAATGTCTTAAGTAAATAGGTTATCATGCCTCCCATAAACTCCCAGACTCATATCAATTAAATAATCCTGCTAAAGAGTGACTGGATTATATGGGAATAGATGTAGTTCACTGGGTCATTGTTTTTTTTCCAGATGAATCTTTCCTGGAGAGAGGGTTAATCTAATTGTGTTTCAGGGCTTTCAGGGCTTATAAATGAGCAGAAGACATATGAGAACTAGAGTTGCCTGTCCAGTGGTGGATGGACCCCAACGTGGAAGTGTGTTGTGAGATGAAGGCTTTAAAAGCCGAAATGGGTTTCTAAGACAAGCTATCATTCCCTATCCATCAACTTGCATCAAGAATGATGCCCCCCTTTTAAATAAGTTTAGAATAGTTTCCTTCTGTGACCTGTAAACCAAAGAAATAAGTTTGATCTTCAAGTTCATTTCCAGCCCAAACACTGGTTGTCAAATGGAATGTGGGTCAATATTGAGTTATATGTTTGTGTGTGGTAGCTGTGGTTTTTGGTTACAGCTTACAGAAACAAAACTAAATCTTGGTTAAAGGAAATAGGTTAGGTAATTAGTACTCCCTCTATCATGGCAATGTCCAGGCATGTAGACTTCACATCCCTCCCTTCCCTGGCCCTATTTTTTTCTGTGTTATGATTATTCTTTACAAAGCCGTTTCTTGCCACATGGCAACAAGAAGACACCATTAATAGACAGAATCCCCATGAAGAGTAGTTATCCTTTCCATTGCTCTGTTGACAACTTGAAGAGGACATGCCATGGCTCTTCTGGGACTCCTGTGCCAACCACTATGCTTGTGAAGGGGCTGCATTGGCTGAGTGAGGTCAAACCTAGGGCATAGGATCTGGTCTCTACATCCAAGTTTTAGACCAAGTGGGTGGAAGATCCCTGAGAGAATACACTACTCATGATTTTAGTGATTTGCAACATCAAGGTTGATTTCTTACCTGGCCTGCTTGTGGCAACATGGTGGAAGCCCTGCCATGAAGCCTCTTTGATGAAGGTGGGCTGATGGGCAGCATGTCATTGAGCCCTTCCAGAGAAAAGAAAGCTCCCAACTACTCCATAGTGCTGAAAATGTGATTGTCCTGTGCTAGGAGGGCTGTGTGTGTGTGGGGGGGGGCTGCTGGTGGTGGTGGTGGTGGTGGTGGTGGTGGTGGTGGTGGTAGTGGTGGTGGCGGCTATAGCTATAAGCATGAACAATCTCCCAAATGTTTGCCAACAGTGTGACAGGTGAAGTCCTCAAGTGTCTGTCAGAAGCCTTGCCATGCTCTCTGAGGCATTGCTGGCTTGGATGGCAGATACACAGCAGGTTCTCCCTCAACAGACACCCTATCACATTCATGCCTGGGGTCAAACCCTGGGGACAAAGACTCAGTGAGGCATGTTAGCTATGACAGGGAAGGCATATTGAATCTTGAGCAACTGTAGGCACAGTGAGCAGGACGCAGGAGAGATGATTATACCTCTTAATCTTATATCTATCAGAGCTTCCAGAACCAATAGGGACCTGCTGAATCTTCTGAGACTGATACAAAAGATTCGGGCTAGGTGATCAGAAAAAAAAGCAGGGAGATTTTTGCCTCAATCAAAGAAGATGCTTCTTACTATTTTAAACTATAAGATCCTTGGTGTTTCCATAGTTCCGTCTTCTCAGAGTAGTATGATGGGTAGAAGGAGTTTAGGGATAATGTGAGAAGCTGATAAGCTGAGGCCTTTTTGGGGCCTCTCATTCTGAGACTCTTGGACTTGGATTCTTAGTAATAAGTTCATTATTCAGCTATATAAGGCTAGAAAAGATTTTCTAGGATGTGAGCCTGTTACCACAAAGTCTGTTTCCCATGCCTCTGAAAATGCTAATCAATGAGCCTTTACTCCAGACCATAGTTCTGAATTTGCTGTTCCTTGAACTCTTCTGCCAAAGTCTCCAGAGTTCCTCATGGGGAAGGATTTGTCAGGGAAGTCTTTTCACATAGCATGAATGTTTGCTGAAAATGTTCTTTTCAACACTGGGAAATGTTGACACTGCTCCCTTCAGATCATGGTAGTTTGAGTCTTTAAAAATTCCCTAGGGAGGTACCGTGCAAACAGAACAATGAAAATCTGGCCATGGCTTTGGAGGTTATCTACTGGAACGTGCCTGTTCTAGATCAGGACGTAGACTCCTAAGACTGATGAAACTGGTTAGTTTTAACTCCCTGGTTGACTCTGGAGCCGGTCTAGACCCTCAGCCGATTGACCTCAGGTCTGTGACCATCTAGAGATGCTAGGTACAGGTTTAGTCTATAAGTCATCAAGTCAAAAGTCACTACTTGTGTGAATCTGAATCCCATGTCTAGTTCAATAGGAATAGTCTAGGTGTGTATAGAGTCCCAAGGTCATTATATGAATTATTTAAACCACCTCTCTCTTCTTATTGTATAGAACAAGAACATGAAGTTCATTTTTTTTTCCACACATAAACCCAAAGGGCCTCTTGATTCTAAGTCACTAGTTTAGACAAAGAAAAGAAAATTCGAGAATATTAATATGACTTATAGTCAGGAATCTGGGTGTCTCTTTTCTTTCCCTGCTGTTTCTTACCCATCTCTGTATCCTGTCAGCCTTCTTCCTTCCCAAGTTTCTATGAGTTCTAAGGTTTAGCATCTCCCTGCATTGCTACTGAATCCATTTCCTCACCTGTATCCATTTCAGCCTCCTCCTCAGGAAGGACTCTGATGGGTGATTTGCCATCAGTTATCTACCCAGGCCAATGACCCTGGGTTCTGATACGAGCATCAGAACAATCACTAAGAAAAAAGTATCAAGGGAAGGCCGTGGGGAAATCTTCCCCAAAGACAAATGTGTTGATGATGGAAGATGGGAAGGGAGACGTGAGACTATAAATTTGTACTGTGAGGCTGTCTTTATTTAACTGATTCTGGGCAGAGAGGCTGTGTGCTCTATAAGCTGTAGACTTAGTAATCGATGTTCAACTTACTTAGAAATTTCAGACATTTTAGTATGAAGTTTCTTTAAGAATTATTTTAAAGAATTAACACATTCTTTAAGAATTTTTTTAAAAAAGGATTTTATTTTTATTTTATGTGTATGGGTGTTTTGCCTGCGTGTTGGTAAGTGCACCGCATGTGTGCAGCGTTGTTGGCATTTTCTCTGGGCCACTGGTCAGCTCCCAAATAAAGACTTGGAGACTGATTATTAGTTATGAATGCTCGACCTTAGCTTAGGCAGATACACATTCTATTCATCTACATTTTGCCACAGAGCTTTTTACCCTTATTTCATTCTGTATGTCCTACTTTCCTACTTACTCCATGTCTGTCTGTCTGGCCCTGGCATCTTTTTTGGAGTCTCTTTTCTTTCTTTCTCAAGCCTAAATTCCTCCTCTTACTCTCTCTGCCTGGAATTCTCACCTATACCTCCTCCCTTGCTTTTGGCCATTCAGCTTTTTACTAGACCAATCAGGTGCCTTAGGCAGGTAAGGTAAAACAGCAATACATCTTTGCATAATTGAACAAATGCAACACATCTTTTCATAGTTAAACAAATATTCTGCAACATAAGCAAATGCAGCACATCTTTGCATAGTTAAATAAATATTCCAAAACAGTGCAGTACTCATGGAGGCCAGAAGAGGGCGTCAGATCCTCTGGAAGTGATGTTACAGAAGGTTGTTAGCCACCACCTGGGTGCTGGGAACTGAAACCACCACTGAGCCATTTCTTTGGCCCTTGACTCATATATAAAATAGCTTAAGTTGATTAACCCATTTATTGAGTGTGGGTTTTGGGTTTTGTGGGGGGGGGCGGAGAGGAGTGGGGCAGCATCTTCCTACATAGCTCAGGATGGCCTCTAGCTCAGGATCATCCTTCCTCTGTCTCCTGAACACTGAGATCAAAGGCTGAGCCAACACAATCATTTAAAAAGTTTTGTTTTAGGGCCAGTGAGATGGGTCAGTGGGTATATGTGCCTGCTGCCAAACCTGACATTATCCTGAGTTTGATCCCTGGGACCAACAAGATAGGAGAAGCCAGACTCTTACTAGTTGTCTAGCCTCTTGTTTGTACCCTCCAAACACACACAAATTAAAATGTTGAACAAACATTTAAGTTTTGTTTTAAATATCGAATGGATTTTTATTTTTGTTAAGAATAATGAAGCTTGTAGGATCCATTTGCTTAAGACCTTCTACTGTTAAACAAGATACAATTTGAAATCAAAGATTCTTTATCAACAGTATTAGGCATAAAACAGTTTCATTTTATAATGGATATTGTCTGTATGAAATGGTACTTTATAAACACAGTTACTTTTATATTATCCTACAACTGAAGAGACCTCGTTCATTTCTGTTCTCTGCCTCCCCGACCCTCAAGAACACATCATGAGACCAGTGTGAGTCATTGTGGGGACTTGCATGTAGTTTCAGTCTCTGATAACCTTATGAGTCCTGGATTCTTAAGGAAATTAGGATTTTTCAGGAATATTCTTGAAGACTAGAGAGGGTTGGCAAAGGGGTTGAGCTGGCTCATTTAGGGCACCATGAGGGAACTTGAGTGGGATGAATATAGAATAGTGTGGGCTTCCATTTAGCTGGGTATGGCTTATGAAGGGTCTGTACTTTGCTCCTAATCTAGGAACCCCTAGGGCATACCATTAGAGCTGTACTTCCCATGGGAATACCTCCTGACCCACTAGGAACTCCTCAAGTTAATTCATTGTCTTTCTTCTTTGCTGTTTGACCCACAGTTCTCCAGGCTGTCACTGAAGTAGCCTGAAAGGATAAATACAGTGAGCATGACTTGGAAAAGAGTCAAAGTGGGTGTCTTAGTTAGAGTTCCTATTTCTGTAAGAGACAGCATGACCACCACAACTCTTATAAGGAAAGCATTTAGATGGAGTGGCTTGCTTACAGTTTCAGAGGTTCAGTCCATTATCATGGTGGCGAGCATGGTGGCATGCAGGCAGAGGTGGTGCTGTAGCTGTTGCTGAGAGTCTTACATCTTGCAGGCAGCAGGAAGTTGACTGAGACATGGGGTGATATCTTGAGCATAGGAAACCTTAAAGCCCACCCCCACAGTGACACACTTCCTCTAAAAGGTCATACCCATTCCAACAAAGCCATACCTTCTAGTAGGGCCACTCCCTGTGAGCTTCTGGGGGCCAATTACATTCAGACTACCACAGTGGATATCACGGAGTAGAGTGCAATGCCTCTTGATATGGTGTGAACTGCAGTTCTTAGTGGGTAGGCAGGCTCTTAACATGTGGTTGACCTTCTTCTGGCATTGGCTGAGTTCCAATGCTCTCATCATCTTAACCATCAATTAGTTTCATGACTTTTGCCTCCACTCCTTGAACATTTTTGTGGTAATTAATTCCATTGCTTTTTAAAACGTCTTCAAATGGGAGGGAAAAAAAACCAAATGGAATAATTTGTTGAAACCAATTATTTTAGTAAAAGAATCAAATTATTGTGGATTCAGAGCCCTGGATCTATTCAATTAAAAACCTCATTCTGTGCATAATTGCAGAAAACCTCTTCCAACTCTAAATTTCTTCCCCAGTCATCTCTGCAGAGAATGACACAGCTTCATATACATTTATTGAGGAGGCAGGACCAGCATGTAAGTGTTTTAGCATCCCTTCTCATCTGAAATTGTTGATTGCTTCCTTACATTTTAAAATATCCCAACTTAATATAAGAACAACAAAAATGTATAGAGATTGTCAATAAGTTACAGAAAAAGGAAATAAACCTTACTAAAATGTAAATTAAAATGGTATAAGATAGAAGATGGTATATCTTGTCTTTCAGAAAATAAATGGCAAAACCAAATGGATTGAGTTGGTGTCAGTGAGGGTCTATTTGACAAGAGGCTTCTTTTATTTATTTTTATTAGGTTTTTAATTAGCACACAAAGTAATGCATTTCATTATGATATTTGCCAAGACTTCTGTATGGAGCATGTGTTTTCTGACTGGTTTTGGAGGGTAGTGTGGTATTTTCTATTAAAATGTTAAAAATATGTCCATTTTATGATGCAGTAGGAGGTTGACCAGCAGATATAAACACAGGTGTGAGATATGGGCATAAGACTGGTGAATGCAGGACTCAAAACAGGCTGGTGAAATGTCAGGCCAGGCATAGGAGATTGGTTAAATAAATCATAGTAACTACGGAAACTATTCAGTCTTTTAAAATAATTTATTAACACACACACATGCATGATGAAATACTAGATCATTTAACTTAAAATGCACGTTAAGCTTTGCATGCAGCATAATTTTACTCTTGCCCAAGGAACCTGTCTTGGAAGGGTCTACACTGAAATCCAAGTTAAGGACTTGTAGAGAGAGAGAATGGAATCGATGTTGACTGTGGGAGGGAAACTTTCCTGTGTGAATTTTTTAATTTTGGAATATTTAGTAGAGAATGTTAATTTGTATGGAAAAATCTGAATATTGAAAAATAAGGAGGAAGCATAGGAAGAAATATATAATTCTAATACCCAAGTATAACCATTATTAACATTTTGAGATTCTAAATGTGTGTATATGTCGGTTTGTGTGTGTGTGTGTGTGTGTGTGTGTGTGTGTGTGTGTGTGAGAGAGAGAGAGAGAGAGAGAGAGAGAGAGAGAGAGAGATCGAGATCCACCACTAATCACTGTGACATTCATTAGTCTACATTGTTGATTATTGGTTTGCTCATAATTTTTAAGTGTTAATGCTGATATTAACATTCTTGGTACATGATATTTACCATTATCTCTACTTATTCCTTAAAATGGATTTCTAGGAGTATATACACTGGAAGACAGTTTTATAATGACTTCATCCTTGTGATAAAATGAGCATATTATAATTAATGCATCATAATAAAATGATGTAATATTAATTATAATTGGCATGGTGTTAAAAATCATCACAGAGGACTAGGGGGTGAGGAAAATAAGAGCCTCATGTTTCTTCTTTGTTGTCCACAAATAAGGCAGAGAATGAAAGAGCATAGAAAACATCTAGGTGGGTTTTGCTTTGTGTCTGTCTTCCATATTCCAAGGTTTCAATGCACTTAACTATCTTACTGAGAAAACAATAAGAATACAGTGTTAAAGGGATTGAAATAGATTTGTGATGGAAAGAAAATACAGAAGAAGCCATTGGGTGATGGTGAATTATTGTGTAGTGGGGTGAGAGGGTCTCCTGTCCTTCCCATGCAGCTTCTGGTCTCTTTACACTGTGCAGCGTGTGTGACCACACCCCATGCTTTCTTGGCAAAGGGCTGGCGCCTTGGTATCTTCTCTGTAGTACACTCTTGATGTGGGCCAGGTGCACCTGGGCCTAGTTCACATTCTCTGTGAGGAAAAGACTGGAGTGTAACACTGCTCCTCTGTTGTAGCCTCCAGCCACACTCCTTGGCTACGACAGTGAACGAGCTGCCAAAAAACATTCCTGAAAGGTACGCTCAAAATAAACGAGCTTGATGGACGTTGAAAACTTGACTTCTAAGTTGTGTAAGAGTCTTGTTTTGAGCCCCCCCATCCCCCAAACTAAAGAGTGTGATAATACTGGTGCAACAGCTCTTCTGTCCTCAAGGGCAGAAATTGGTGAGCTCTTTTGCTGACACTTGTCCCTAGAAAATGGAGTTGGGATAGTTGGCATGTGAGGATTATATATGAATGAACTGTCGTGCAAGGGAGCCAGGCTGCTAGTTACTTTTGTTTCACAGTGTCTTATCACAGAGAAATTAATCAGCAAAACTCTTGGTTGGCTTAAGATATTTGAAACTTTTCTGTCATAGTTTTAGTGAACTCTTCCTGCAGCTCCCCTTCACAGGTAGAGGTTGCAGATCCAGGGGCAGGCATCTGGAAGGTCAAGTTTTTCTGATTTCTCTTATAATGGAATGCATGGAGAATGGGGCTTTTGATGGCTTTTTTCATCTTCCCGGGCTTCACAGGTGACTTGCTGTGCCCTCCCATGTTGTCATGTCTTAGCCATCTTCAGTTTTGAGATGTGTCTTGGTTGAAAGACAGAAGGGGAGTGCCTGTGTTTGTGTCTGTAGGTGATGGGGCTAAAGGAGAAAAAATAAACCATAAATATGAGGAATTTAAAGGTCTACCACTTCCTGCTTCTCATGGAGATCCTTATAGAGAGGGACCAGTGTGGTCACAACAGTCCTTAGTAAAAGTTCTTGATTTTGTCACATAGGGACTGAGACCTCAGCCCAGTGAGGCATTTGTCCCAGTGACTCCCAGGTATGACGCCGAGTCAGGCCCTTGTGAGCTCCTTTGGCTTCTGCCTTTGTGTGCATCCTGACTTGGGCTGAGCATTCACAACAAGCAAGCAGCACAGACACCAAGTGTTTTTAACATGGAACCAAAAGTCTGGGGACAGCAGGGTCCTTTGGAGACTGCTGATCTGGCCCAGGGAATGAGGCTCTCTCCTGAGGTTTCTTCCCTTTAGGGCTCTGTGGGGACTATGCATTGCCACATGGAAGCTGTAAGCCTGGTGTGGGAACTCACACAGGCTGGCCTGGCTTTGAGTTGCGCCACTTCAGGCCAGTCTGTGTGCTCCGCGGTCCCTTCCAGTCAGTGGAACACGGAGTCAAAGCCACACTGCACCCAGAGCCTTTCATCCGGCAACCACACAAGAAAGGTTTCTCAGTGTTAGACTTGGAAGGGTGGACCATTCTCCCTCATGGCATCTGAAATTAGTTTATAATCTTCTACTTCAACTACCTACAAATAAACGACCAGCTGGGCCAGAGTATTATTTTTGGAAGTCGAGGAGACCAGTGGGGGGAAGAAGGGGAGCTCAGTTCATTTGATGGCCCCCTTGTCTGCTGCTGGGCTATTTAGATAAAACGTTCCCGATGGGTCCAGATTTAGGATTCAGGCGTTCCGTGGAGGGGGTTCAAGTGGAGGGTATCCAGCTCGAGAAACCACAAAACAGGTTGTGCCTACTTCTTTCCCCTTTGTGGTTCTTTCTTGGTATGAGTAAAACAATTTTTATTCATAGGCTATGAGTTTCCTACGGCTCACACGTTGTTCAGAAATATTGTTGGCCGCATGAATTCATTCTGAAGAGGAAAGGTGAAGGCAGGGCTGTGATCTGGGCTCTAGTTTAGCCCAGATCAGGGGTGGATTGCTTCCATTTGCTGAGTGTCAGCGTTATCACTGAAAAACTGAAAGCTAGGTTTCCAGGACCAGGCATGATTTCCCTGTGTTGAGTGGGTAGGAGGGAAATTACAGAGCCTCAACCCTACACAAAGAGTTACAGGCAGGCAACTGAGGGATGCTGCCAGTGGGAGAAATGGTCTTCCCCAGGGAGGAGCACACCAATGTGGTTATTCATTACCAAATAATCAGCCCTGAAAACACACATACAAGCAAAATTATAAAGACTGAGAAGGTTATATGTGTGGGTGTATGTATGGGTATACATATACATATGTGCATGTAGCAACAATTAATGGAAAAAAGAGGCCATGGACTGGAAAGAGAGCACAGAGGATTTGGAGGGAAGGAAGGAAAGGGGTAATGATATAACTATGTTATAATGTCAAAAATAAAGAAATAATATAAAAATCTGGAAGTTAGGCCAGGGTGGGGTATACAGCTTTTCCTTGTTCAGCTACTCCATGATACCAAAGCCCAGAGTCATGGAGATTTTCCTTCAAAGTAGCTCCTGCCATCATTCGACAAGGAAGGGACATTATTATTCTTTTTTTTAAATTTCTCACTGGATTAAAAAGAATAAAAGGAAGGAAGCCAATGTCTAGACATCAACTTTGTGCTTTTATTTCTGATCTACATGTGGAAGGCAGATGGCTTACTTGGTGAGTCTCAGTGGTTAGTGGCTCATTTAGCTGACTCCCCGTGGCAAACACCCATCATAGGAACATACACAATGTCCCCTCCACGTGCAAGAGAGACTTTGGATGGTGGGGGAGCATTAGCACTGGCCTCCTAGGCTGGAGGTGGTGTAGGGTTGGTGGCACACAAATCATTGTTCTGAGATCTAGATTTTCAGATACGTATTAGAGCTGGGGAGGTCCTTATGGATGTTTTATTAAGTGCTTCTAAATTTGCACGCTAATGTTTACAAGGCAGAGACATTTTGATCTCAGCAACGCTTAAAGATATTTTATGATTTATGCAGAATAATCAGCTCTTTACCTAGCTGCAGAGAGCATGCCTTGCTCACCTTCATGGCACTTAGCCTGGAGAAGACTGTGGTGTAGCCTGATAGATAATGCTAAAGGGTGCAACAGATTCTTCTAAGATAGTTTAAGACGTTGAGTGGACAGATTAGATGCCAAAGAAAATTCGATCTTCTGACTACTTTGAACCTGGGAAAGAAAACTTTTATAGAAGACTCTATCCAGAATGCCCATCATATGATCTCATCAGTACAACCTGTTCCCTTCTTGTTGGATTTTCATAGTCGGAAAATTATGGCAAATAAGTGAAATCATATTTAGTTATTGTTTGTTTATTTAATCATGAACACTGGCAGAAAGTGATCCTCCCTCCTTCCTTCCCTCCCTCCCTCCCCTTTCCCCCTACCCCCCTCTCTTTCTTTCTGGTTGGGCCTGGTCTAGGATCCAAGGAATCCTCCTGCCTCAGTCTTTTAGGTTGCTGAGCCACAAGAGTGTGCTTATTAAGTGATTTTAGGTATCCATCAAGATTATTATCAATATTTGTCATGGGGAGAGTGTTGGTTGTACTAGTCCATCCTCTGAATTAACTGCTCTGTCTTACTCAGGAGACTCAGGGCTTCTGTAAATGTCAGGATAATGTCTGTGAGGCGCCTAAACATCTACTCCACACATTCTGTGAGTGTTGTCTTTGGGAGTGTGAGGCCTTAAATGATACCGGCCCTCAGAGACTCATATACTTGTGTAGCCGGAAGGTTCTCGGGTCCCACCAAGCCCCCAAGTTCTGTGGCCCGCTTATAAAATAATCACTCAGAGGCTTATATTAATTATAACTGCTCGGCCATTAGCTCAGGCTGACTACTGACTAGCTCTTACACTTAAATTAACCCATAACTCTTGTATATGTTTAGCCACGTGGCTTGGTACCTTTTCTCAGTTCTGTCTTCACATCTTGCTTCCTCTGTGTTTGGCTGGCGACTCCTGACTCAGCCTTCCTGTTCCCAGAATTCTCCTTGTCTGCTTATCCCACCTCTACTTCCTGCCTGGTTACTGGCCAATCGGCATTTTATTTATCAACCAATCAGAGCAACACACATTCACAACGTACAGAAGGACATTCCCCCATCATTCTGTGAGTGCTGTCATTGGGGCCGTGGTGGTTTGAATGACACTGGCCCCCCCAGACTCATATTCGTGAATATTTGGTACCAAGTTGGTGGACTGTTTAGGGAGGATTAGGAAGAACGACCTTTCTGTAGGATCTGTGCCACTGGGGCTGGGCTCTTTGAGGTTTTGGAAGCCCATGGCAGGTGGTTTCTCTTGCTCTCTGTCTGTTCCTTGTGGATCAGATGTAAGCTCTCAGCTGCTGCTCAGTGCTTTGCCCGCCTGCCTGCCTGCCGCTATGCTTCCCACCATGCTGGTCATGGACTCACCCTCTCAAACTGTAAGCAAGCCTGCAATTAGATGTTTCTTTCTTTCTTTCTTTCTTTCTTTCTTTCTTTCTTTCTTTCTTTCTTTCTTTCTTTCTTTCTTCCTTCCTTCCTTCCTTCCTTCCCTCCCTCCCTTCCTCTCCCTCCTCTCCTCTCCTCTCTCCTCCTTTCTTTTCTTTTCTTTTCTTTTTTTTTTTTTGAGACAGGGTTTCTCCGTGTAGCTTTGCATCTTTCCTGGATCTCACTCTGTAGACCCGGCTGGCCTCGAACTTACAAAGATCTGCCTGCCTCTGCCTCCCAAGTGCTGGGATTAAAGGCATGCACCACCACCACCCGGCCTAGATGTTTCTTTTATAAGTCACCTTGGATATGGTGTCTCTTCCCAGCATGGCAACTGTAACTAAGAATGTGTAAGTAAAACTCCTAAAGCCACAAGGCTGCCATTTGGTTTGAAAATTATCTGATAATCAAATTCTCTCTGGCTTGCTGGGACTTGGGCTAGTAAGAGTATTTTGGTTAAGAGGATAATTTATTCATATAGACACATTTTTTTTTTTTTTTTTTTTTTTTTTTTTTTTGGTGAGCAGATTTTGATGGGGAGAAGGCTGAGAGGTGAGCTCTGTTATTCCTTCAGTGCACAGGAATGCAAACTGTGAATAGAAAGGTGGGCTCTGAGGACCACATTTTCTCAATATCCGCCTTGTCATACATGACCTGCTGAAAGGCAGGACTAAACCTCATTTGTTTGCCTCTTTCCTGGGTTTAGGAACTCAGCTCAGTTTCTTCTAAGTTCAACTCACATTGCCCTTCCTGGTTACATTTATTCTTGGTTGGGTAAAATATGTTTTTGTTTTTTTTTTCTTCAAGGAAACTAATAACAAATTTAAATTAAGGACTCTCATCCTGGCTTTGAAAATAATTATGTTAATTCTAGGGAATACAAATATAGGCCTGGATCTATAAATACGTAATGCAAATCAATTGTTTTTTGTACAGCGGAGTGGTGATAACTGCCAGTGTTTTAAAGTGTCCTTACTTGTGCTTTTATCAAAAATCTTAACAAAGTTGAAGTGTATACTAGGTAGTGCTCTGTAATTTACTGTATTTACTGAACAACTCGTCTGTAAATATCTTAATCTGGTCTCTCATGGATGCACAGTGTGCTTCAGTGTGGCTTTCCTTCATAGGCCCTCAGCCATTTCCTCGTGGTTACTTCTGGTTCCAGTGCCTGTGGTGATGTATATGTTCTTGATCCTGTAATCAAATATGTGCTGCAACCCCCATTCTTGGATCTATCTCTATGGACCAGGTGTACCTGACACTCTTGAAAATACCACATTAAGCATCTTTCCGAGTGAAATAAAGCCTTGCATCAAAAGCTCTCCAAGAGTCTTTTATCAGGACACCTACTATGTTTCCTAGTAGCCCTGAGAGGCTACAGATTGACCTCTTACCTACGTGAAATCATAAGCTGCAGGTTTGAGAGATGCAAGATAGTTCTTGGTGTGGTGTCCACACAGTGACTGAGAAGTGAGGTTGCTTCATGACTTGAGTTGGGACTGTTGCCACTGGAAATATGAGTGCAGTTGCTAGCCCCTAATTTGGGGAGCAGACTACCGAGAACTGGAACCTAACAGGTCTGTAGTCCTTCGTGTTGTGAGAATGAGCCCTTCTGTGGTGTTCACAGTGGACTAGCCCTGTGCCAGCCATGCTCACACCACCTTACTAACTCCTCTGTGTCCCTCCGTAGCGTTCTTATTTCTGTTTTGTTGACAACAGCGTCAGAAGCAGTCACAACAAGATGAGTTCCTGCTGAATGACTTGTTCATTAAATCATTTCTGCCTTGGAGTAATTTTCCCATGTTAAAAAAAAAAAATCAGGTGTTAATGACCAAACATACTATTCTTGTAGCTTCATTATTCTATCCATCTGTTTAATAGAGAAGACTTCTTCTGTTTTAGACAGAGGCTAAGGTGGTAGCATCCCATGCACATCAGCATCTGGTCCCCAAAAGCCCATGTACGCGGCTTTCTCAGCAGCATGGTTTTTCTTCAAATGCAAATGCGCAGTGCTCACTCTTCCTTGTTTTAAGAGTGATGTGCCCTGCACCTACCCTGAGAGGAAGTGGGGGTGTGCTTGTGAAACCCTGATTGGAAAGATAAAGAGGTTGCGCTTCTATTTTTTGCCTGTATTTATACTTTTAACTTATTGGGCAGCTTGCCTAGAAGTAATTGACTTCCGTGCCCTCTCCTTTCCTGTGACTTCCTCACCCTTCAGGTCGGAAATAGATCTCCAAAGCACTTGTGCAGTCTGGCCTGTGGATGTTGGAAAGCCATTAGGCTCTGTCAAATGGTGCCTCTTGCCTTGAGCCTTCTTGCTCATTTACATTTCTAAGATGGAAGCCAAGTATGAAAAGTATCTTTCTCCCCTTCCCTCTCCTTCTCCCTCTCCCTTCCTTTCCTCCCTTCCCGTCTGTGAGATTGAACCTACATCCTCGTGCACATCGGTCAAGGGCCCTACCGCTGATCTATACCTCCAGCCCCTCATTATTCTTGCAAATCAGTTATTCTTCCCTCTCTCCTTCTTGTCCTTCCTTCCTTATTTCCCCATCTTTGACTCCTCTCTTCCCTCTCTCCCACTTACCCTTCTTCCTTGGTATTTACTCCGCTAGCGGAGATCTGTCAGTGGATCCTGTAAGGTCCACGTTTCTGTCCCATCTGTTCCAGGAAAGGGTGGTGACCAAATGCAGGATCCATGACACCAAGGCACTGTGGCTGCTGAGCTCCTCTAGAGGCTACAGCGACAGAACCATGGCGTCAAGATGCTGAAGCTTCCTGCGACCTATCCCTCCTTCTTTCACAAGAACACGGGCTGGCAGGACCATTCCATGAGGCCCAGTTTCAGAATTCCCATTGTGACTCTTCCACACGCTAGTGAGGAGAGGAGTTGGAAGGTTTTGCCATCTCTGTTGTGACTTCTGGTTGTCTCTTGAGAGAATGTCACTCATGGGATCAGATGATTCTTCTCACAGGACTGCTAATGTTCTTATTTTTTTTTTAAATTGAAAACATTTCTTTTTATGTAATATGATCTGATCATGGTTTCCTGTTCTCCAACTCTTCCCAGATTCTACTCACCTCCCCACACAGCCAACTCTATTCCCTTTCTTTTTCTCTTTAGAAATCAAACAGGTAAATAAACAAACAAACAACCCTAAAGAAACAAGAGCAAACAATAAGAAAAAAAAACATGAACACATACACAAACAAACAAATAAACAAAACCCAAAACTCCACCCAAATCCATAAAAACACAAAATTGGAAATCATAATATATAGGCATACGACCAGTAAGACAAAAAAATACCCAAACAAAGTGATATGAAACAAAAAGTCTATTAAAATACCATTGATTTTGTTTTGTGTTGGCCATTTACTATTGGACATGGGCCTACCCTGAAGTGTGGAGAAAACATATTTTTCTTTTGCAAGTAGATGGTGTTGGTCTTTGATCAGTGTTCAGGTATGTGGATGGGTGCCGGGAGGGATTGAACAGAGCTGGGAGGGATTTTCTTGCCACTTTACACCCTGGAGAGCTGCAGGGAGTCTCCTTTTTTAACTCCAGAGGGCACATTTGAGGACATACATTGTCCATCCTTCTGCATCCATGTCCTGCAGTTCAGTAATCAATGTGCTATCACTGGAGTGCACATAGTGAGTGTACAGATGTGCTGGTCCCTGTTGGGGAACTGTGACCACCCTGTAACTCATTCAGGAGCCAATGAGATGGGTCAACAGGTAAGGTGCTTGCTGCCAAGTCTGATACCCTGAGTTTGAACCCTAGGACTCACCCACATGGTAGAAGGAGAGAACCAACTCTTGCAATTTGTCTTTAACCTTCACATAAGTACCATGATGTGCTCATGTATGTACACAACACATACATGTACAACAAATAGATAGATGTTTACAAATATCAAATCACCCCATTTAAAAGGGTTTCCCAGTCAAATTATTATGTGCTATCTTTTTCTCATTCTTTCTGAAGTTTTGGGACAGGAATGCATCTTGGGAGCTTAGGTGGCCCCTTGGTAATTCAACTCAAGGGCAGCCGTCACCACTTGGATGCTCATCTCTTGGGGAAGTGAATAATTTCTTTAGTTCAGTCATATCTTTTTCTATTGAAAATGTTTGACTGTACATTGTATTCTCCAGTTTTAGCTCAATCTAACATGATTTTAACTAGGTAACTAACTTCTCTCTGATCTTGCTAAGTATTCTTGGTTAGAGACAAATGAAAATGAATTGAACTTGGAGAGACAATAGAGGTAGTGGACAACCATCATATTGCTGGAAATATTCCAGACCCATACATAATCCTTGAAGTTCATAACAGAGCAATACGAATTAAGCTCTGAGAGCTTCAGGAGCAATCACTGACGACCTACTCTTCGCCTTCTCTTCTGATGTTCTCTTTAGCTTTTCCTAATTCTAGATCAAACCAGTCAATGTGGTCCCCTCTTTTCAGTTATCCAGTGCAAGTTTATCTCCTGTGTTCTATTAGGTTGCAATTGCCTCCTTTATTTGTACCTAAGAAATATTATCATTGGTAAAGAAAACACTGGATAAATTGATTTTGTTATGGGATCAAAGAATAAGACATTTGGAGCACAGAAAAAATGAACCAGTAAATTCAATCAGAACACGCCTTCCCCTTTAGGGTCCTTCTTAACCTGCATTGCTGAGGGGAGGTATTGACTGATAAAGAAATCCAAAGAGCGGAAAGCCACAGGGAATCTTCTGAATTTCTCACTTGAAGATGTGTGTTGTGTACCTTGCTTCACCTAGATCCCCCAAACCAGGATTTGAAGAACAGTATCAAAGTGGGAGGTGTCCCTTCTCCTTCGGGATCCAGTGTTCTATTTCCTGGCATTCATTTCAGGTTTTTCTCTCTGGTTGTGAGGAAACAAGAGTGGAATGAACAATTTTCTGTCTCCACGTGCTTCCAGTTGGTAGAGGAAAAGCCTGAGCTAAGTTTTGGAAGTCTGTAGAGTTCTGTCCAAATTCATGGAGGACCCAGCAGGGAAATGGCTTCTGGTGGTGACTTCCAGCAGGAGATAATGGAAGGACTCCTACAGGAAGCACAGGGAGCAGCACCCCTTCTAGGAAGACCAAGAGAGAGGCAGAAGTGAAGTGAGGCCACAGCGGGACACTCGGGCAGGTGGCAGAGCCACATTTGCAGGATGGATTAAGAAACTCAGAGTGAGAGATGGTAGGAAAAGCAAGAGGAAAAACATCCTGGGGGTGTCTTGGTTGTTATGCCTTGACTAAGATGCAGGAATGGGCTCCTAGAGAGAAAGGTGATGCCTTTACCTGGAGAGGCAGGAGTACAGGTGAGACCCTCCTGGAGAGTTTTAATCCGTCCTTGACAAGAATCTGTGAAAAGGACAATGGGGTTATAAAGAGAAGTGTGGTAAGACTGGGGATTGTTGGAGGCAGATCAACAAACTGGGGACCAGGCATGTCTATGTTAACAGAGTGCACCAGAGCATCAAGCTGGTCTCCCCAACACCCGAGGAGACCCTGTTGAACAACACTCTGAAATCTTACTTATTTACAGAAGGAACATATGGTTACCATCAAGAGTCAGATATGTGAATTTAGATGAGATAAACAAAGCCCTGGATCGCAGCAGAGTGGAGATGGCAAGGTGTGGAGACAGTAGATGGCTCTGTGCCAACACACCTAAGCTCCAGAAGTGCTTGGGCTCTGTGGGGCGCTGAAGGCCATGCTGTCCTCTGTGGTGGCTGCTGTATTCAAATTTCATAGAAGAGTATCTTGTAAACAATGGATTTTTTTTTCTTCACAAAACTTTTGAAAATCTAAGACCAAAGCACCAGCAAATTGTCTAATGAGGACTGATTTCCCAGTTCATAGATGACATGCTCACATGGTGGAGCAGGGGAATTCTCTAGGGTGCTTCGGTAAGGCACTAATCTTACTTAGGAGGGTTGCATCCTTATAGCCTAACCACCCCTCAAATACTCCAGGTAGTGCTATTATCATTTTGAAGGTTATGACTCAGTAAATGTATTTTGTGGTAGGGGATGTAGACATCCAGACCCTGGGAAAGGGTTTTGGTTAATTTCCTATCAAGCACCTTTCTA
Source organism: Peromyscus leucopus (assembly GCF_004664715.2). Lineage (NCBI taxonomy): Eukaryota > Metazoa > Chordata > Mammalia > Rodentia > Cricetidae > Peromyscus > Peromyscus leucopus. The sequence continues at coordinate 50,710,558 of NC_051079.1, read as the reverse complement.
GAGGAATGCCCCAGTTTTAGTTCTTTTGTGGTCAAGTGACCTCCCCCGTCCTCTGTTTCCTTTCTCCACAAGAAGAATGAGCAGAGTCCCTACCTCACACGACTTAACTTTGATTTCTGTGGGTGAGTGCTGAAATCATCATGGCTCCCAGGATGGCCCGTGTCAGGGTCCACAGGTCTGTTCCTCTTACGAGCTTCAAGTCTCTCTCATCACTCTGTGCTGTCTCTACTTCTGAAGCCACAGACATTATGATCGCCTTGAGCAGAGCATTCCTGCCCTTGCCTGAATTTCTTGAGATCATTCACTGTACCTGAAGAGTTTATCTGAGGCAACAACCAAACAAATACAGTTCCCTTTTAAAGAGAAATTCTGACCCTAGCTGTGGCGTGATGAAATGGGTCTGTCTTGCAAAAAAAAAAAGCACCGTGAAGCTGGACATGAAATAAAGTTAGAACATGGAAGTTGTTCCGCCTGATGGTCTCCGTCTCTGACATCTTCACGCGTATCTGAGCCAGAAGACAGTCCGTAGGGCAGGTAGCTGTTGGTAAGGTATGAAGAGGCAAGATCAGCATGCAACCCAGGGGAGCCTAGCTTGTGTGTGGAGTGAGAAAGCTTGGCAAACCCTGAGACTTCTGAAGAGCAAAGTTGCATTCGTCCAGAGTGTCTGTCTGATTGTGTCACCGTGCTGTGGATGGTCCTAATCAAGTGCGTTGGCCATTCCTCCAGTCTCTGTGTTTAATATGGCTTGCTAGGATCTGTTGTTAGGTTCTCCATCTAACATCTGGAACACGTTAATTTTTGTTGCTGATTACCTGGAATGGCAACTTCAAAAGGAAAAGCAAGTCCTTTGAGTTGGCCTTAGAAATACACTCAGAGGCCCCTCAAAGTCTCTTCTCAGGCCCTCTCCATGACTATAATTCCAGGCAATCTGCAACAAAAATAATGTGTTCCAGATGATATCAGAAGAAAAAACAAGACAAGGAAAAGCAGCCCTGTCGTTTTCTGAGGGGGAAAAAAAAAAGAAGAGGAATGTTTGCTCTGTAGGTTTCATTTCTCCCCTGGAAGGGCTCGCCAAACTAAAGCAAGGTGAAGCAGCCTCAAAACAGCATCTGTCCTGATGGAAGAAGCTCAGAAGTCACATCTCCTGCCCTTTGCTGTTACTAATGTGAAATCTCCAGGAGATTGCTCCATTTGATTTCTCACTGACAAAGTAGCTAGATGAAATTTACTAAAATTGTCTAGTTTTGAGAGATTTTTAACTAAAATGAAGACGAAGCTGGAGGTCCTGAAGGAGGGTGTGCTACCCTCTCTCTCTCACATGTGAACAGCGACAGCTTTGCACTCAGGGCCCAGCAATTCTCTTGCTTTTTGCATATAGAACAATCTATTTCCAGGCACCCAAGATGAAAGTCTGAGCCTTGCTCACGTCTGCAAAAATCCTCCATGCATTAATCTTTCCATGTTAATAGTCTAAATATGTTAATGTAGACTGTGTCTGATACCGTCCTAGTCTGCATTCTGTGGCTGTGATAAACACCATGACCAAAATCAATTTGGGGAGGAAAGGGTTTATTTTATCTTACACCTGACAGTCCATCATTAAGGGAAGCCATGGCAGGAACTCCAGGCTGGAGCTTGGAGCAGAAACCACGGCAGAAAGCTTGTTTACTGGCTCGCTTCCAGGTTCACATTCAGCTAGCTTTTTTACATAGCCCAGCCACACCTGCCTACGGATGATACAGCCCACAGTAGACCCAGCCCTTCTGCTATCAAGAAAATGCCTAAATGCTCCCCCCAAAAGACCACAGGCCAGTCTGACGGAGGCTGATCCTGAATCAGAATTCCTTCTCAGGTGTGCCACATTGGTAATCACCGATGGATTCTTAGAAAGAAAGTGGCAGAGGAGAGGAAGGACAAGTAGGGACTATGGAGCCAGTCTGACTGGGATTAACTGTACTTTTGCCTTGATACTGAGTGAATTAAATATTGTTTCTGAGCCTTCATTTCCTTTAAATGGGAAATATTCATGGTGTCTACGTCATAGACCTGCTGTGTGATATACAACTTTGCAATCTCCTTTATTTCAGTTTTGTAGTGTGGCTGTGTTTCCATGCCCCTTTCCATGGCAACAGCCATCCTCTGCAACTGTTGCCCCGAGTTCCGTTAAATGGCCATCCTTGCTGAATCATCCCCATGAAGCTAGACATAGAGACTTTTAAAAACCAAACCAGAAAAAACAAAACAAAAAAAAACAACAACAAACTGATAAAACATTTTATGGGGGTTCTGAGGGCTTTTCTTGAAAAGACAAACACCTGAGCTGGTATGAATTTGTGACATATTGTTGGGCAGAGGATAAGTCCAGGCCAGACAAGAAAGAAATTAGAGGGCAAGAATTTATTTAAACTTAAGTAAATATTTACTGAATGCTTATTATGTGCAGGGACTGGAATAGAAACTGGAAATAAGAGTCATAAACAGGAAATAACCCCTCTTCCAAGTGGCTGAAAGCTTAGTGAGTCGTATGTCTGGGGAAGAGGTTACAAATGGAGCTGGCTGGAATTGGGGAGGTGGGGATTGTTATTGCTTGGTTTTCATAGATGATAGTCCAAGAGTTGCAGGGTTGGGTGACTTCTGCTCTGGAGAAAGCTTGTCAGGTGGCCTAGCCTAGGCATTTGTTGGGGGTAACCCAATCTCTATGCAGTTTTCATAGAATCGATACGGCTGAGTCTCAATGGCTTGTGTGTTGTACCTGCTTTTTGGAAGAACACTTTTTTGTTTTGGGTTTTTGAGACAGGGTTTCTCTATTTAACAGCCCTAGCTGTCCTGAAACTAGCTCTGTAGACCAGGCTGGCCTTGAACTCACAGAGATCCACCTGCTTCTACCTTCCAAATGCTGAGATCAAAGGCATGCGCCACCACAAAATCAACCTCTCAGGGAAAGCTCTGAAACATTCTGCACCAGTTAGTAAAATAGAAGCCACAGAAATGGGCCAAGAAGCAGAAAACATCATGGGTGTCTGCAAACATAGGCCATCGAAGCATTGTTAGTTTACCAGTTAAGGGTGAAAAACCAAACCAAACCAAAACAAAAAACTCGATTTTTAGCCCAGGAATTGATGTGAACCTGTGCTGGGCCAAAAATGTGGTTGCTACCCACATTTTACTGTTTCAAGGTGGAAGAATATGGCGTATAGTGCAAGGGAAAGGGGTCATACAAAATCACAAGGCTGAGGCAGCCTAGGACACGGAGTGATGTTAGATGGGTAAGCTAAAGACTCATTGCATTGCTCCCTGTGAGGGGTCCCTTTACCTACCCCACTGTCAGTTAAGACACATGGTGTGCCACCTGAGTGGACACAGATGCAAGGTGCTAGTTGACAATAAGCTTTCTTATCTTGATGTATGATGGATTTTCTACTCAGTCTCCCCTGGGTGCCTTCCGCACCCTCTTCCCAGGTTATGGCTACAAATCCCTAGACCCTGTGCCCCTGGCATACAGAACATGCTGCTTTGCAAAGGAAGGAACAAGGTGGAAGGGAGAGATGTGTTTCTCATAACAACAATATCAACAAGAACCCCTAAGAATTCATTCAGTAACCTGATAGGGCTAGTCTACAGGGCAGGGGCTATGCATGAATTCTCTCTGCATCTGCAGCATCAAGTACAATGTCCTGGCAATAGAGTATCCACCAACACATATGCTACAACTAACTTAAAAATTATATTTATGATATTATATACAGATCCTTAATTGACTACCAATATGCCAATAATGGGGGAGAAAATTCATTCTATTATCTCTGAGGTCATCTTTCCTCCATCTTCAGTGTATAGCACTACCCAACCCTGTATTTTCTTTAGAGATTCAAATGGCTGCAGCCTGTAGAAATCACTGCTTTACCTTACAGTTTACTGCAGCATGGTGCCTACTTCTTCCTTGGGGTACCCTAGTATCCCCAGCTCCCGTAAGAGCAGCTATTACTTCCAACTCTTTCTGCTGTTCATACCCTCTTTATGTGTGAACTCAGCCTTCATCTCCACCTGCTCTTGCCATGGTACAAAAGAAAAACAGCCCTGGCCTGTGAGGAGCCTTGCTCCCCAAAATGACAATGAACTGGACAAATGCCTCAAAACTGGCTTCTCTGCCGGGTCTCTTCCATTCCCTTGGAATGTCTTGGGCAAAACCTAGGACCAAGCCAAGCCCATTTGTTAACCCCAGCCCTTTAAGATCCTGCTCCTGCACTGGGAGGAGGGGGTGGTCCCCAGACACACACACAGCTGTTTGGTTTTGTCTTTTCCACTGCTATACACATCAGTCCACAGAGGGTGCTGCCAACAACAATACAGAGCATTCTAAAGCCTGCAGCAGAAGCTTCCCCAATCTCTGTTTTTACTGAGTCCTTGGAAGATGAACACAGTAGCGGACCATAAATGAATCCCTATACTGAAATCCCACGGCTGTTTAGAGGAAGCCTGTGGAAGGGAACCTGCCTGACCTTTGCCAGCACTGTTCTCCACAGCTGTCTGAAGTGCTCCTGGGTGGACACGCGGCAGGCATCCATCTGGACATGAGCAATCAAACAGGATTAATAGGATTTCTCATTGCTGAAAGTGAAAATGCCCTGTACTTTCTGCTGTTTAGTGGTGCAGTGGGCAAGTTCTGCTTTATTTTAAGCTAAGTCATGTGAGATTGCAAAAATTCAGCTGTTTTCCACACAAAAACTATGGAATCCAGTCATTCGACCTGTTAGGCTAAAAGGTTGGGGAATACAAGTTCCAAACGTGGACTTTCTTTGCATTTATGAAGTTGAACTTTGAAACAGAATGTGACATGAAGAGATGTGCAGAAGCAGAAGGCATAGACCTTTGCCATGTTACCAGGGCCCTAAGGCTATGCCTTAGGTTTTGTAGTATACCACTGATGTAAAAATCACATTAGAGTAAATTTAGAGTACAGTAACTCATATGTCTGGGGAAAAAAGGACAAGTTTTGGGGCAAAGTACAGATGAGCAATTAAAAATAAGTTGTAGTTAATAATAAAAACTAATTTAATTAAAAAACTTGGGAAACAAATTTAAAAGTTGTAAAACTAAACTTATTTACTAGGGCTGGAGAAATGGTTCAGATGGTTGAGAGAGTTCACTGCTCTTCCAGAGGATGAGTTCAATTACCAGCACCCTTGGGCGGTTCACAACCCCCTGCTCCAGGGGATCTGGTACTTTCTTCTGCCTTACTCAGGCATCGCCACTCATGTGGCATACACTCACACATAAGACACATCACGTGAACACTAATCAAAGTAAATCTTTTTTTTTTTTAAAAAGTAAATTTACTTAGACTTTCTTACAATATTTTTTTTTTTTTTTACCTAAGGGGAATAGGTTTTAAATCAGTGGTTCTCAACCTGTGGATCGTGACCCCTTTGGGGTTCACATAGCAGATAACCTGAATATCACATATTTATATTACAATTCATTACAGTAGCAATATTACAGTTATGAAGTAGCAACAAAATGATTTTATGGTGGGGGGGGTCACCACAACATGAGGAGTTGTATTAAAGGGTTGCAGTGTAAGGAAGGTTGAGAATGCTTTAAACTGTTATGTTTTCCATTGAGCTATAACAATTGTACACTTTCTGGGGTATAGTGTGGTGATTTGACCCATGCATTTCGTATACACGAATCTACTTCTGGTGATGAGCATTTCCACTTCTTCACTCAAAGATGGTGCTGGAGAATTGCCCGCCATGCAGAACAACAGAATATGATCCTTTGTTCTGACGGCACACAAATGCCAACTCAGAATGCGCACCAGATTGGAAAGTGGGACATTACTACCAGAAAGCACAGGGGAAACACTTGAAGACGTTGGTGTAGGTAGTGACTGCTGCTTAGGTAGGATCCCAAAGGCACAGTAAGATCCACAAATGAGACAACGTCAAAAGCACTTCTGGAGGGTAACGGAGCAGCAGACATAAAAGACATCTACAGGAGAAAGAAAATGTTCACAACTATTCATCTGATGGGATTAATATCCAGACTATCTAAAGAACTCAAAAATTGGAAACCAAAAAATGTCCAAAGAAGACAAAGACCCAAGTACACATAAGTATTCTTCAGCATAATGACTCTGTATGGATCATACCCTGTTATAATTGATAATTAGAAACCAAAGGAAGTTCTCCATTCTGGTGGAGAGGCATGCAGATTGTTCTGTAAATTGTCGAACTCTATGAAAGTTAGGACAGAGTGGAATTCTTCAAGTGAGAATAAACATGTACCCTAAGATGGCTAGTGATTTCTGTGTTGGTGAATGAACCTAGCAGACATTAACCTACAGTCTCCTGGGGTGTGAACATGGACTCACCTGCTCAACAGAGAAGAAATGGCCAAGATAAGGAGAAGAGAAGCACCTTATCTCAGCCTGGCCTCTCGCTAAGTCTCTGTCCTGGTGATATGGGAGCAGGTTTTGTCTTGGTAGACCCAGGAGCTATGGGTTTCAGTGCAGGGTTTTTATTATAAAATAAACTGCTTTCCTCCCACTCTCCTTTTTTTCTTTCCACCATTTTTTTCTTTTTGGCATTAGGGATCAAACCCACTGCTTTGTAGAGACTAAACCCATGCTCTGCCAACTCCTCCAATCTCTAGTACATTTTCCACATAGTTTGATAAAGTGGATATGAGAATGTGTGTTATTTGCTCAGTTGCAATCACAAGGGGTAATCAATAGTTTTATTCTTTCAAGTCAGACAATTATGCTGCATAAATATAGTTAAACTTCAATATAAGGTTTTGGATTTAAATTTTAAAATGGGGGTATACATGTACAGAAGTGCATTTATGCAAATTATTCAGTTAGTCATGAGGCACTCAAATTTTTAGCGTGAACACACCCATATGAAGTAGAAAATAAAATCCTACATTTTTGTATTCATTTAAAAGACAAGTTCCTAGTTTGATAATCCCCCAACAGCAAAAAAAAAAAAAAAAAAAAAAAAAAAAAAAAAAAAAAAAAAAAAAAAAAGTAAAAAATAACAAAAGAAAAAAATGTGAAATGTTAACAAAATGAACAAGAGGCACTGAGTTTTTAAACCTATGACCAAACACCCACAATCAAATTGTTTTACTATTAGTCTGTTCTGTTTTCCACCATCTGTATTACCAATAGTGTGTCAAGTTGTTTTGAAAAAGTAAAGCTTTTTCAAATACTTTTTCTTTTATATGTAGGAAGTTTTCACCTGGCTTTTCTTTAAATCATTTAATTGTTTTTAGTAGTCTGGGTAGTGGCTCTATTTTTCTCATACAGTGAGGCCACTGACATTTGTTTCCTATAGATTGTGTCTGTCCTTGAGGCTTTTCCTTAAAATATCATTTGCTAAACCGATTTCTTTAATGAACTTTAGTATACTACAATATGTCTAATTTTTGAAGCCCAAATGTGCATGGCTGATTCAGTGTCCTGTTGACGACCTTATTATGACTCTGACAGCTGTCATCTATCCTGGATTAAGATGTAAAGATATTGTAAACAGGACGCCCAAGCATGAGAGACCATTCTTCTCTGAACATATTTCTGTCAGTCTTTTGTGTCACATATCTGAATATGTTGGGGTGTGCATCATGCATCCGGTAGATGACAACAATAAGTGGTGAGCCTGTGGCTCTGTCCTGCTGAATGAGAGTTAAGAGCAGACCAGTTTTTGTTTGAGGAAGTAGCCGTTTTTGTAAAGGCCTGGAGGAAGCACTGGGGCTAACCTGTCATGGCTGTGGAGTCAATTGGAGGCAGAGGAGTGCACCCTGGTCTGAACCTTCCCAGAGCATCCCTTTTTGAGAGACTTGCAGTTTGCACCGGACGCATCATGGGGAAAAGACTTTCACACAAACAGACAATGAATTAGGTGACATAACAGCCCCTTTCCTGTCTCTCATTTCTTTGATAGTTTGGCTTCCTCAGGGGGACAAAAATCTACGATTGTTTAATTTGTTTCCTGTTTCATTGTGTATACTTTGCAGCTGTTCCCCCCTCTTCTTAAGAATTTTTTTTTTTTAAATCACCAAATTTTGAGAGGACAGCCTTCAAGAGGCTGAGCTGACTGAACTGTTTAGTCACTCGACACTGCCATTTGCTTTTTCTAATGCTGTGCGCCTGTGTCCTGCATTGGCGACTGCTGAAGTAAGCAAGGCCCCCGGTGCATGAAGGGTATTTAGAAGACATGCAGTGGAATACAGGTGCTAAGCATGTGAGACTCTGTTTCCTGGGCCATTGGTGGAATGTCATTTGGTCTTTGCTGCAGGGAGGGCCATGGGAAAGCTCTGGGCTCTGAGAGCCAAACACTGAGCCTTAACAGCACAGCCCAAAAGGATGGTTTTGAACTACTGTAGAAGGCTGGCTTAAAGTGTGCACAGACTTCTTGTTGTCATAGTTTATTAATAGGGAAATTATCATCCATGTATGGCAGCATGAATGTTTTTATAAACGTGTGCAGCCATCTAAACAACTCCATATTTGCAAGAGATTTTTCACCTTTCTGTACTGATAAATTATCTGAGTAAAATCTGCCCTTTTGTTTTCTCCTTATAAACTGTTTTTTTACAACCAAGTGCTAACTTTTATTTTTAGAAAATAAAATTTATTAATGAGGCAAGCTGAAATATTTATGGTACAAGGGGGAGATTGGTGTTTATAGGGCACTTCTCTTCACTCATTAGCTGCTTTTTAATCATGCGTGCTCTAAGCCTGACAAAAATCTTGTGTAAAATAAGAAATTACTATCACCTGTCATAATCTTTCTGAAGAAACCTTCTTATCATTTTGGATAGTTAAAACCAACCAGGGAGGCTGGAGAGCAGATGACATTCTTACCCAAAAATGATTGTTTCTTTCCCTTGGGCACTTTGATCTGTGTTTTTAACTGCTCTGTCCACAGAAACATTCATGAGGCAGGAACAGGCCTACAGGGCCTGGATGGGCCCTTGAGAGGATGGGGTGCAGGGAGAACACTGTGCAGCCACAGTGTGAGAGCTCATTAGTGCTAACAAATGAGCCTCGTCTCTAAGTCCGGAGGACAGGCACATCACATCACTCTTGATAAAGGAGACGGCTTTACCTTCTAAGGCTTTTCTAACTTGAGTGTGCCCTATTGCCAAATTCAAAGGCATATTTTGCCCTAGATGGAGATCACTCACTTCGATATGGCATTTCATGCCTTCATAAGTTGGGATCACTCCTGAGATGCCACCTCACACATGCGGAGTAAAGAGGTACATCTAACAATTTGGCTGCTATCATATTCAAATGTGATTATTTCATATTTGTAAATGGATTTTTTGTTTGCTTTTGCTCTTTGAATTTAGTTATTAGTTAGATATTGCTGCATAGACATTAGTGAGTGCTTAAAACAACAAGTCCAGAGTCACCTTTCTTGGATGCAGGCAGGATTCAGAGGATCTGCCCTGGGTCATCTGGTTCAGTGTCTGTAGCCAGCTCTGCTCTCAGGACAGATAGTACTGAACTACAAACTACAGATGGACTTTTGGTGGGTGAGGCTGGCAGTTGCTGGGAGCACTGCTTCCTTACCAAACATGAGCCTCCCTCTAGGCAACTCACCATAGGGCAGTTGGCTTCCTTCTCAGTGAACCAGAGATGAGCAGCCAAGGAGATGCCAAAGTCACAGCCAAAATCCTTTTGCATCTCAACAAGAAATCCCAGGATTTTTACTCTATTCATTGGGAGTACATTTAGGCAAGCCTGCCCTCAGGAGGAGGGTAAGACACCCCGTAACAGGCATAGTGGGGCTTGCCAGGATCGGCTTTAAAACCTCGTTTCTTCACTCAACTGGGCTGTCCTAATTTTCTTCCTGAGCTCTTTGGACTGCGCTGTAAATAATGGTAATTGATGGATAGTTTTATGTCAATGTAGTACAAGCTACATCCGTTTGAGAGGCGAGACCCTCAAAGAAGAATGCCTCCATAAGCTCAGGCTGTATGCACGCCTGTAGGGCATTTTTTTTTTTTTTAAATTAGTGATTGGCGTGAGAGGACTCAACCCACTCACCCTTGGGTAGTGGTCCTTGGTTCTATTAGAAAGCAGGCTGAGCAAACCATGGGGAGCAAACCAGTAAGGCCGTACACCTCCATGGCCTCTTCATCAGCTCCTACCTCCAGGATCCTGCCTTGTTTGAGTCCCTGTCCTGACTTCATTTGTTGATAAACAGTGATGTGGAAGGGTACGCCAAACCCTTTCCTCCCCAACTCGCTTGTGGGTCATGGTGTTTCATCAAAGCAGTAGAAACACTGACCAAGACTGGAGGATGTGAAGTGGGAAGCCTAAAAGAGGCTTTAAAAAAAAATCTCCTGAATGAATCATGGGAAGCTTTGTCAGCACACATACTCCAGCTGTGAATGCTATAGAATGCTGCAGGTTGAGGCTGTGAAACGCCGCCCAGCAGAGCATCCACAGCACATTCGCTATCATGTTCTGAGAAGGGCCAGTGTGGAGAACAGAGGGTGTGTGGAGGGGTCTAAAGCTTCGCTAGGGCCTTGACATTTAACTAAGAGAAAGCTATGCACTGTATGGACATGGGTATGGTGCCAAGGTCAACACTTGCTGATGACTCAAACTAGATCGCTGGCCACAAACCCACTGGCTGCTCTGCCCACAGTGTCACGTGTGTGAGAGAAGAGCAGGCTATGTTACAGAGAAAACTGCTCTATAGGCGGTGTGCAGACCAGGGCTTGACAGGGTGAGCGAGCTGCTGCAAGTTTCTGCAAAGACAGATAGATAAGTGCACTGTGGATGGGTATGAAAGTGGAGTCACATGGGTGATTTCCATTTCTCTCTTGACCCAAACTTTTATAGAATTCAGTAATATGGCTATGTGGTGCGCACTAACATTGAAAAACAACAACAAAAAATTGTAAGGGCCTTGGGGGCGGGGGTAGGTCAGTTGATGAAGAGCTTCCTTCATTAGCTTGAGGACCTGTTCAGATTCCCAGCACCCACATGAAAAAGCCAGCTGCCACAGCACACGTCTGTAACCCCAGTGCTGGGTGTTACAATGGGATCCCTGACGCTCATTCTCATTGGCCATTTATTCTAATTGAAGTGACGAGTTTCAGGTTCAATGAGAGACCTGTCTCAAAAATAAACGTAGAGCATTAATCAAGGAAAGACACCTGACCTAAACCCCCAGCTTACATATGCCCACATACATGTTCACATGCCCACTGACATGTATCACACACAACACACTACATACAATATTTTTTTAAGAAATAATTTTCTTTCTCTTCTCTTTTACTGACTCTTCCCTGACTGTCTTAAAACCCTACCAATCCCTCTGTTGGTTTGTAAGGGTTTTAAGCAGCCCGCACTGATGTGAGGCTTCCTTGTGGACTGCTTCCATTCAAGTATATCAGTTTTAGGCTTCTGGCTGTATTTTAATAAATTAGCTTTATTTTCAATTGGAAAGTAAAAACTGCGTATGGCAGGTGTGCTGTTTTAAAATATGTATGTGTATGCTCAGTGGTCAAGTGTTTGCCTTCCATGCTCTGAAAAAAAAATGTGTATGTTACGGAATATCCAGAAAAAAAATGTATGTATGCTAAGGAGTACCTCATGTGGGCTAATTACCATATGGATTACATCACATGCTTAGTTTTTGTGATGAGAACACTTCACAATTATTCAAGGTACAGGGCACTATGCTGGTAAAGGCGTCTTTTAATGCATTCCTTCCAAGATAATTTTGTGTGCTTGGATTGAAATTTCCACATTTCCCCGCCTTCAGCTCCCGAGAAACACCATCCAACATCCTACTTTTATTATTTCATGTTTATTTTAGGTTCTACATATACATGACCTCGTGCAGTGTTTATTTTTCTCTGCCTGATTGACTTCTCTCAATGTCCCCCCCCTCATCCATGCTGTTACAAGTGACAGAATTTTCTTCATTTTAAAAGCAAAATAGTATTCTACACCAATTTTTTTTAAATCAATTCATTTGTTGCTGTACACACTGTCGTTTGAAACTGTATCTTCACTGTTGGGAATAGTTCTCAGTGAGCATGGGAGATGTCTTGACTCACTGATTTCATTTACTTTTGATTCATGCCCAGTATTGGAATTGCTATACAGTAGATGTAATTTTTGTTTTTTGTGGAGCCTCCACATCATTTTCCATAGGGCTCTGTTGGTTTAGAGTCCCACCACTGGGTACCAAGTTTGACTTTTCCCTGTATGTTCACCAGTATTTTTTTTCAGGGGGAGGGACTAGAGGAATTGGGGTTAAGATAGGATCTCATGTAGCCCAGGCTGGCTTCAAACTCATTATATAGCCTAGGCTACCCTTGAATTCCTAACCCTTCTTCCCCCATCTCCCAAATGCTGGGATTACAGGTGTGAGTCGTTACGGCAACTCTCTTTATCTTTTTTGGTAATAGATGTTCTAATGGGTGTGAAATGATATTATTTTAATTACATTTCTCTAATGATTTGTAATGTTGGTCATTTTGTTGTTGTTGTTAGTTTTGTATCTGTTGACCATGTGTGTTTTCTTGGGAGAAATTTCTGTTTGGATCCTTTGCCTCATTTTTACTTTGTTGCCTGTATTTGGGGGGTCATATTTAAGATACTATTGCAGCCCAACACCATGGAACATGAGCTCTGGATTCTTCTGGTAGGTTACAGTTTCAGGCCTCCTTCATAAAATCTTCATCCATGTTAAACTGGTGTGTATGTGTTAGTTTCCTCATTATCCCTGAGGTATACATTTCAACCCCTGCCTCAGTGGATACCTGAAACTGGGGGCAGTGCCAGATCCCCATAGATGAGCACTGTGATGTTATGTCGTCAGTTTGATAGCTGAAGGTACCAGTAAGTGACTGTGAGCTGGTAGTCTATACTGTGTGGATCCTCAGGGCAGCGGCTGATTCATATATTAAGTGGGATCATGCTGGGTGCCATGAAGTTTTACCATGTTACTGAGGATGGAACACAATTTAAAGCTTTTAAATTACTTCTGGAATTTTCCATTTCATATTCTCATACCATAGTTGACCACAGGGAACTAAACCATGCAAAGCTAAAGCAAACACAGGCAGACAACCGTCGAAGCTTTGAGATTAAGATCCAGTAGGTCCAGTTTTATCCACATGTGGACATTGATTTTCCCATCATTTGTGGCTTTGACGCCTATCTAAAATAATGTGTGTGGATTCCTTTCTGGGTTCTTTCTTCTGCCTCATTGGCCAATGTGTTTATTTTTTTTTTATTTTATTATTTTTTTTTTTGGTTTTTTCGAGACAGGGTTTCTCTGTGTAGCTTTGCGCTTTCTGGAGCTCATTGGTAGCCAGGCTGGCTCGAACTCACAGAGATCGCCTGGCTCTGCTCCAAGTGCTGGGATTAAAGGCGTGCGCCACCACGCCCGGCTTGTTTTTTTGTTTTTTTGTTTTTCGAGACAGGGTTTCTCTGTGTAGCTTTGCGCCTTTCCTGGAACTCACTTGTAGCCCAGGCTGGCCTTGAACTCACAGAGATCCGCCTGCTCTGCTCCGAGTGCTGGATTAAAGGCGTGCGCACCACCGCCCAATGTGTTTGTTTTTATGTCAGCACTGTACTGTTTAGATTGCCTTAGCATTATGGGATATCTTTAAGTCAGGTCTGGGATGAATTTAGGCTCTTTGATTATTTCATAAAATGCAGGATTTTTTTTAAATTTTATTTTTAAATTATTATTATTATTATTATTTTATTATTATTATTATTTTGGTTTTTCAAGACAGGGTTTCTCTGTGTAGCTTCGTGCCTTTCCTGGAACTTACTCTGTAGCCCAGGTTGGCCTCGAACTCACAGAGATCCAACTGCCTTTGCCTCCCGAGTGCTGGGTGTGCGCCACCACTGCCCAGCTAAAATGCAAGTTTTTAAAAAAATAATTTTAATGTCATAAGATTTTGATAGGAATAATATTAAATACACTGATGATTTATACTTCTATAGAAATGTTATAGTTTTCCTATGTTGATTGGTTATTATTTATCTTAACTGAACTTTGTAATTAGTTCTAATATTTTGATGCCATCTTTAGGTTTTTCTATACATACAACCATGTATGTATTTTCAAGCAGAGACAATTTTATTTCTTTCTGAGGTTGATACCTCATCCTCACCCCCTCACCCCCCCACCTCCCATTATAACTAGTTTCTGGCATCTTGACACAAACCTAGACATGCTTAGGAAGGGGAAAGTTCAACTGAGGAATTGTTTCCATCATATGGACTAGTAGACATGTCTGTGGGGCATGATCATCATTCGTGACTGGTGTGGGAAGGCCTGGTCCACTGTGGTACCATCCCTGGGCAGGTGGGGCCTGGATGTAAGAGAGGGAGCAGGGGAAACCAGTGCGTAAGCAATGTTTTTCTGTCGTTCCTTCTCCAACTTTCTACCTCCAGGCTCCTGACGGGGGCTTCCTTTGACAATGAACCTGTAACCCCTGAGCCAAATGAACCCTTTCCTCCCCAATCCGTTTTTGACCAGTGTTTCATCACAAGAGCAGCAAAGCAGACCAGGACACTTGCCTCATCTCCCTGGCTCAGACCAAGAGTAGTGTATTGCGGAGAATCGGCAGAGGGGCCATATTTGTCTTAGTCTTCTCTTAGAGGAAGAGTTTTCAATTCTTTAATAGCTGAATTTGTTATCAATTATGAGATATTTTTACAAATGCATAGCGGTACATTCCATTTAGACTTTCTTTGTTGATAGATTTTTTTCTCCAACATAATATTTTTATTAATTATTTGGGAATTTCATAAAATGTACCCTGATCACACTCACTTCCAGTTCCTCCCAGGTCCACCCTCCCATCCTTGTGCGCCTCCCCACACCCCCTGCAAATACACCCAGTACCATTGTGTTGTTCATACACTCATTGGAGTACAGTCAAACTCCCAGTAGTAGCCAGCCTCTCAAAGAGTCAGCCCCTTTAAAGATAACTGAGTCCTTTGCCATTCCCCCACCAGAGGCCACCAACTGTGAAGAGCCACACCTCAGCATCCTTATCACAGTTTTTAAGGACTCTCTTTTGGGAGGGGGGTAGATTGTTTCAGAAGCCTTGAATATCTCTCATTTTCAATTATGAGTCTAGAGTCATTAATACCATTGCAACAGAAGCTTCCTTGCCCATAACAGCCAGAGCAGCATGGATCATGGACTTCCACATGGTTTCCCGCAGCTGCACACGCCATGGACATCCACATGGTCTCCAGTGAGATCATGGACTGTGGACCTCATCATGGCCTCCAGACCATGTGCTGCTGCTGGACCTTGGACAACAGCCGCCCCCCCCTCCCCCCCAGCTGCAGCATGAATCACAGGCATCAACATGACCCTTGGTGGCAGGATCTTAGTTGACAGTTTTGATCATAGAACAGTTGAATTTTTGTTAAAGACTTTTTTTTCTGTATGATGATTATTTGATTCTCTCCATCATTCTGTTACTATGGTGTGTCACTTACAAAGACCATATAATCTCAGAACAATCCACTTGGACTTTCTGAAAGATCCTTAACTTGCTGTTGAATTCAGTTTGCTCTTATCTTATGGAGCACTTTAGTGCCTAGGATAGTCAGCAATATGGGAGTGCAATTTAACATATATTTTCTTATGTTTTCCTCATCTAGCATCAGGATTAAGGCAATGCTGTCTTCATAAAATAAATTTGGAAGTGTTTTCTTTCAATTTTTAGGAGAATTAATATGTCTTTGAGTATTCAATGGAATCTAGAACTGAAGCTATCAGGCCCTGGGCTTTCCCATAATGGGCAAGTTGTATGATTCACCCAGTCTCCTTCCTCATTTCTAGTTGGTTCAGAGTTTTTCTTTCTTTCTTTTTTTTTTTTTTTTTTTTTTTTTTTTTTTTTTTACTTTGCCTTTCTAGTTTGTATCCAGCTCTCGACTCACAGGATCCCCTGCTCTGCCTCCCAGTGCTATTGCTGAGCCCCGGCTCTCAGAGTTTTTATTTCTTCATTACCCTGTCTGCCTTGGTTATCAGCTAAACACAGCTTAGAGTCATCTGAGAGATCAGATTAGCTGATGGGCATATTGATGGGATATTTGTATCGACACAAGAGGACCTAGCTCACTGAGGTTCATACCATCCCTAAGCAGGTGGTCTTGGGCTATGTACGGAAGCAATCTTAGCATAAGCCCAGGAGTGAGCTATCTAGAAAGCAGTACTCACCCACGGTTTCTGCTGTACCTCCCTGGCTGTGAGTGAGTTCCCCAGTCAGGAGTTGTGTGGAATAACAAGCCATGCCACCTTCGGCTTCCTGTCCTGAGTCCTGCCCTGACTTCCCTCACTAGTGGACTGTAACCTGGCAGTCTAAGATGAAACAAGCCCTTTCCTCCTAAGGTTGCTTTGGGTCAGAGTGTTTTTATCACAGAAACGGAAAGGGAACTCGCATAGCATCTCAATGGTGTGTGTGTGTGTGTGTGTGTGTGTGTGTGTGTGTGTGTGTGTGTGTAGGAACTTTCCACTTTCACTGTGAAAGTTTGGCAAACATTGTTCACAGTAGCCTGCCACACTCCCCAGTATTTCTCTGGTGTAAATGATGTTGTGTCTGCTTTCATTTCTGATTTTAGTTTTGAATCTTCGCTCTGATTTTTTGAAGGTTATTTTTTTAATCACTTTTGGTTATCTTTATAAGAAAACTAACTCTTAGATTTAATATTCTGTTGTTTTTCTAATCTTGTTTCATTGCTGTTCCAATCTTTAGTATTTCCTATTTTCTACTAACTTTAGGTTTAATTTCTTGGTATTCTTCAGTTTCTTAAGGTATATATCGTTAGTGTGAGATCTTCTTTTTGTGTTTACTTTTCTTATAATTACTTTTGCTGCATCCTGTCAGCATTGGTATGAATTTTGTTCCTTTTATCTCAACATATTTTTATATCTCCCTTTTGTCTTCTTCTTTGATTTATTGGTTGTTCAGAGGCACAGTTTTGATGTTCTTCTTTTCAGTTTCAATGTTTCCAATAATTTTTCGGAAATTCCTGTTAGCAATTTTGAGTGTTATAACTCTATGGTCAGTAATGATACATGATGAAAGTCCAGTCTTGTCAAGCTTTTAAACCTGGTTCTGTGGCATGAGAAGTATTCTTTTCTGGAGATTCCTTTCTGTGTGCTCGAGAAGAACATATATTGTGCTGTTAGGTAGAGTAGTCTGTCCATGGATAGTAGGTTTGTTTAGTCTACAGTCAGTTTACATCAGATATTTCATTATTGATTTTCTGTCTAAATGACTTGTCTTTGATGAAACTTGGGTACCAGACTCTTACTGTTATTGTGTTATAATCTCTCTCCTTTATACCTGTCAGTATTTATGTATTTAGGTGTTCCTATATTGGACACAGGCACACTTAAAACTGTTATAACCTCTTGATGACAGCCACATTGTCACTATATAATGACGTTTGTTGCCTTATCGTACAATTTTTGTAAGTCTATTTTATGTGATGTAGGTATACGTACTCCTGTTTTCATTTCTATTGGCGTATCTTTCCCCATCCTTTCACCCCAAACCCATCTTTCATTTTTTGAATGGCTGAGTAATATCCCATTGTGTAAATGTACCACATTTTTTTTAAAACCATTCCTCTGCTGAGAGACCTCTAGGTTGTTTCCAATTTTTGTTTAAGAATAGAGCAGCAGCCGGGTGGTGGTGGCACACACCTTTAATCCCAGCACTCGGGAGGCAGAGCCAGACAGATCTCTGTGAGTTTGAGGCCAGCCTGGTCTACAGAGTGAGATCCAGGAAAGGTGCAAAGCTACACAGAGAAACCCTGTCTCGAAAAAACCAAAAAAAAAAAAAAAAAAAAAAAAAAAAAAAAAAAAAAAAAAAAAAAAAAAAAAAAAAAAAAAAAAAAAAAAAAGAAAGGAAGGAAGGAAGGAATGAAGGAAGGAAAAGAAAAGAATATAGCAGCAATGAACATGGTTGAGCAAGTGCCTCTGCAGTAGGTTGAAGTGACCTTTGGGGTATATGCTCAAAAGTGGTGTAACTGAATCTTGAGGTAGATCGATTCCCTTTTTCTGAGGAACTGCCATACTGATGTACATAGTGACTGTACAATTTTGCATTCCACCAGTAATGGATACTATTCACCTTATTCTATATCCTTTCCAGCATAAGCTGTTATTTATTTTATTGATCTTAGCCATTCTGATCGATATAAGATTAATTCTCAAAGTAGTTTTGATTTGAATTTCCCTGATGGCTAAGGATATTAAACATTTCAAGTGTTTTTCAGCCTTTTGAGTTTCATCTATTGAGAATTCTCTGTTTAAATCTGTACCCCATTTTTTTAATTGGGTTGTTTCCTTGATACCTAGTTTATTGAGTTCTTTATATATTTTGTATAATAGCCCTCTATCAGATATGTTGTTGGTAAAAATCATTTTCCATTCTGTAGGCTGTCACTTTGTCTGAATGACAGTGTCCTTTGCCTTACAGAAACTTTTCAGTTTCATGAGATCCTATTTATTGTGTTGATCTTAGTGCCTGTGCTAATGGTGTTCTGTTAATAAAGTCTTTCCTGTGCCAATGAGTTTAAGGCTATTCCCAACTTTCTCTTCTATCAGGTTCAATATATCTGATTTTATGTTGAGGTCTTTGATCCACTTAGAATTGAGTTTTGTGCAGAATGATTAGTATGAATCAATTTTCGTTCTTCTATATGCAGCCATCCAGTTTAATCAGCACCATTTGTGGAAAATACCATCTTTTTTTCTAGACTTCTTCATCAATAATCAGGTGTCCATAGATGTGTGGATTTATGCCTAGGTCTTCAATTAGATTCTATTTTTCAACATGTCTGTTTTTATGCCAATACTATGCTGTTTCTATTAATATAGCTCTAGCACAATTTGAGGTTGGAGATGGTGATACCTCCACCAGTTCAATTATTTAGGTTTGTTTTAGCTATCTTATATTTTTTTGTGTTTTATTATGAAGTTGAAAACTGTCCTTTCAAGATCTGTGAAGAATTTTGTTGGAATTTTGATAGGGATTGCATTGAATCTGTAGATTGCTTTTGATAGGCTGGCCATTTTTATTATATTAATCCCACTGAACATGAGCATGGGAAACCTTTCCACCTTCTGATATCTTCTTAAGTTTCTCTAGTGTCTTAAAGTTTTTATCATACAAGTCTTTCACTTTTTGGTTAAAGTTACTTCAAGATGTTTTATATTTTTTGAGGCTATTGTGAAGGTGTTTTTTCCCTGTTGTTTTTTTTTTTCATTCCATTTTCCATTTATATATAGGAAGGACGCTTATATTTGTGAGTTAATTTTCTATCCAGCTACTTTTCTGAAAGTGTTTATCAGCTGTAGGAATTCCACAGTGGAAGTTTTAGAGTCACTTGTGTATACTATCACATCATTCACAAATAAAGATACTTCAACTTCTTCCCTTCTAATTTGTACCCCCTTTATCGCCTTCAGTTGTCTTATTGCTCTAGCTAAGACTTCAAATTCTATATTGAATAGGTATGGAGGGAGTGGACAGCCTTGTCTTGCTCCTGATTTTAGTGGAATTTCTTTGAGTTTGTGTCCATTTAAGTTGATGTTGGCTATGGGCTTGCTGTAAGCTGCCTTTGTTAGGTTGAGGTATGTCCCTTGTATCACTAATCTCTCCAGGACTTTTATCATGAAGGGGTTTTGGATTTTGTCAAAGGCCTTTTCTGCATCTAATGAAATGATTAAGTAGTTTTGTCTTTCAGTTTGTTTATATGTTGGATTGTATTTATTGATTACATATGTTGAATCGTCCCTGCATCTCTGGGATGAAGCCTATTTGATCCCAGTGTATGATATTTTTGTTGTGTTCTTGGATTCAGCTTGCAAGTATTTTATTGACTATTTTTTTTGTATCTATGTTGATAAAGGAAATTGGTCTGTAATTCTCTTTCTTTGTTGGATCTTTATGTGGTTTGGTTTATAACCAGCATTTCTCTGTTTAATTTTTGTCTATATGACCTTTCTGTTGGTAAGAATGAAATATTAAAGTCTTCCACTATCAGCATGTGAGGATCAATATGTCATTTTAGCTTTAGTAGTGTTTCTTTTATGAACTTGGTTTCCCTTTGTTTGTTGCATAGATGTTAAGAATTTCAGTGTTCTCTTGATGGATTTTTCCTCTGATGAGTATGTAGTGTCCTTCCCTATCTCTTCTGATTAGTTTTTGGTTTGGCCTAATTTGTCAGATGTTAAAATGGTCACATCAGCTTGCTTCTTAGGTCCATTTGCTTGTAATATCATTTTACATCCTTTTACCCTAAGGTGATGTCTACCCTTGATGTCAAGATGTGTTTATTGGATGCACCAAAAGGATATTGTGTTTGCCTCCATTAGGTCAGTGTGTATCTTTTTATTGGAAAATGAGACCATTGATGTTGATAGCTATCAATGAGCAGTGTTTGTTGATTCCTGTTATTTTGTGTTATTTTTTGTTGGGGGTAGTGGTAGGTTTTGTGTGTGTGTGTGTGTGTGTGTGTGTGTGTGTGTGTGTGTGTTTTCTCCTCTCTTGATTCACTGGCCTAGGATTATTTATTGCTTGTGTTTTCTTGGATGTGGTTAACCTCTTTAGGCTAGAATTTTCCTTCTAGCACCTTGTGTAGGGATTATTGGTATTATCATGGAATATTTTATTTTCTCTATCAATGGTGGTTGAATGATTTGCTAGGTATAGTGGTCTTGTCTTGCATCTGTGGTCCCTTATAGAGTCTACAGCACATCTGTCTAGGCCCTTCTGGCTTTTTAGAGTCTCCGTTGAGAAGTCAGATATTATTCTAATAGGTGTGCCTTTATATGTTACTTGCTCTTTTCCCCTTGTAGCTTTTAATATTTTCTTTGTTTTGTACGTTTAATCTTTTGACTTTTATGTATCAGGGAATTTCTTTCCCTGTCCAGTCTATTTGGTTTCCTGTATGATTCTTATACTTTGATAGTCCTTTCCTTCTTTAGGTTAGGGGAATTTTTCTATGATTTTGTTGAAAATATTTTCTGTGCCTTTGATACGGGTTTCTTCTTCCTCTATTCCTATTATTCTTAGATTT
This sequence comes from Peromyscus leucopus, assembly GCF_004664715.2. NCBI lineage: Eukaryota > Metazoa > Chordata > Mammalia > Rodentia > Cricetidae > Peromyscus > Peromyscus leucopus. Next base: position 50,689,446 of record NC_051079.1, on the reverse strand, counting down.
GTCTTTTCATAGTGTTCCAGATTTCCTCGATGTTTTATGCTAGGATTTTTTTTTTTTAGATTACTATGTTCTTTGACTGAGGTATTCATTTCTTCTACAGTGTCTTCAATGCCTGAGATTCTCTCTTCCTTCTCTTTTATTATGTTGGTGAAAATTGCCTCCGAGGTTTCTGTTAAATTACCTAATTTTTTTCATTTCCCGATTTCCCTCTTCAAAGCTCAATTTTAAGTTTTCCTTTCTGATTCTATTTCTACTTTCAGGTCAGGTCTTGAACTGTTTTATTCATTTCCTTCCACTGTTTGCTTGTGTTTTTACAGATTTCTTTAAGGGATTTATTAATTTCCTCTTTAAAGACCTCTGTCATGTCCATAAAGGCTATTTTAAGGTTTTTGCCTGTTCTTTGGCTATGTTGCAATTCTCAGGGCCTACTGTGGTAGTTTGCAGAGCTCTGATGGCAATATATTGTCCTGGGTGTCATTGATTGTGTTTTTACATTGATGTCCAGGCATCCGACTATAATTCTAGGTGCCGATGTCTGGTCTTGTCTTTGTTGGGTTGTGGTTTTGTTTCTTGATTTCTGTCATCAGTCACCCTCTTTATTTATAAGGAGTGTGTGGTGGGTGTGTGTCCCTTGGTAGGGAACTTTTCTAGGATTCTGCTAGGTGTGGCCACTGGGGGTTCCTGGTAAAATGTGTTTCTATGCTTTGGGAGCTGACAATTAGGAATGGGGATGGGCTAGGAAAGGGGACTGAGGTGAAAAGCAGGTTGTTCCACCAGGATGTACTTAGTTCCATGGGAAGGTGGGGAGAGAGTGAGGAGAAGCCAGAACAGGTGGTCTATCATAGAGCTGGGCATGAGATTTGGGATTGGATTTGGAGGAGCTGAGGGAGAGTGAAGAGCTTCCCTAGCTAGAGTGGCCTGTGGGTTCCCAGAGAATTCCTCTGGAACTGGGGCTGGGATAAAGAAATGAATGTAGGGAAGGAAGGTTGAGGAGGAAGAGCTGTATGATCCACCTGAGATATGGGCTGAGAGAAAGGGGAGGTCGCAGCACGTGGTCTACCACAGAGTTGAAGGTGAGACTGGGGGATTAGATTAGGAGGAGAGGAGAGGTGGACATCTGAAGGTAACCTACATGCTCCTTCCCTTGTACATCATACCTCCATCTGTCTATAACCACTGCCCTCTATCTTTTGCCCAGAGAATTTAATGCACTGATGTCTAAGGTGATTGTTGATAGGTAAGACTTAATGTTGCTATTTTGTTCATTGTTTTCTGGTTGTTTTAGAGAGCCTTTTGTTCTTTCATCCACTCTTACTGTCTTTTGTGATTTGATCATTTTTCTTCGATTTTTCATGTTTTTCTTTTCCCCTTTGGCAAATACACTATAGGTTTTGCTTTATGGGTACAATTAAAGTCATGGAAAACATCTTATAGTGTAACAGTCAATTTTAAGCCTGATAACAATGTGACTTCTTTTGTTTATAAAACTTCTTCCTCTCAACATGTTCTGTTTTTTTTACATATTTTGATATTGTGTACTTATTAATACGTTATTTTTACTAATTTGAATGGAGTTATTCTGTTAAATCTAAGTTCATTCTTAGAATTTAAGGGCAAAGACCAGGTATTTTCACTTTTCTGTTTCCCATCCTACTCAATGCAATGGTGAACACAGAACACTATTCATTGCTTTGAGATTGACTTATCTGCTTAGAGAGAGAAACCATGTGATTTTTGATACCATTGTCCATGCTGCTATTGGGTTAGCCCGTGCTTGTTAATGACATTCTCCTCTCTTCTCTCTTCCCAATCACAGCATGTGCATTCCGATACAATGGGCTCTCCTTCGTCTACCTTATCTACCTCTTGCTCATTCCTCTGTTCTCGGAACCAACCAAAACAACGATGCAAGGTAAGATATTTTACGACTCCATAGCAGAGTTACACGCCTTGGATATGCTTCTAGACTTCCGGGTTTGTCTTTCTTCAGTGAGGAGGATAATATCTCGGCAGCAGGGGTGGGTTGTCCAGCGTTGTAATCCCTATCAGGTAGAGTAGAACAAATTTGTTTTGCATGTACATGTCTTTGTGACTTACACAGCCATTCTCCCTATGTGAGCTTGTAGGAGGACTTTTCTTTCCCACCCACCAGTTCCCAAGTAACTGACAAGGAGACTTAATATTAATTTTAAATGCTCAGTCATAGTTCAGGCTTATTACTAGCTCTTACAACTTAAATTAACCCACTTATATTAATCTACATTCAGTCACATGGCATCACTTCTCTTTCATCTTGCACCTCCTGTTTCTTCTCCATGTCTAGCTAGTAACTCCTCTGACTCCACCTTTCTTCTTCCCAGTGGCCTTAGTTTGATTTTCCAGCCTAATCTCGACCTGTCCAGCTATTGACCAGTCAGCTTCTTTATTAAACCAATCACAGAGACATATATTCACACAATGTAAAGGACTATTCCATGTGAGTTCCTTACTGAGTAGACCTTACTAAGAAAATCTGGTTTCTGTGTTTAATGACAACTGAGAGAACTGTCAATAAAAATAAGGCACATGGTATGGCAAAATGGGCACATACACTTGAATAATGTGTTGTTGGGGATAACATGGTCATTGAAAAGAGCAGAGCAACATCTGACACATTGAAGAATTTTCCTGGGAGAATTAGGTGTTTTTTGTTTGTTTGTTTGTTTTGTTTTTTTTTTTTTTTTTTTTTTTTTTTTTTTTTGCAATTCCTTGCTTGTTCATCAGTTGAGCTTTTTGTTTTGTTTTTGTTTTTTCCATATGCCTCAAGTACACAGTAAAAGCAAAGCTGTGTTGCAGACAGTATCCAAAGCAGGTTTTATGAGGCTTTTGATCCTTGTTAATTGTTCTGCAAGGCAGAGAAAAGAATAGTAAGTATTTTCCAGGGGTCTAGTTAGGTAGTGCATTCTGGTTTCTGATCACACTTAATTGAAGATCTTCCACAAATATGAAAATGAAGCTCCCTCAAGCTGGATAAAATAGACTGTTTTTGTGACATGTTGCCATTAGAAGAAATAAGGACCATGCCAAATGTTGTAGGTGAATGAACCAACTGTGTATTTCTATGACAGGAAAAGGAAATTAGGTTTGTCCTGACCTTCAGTGGCGTGGGAAAGGCCATTGGTGGTGACTGCCTTTTTAGTGATGGGCTCTTTGGGAGGAACAGCAAAGACCACAGTTGGGCAAAGGACAGCAAACAGCTTCATCTATCTCTTCCTCTCTGATTATGGAATTTAGGTAATGCTTTGCACATTCATTCTGGTGGTTGGAGCTATAGATGTTACACCTGTTTTCCTGACCCCAAAAGAATATCGACATTCATGATAGCTCTGAATTACTCATGTGCTTAATAGACCAAATTAACAAAAGCTGTAGAAACAGAAGTTTATGCAAATCCTTATCGAACAACAGTGTTTATGGAACTCCACCCACTGTAACCTTGCTCTAAAGAGTTCAACATAGTATTTCTGGCCTCAGAAAGAAGATTATAATGTACAGGTAACTCCTGTTCCAGGGCTTGAATGCATGCTGCAAAGGGAGATTTTGTGAGCCTTCAGAACACAGTGCTTTTAAAGAGAGTGCTTTTATATATTCAGCTGAATTATGTGTTGCTTCTATTCTATATAGTGTAGGCTCCTGTTCTATCTGGAGGTCAGGTAACCAGAATTTCCTCCACACTTTTCTGACAGTCCTTGGATTGTCCTCCCCTTCCCCAGTCATTAATCCTGAATCTGCAGCTATTTTGGAGGTGTTCATTGGGCTAAGCCCAGAACCCTGGCCTCAGTATACTGTTGGGAAGATGGTATATACAACATAGAATAAAAAAAACCACAAGTCCTTGGCATGTGCAGACATATCCTGTGAAGGAAAAGTTACAAGGTCAGTGCACAAAGAAGAATGCAGGCGTCTGCGGACTCTGGTCTTCTCAGAAGAGAATGGCAGGACAGGGTGGTTAGGAAACCCCTACACCAGCATCCGGAAGCAGCATCCTGGTGTTTCACCTTCCTCTTTCCTGCATCTCAGCACCAGGAAACATGACTGATGTTAACATAACCTCATCTTTTTGTTTGTTCATATAATCTACATGATTTTTATTTTCTGATCTGTAAGACTCAAAATCCATGCATTTCTAGTGACTGTGTGTAAAGGCAGAGTGGGTAGACATTTTTAGGTGGTATGAGGTCCTGCATGGAGTCCATGTACTCAAGCTATGTACCTGTCACAGAGGAGCACCATGGCCTTTCAGGGCAGACGTAGACCCCAATGCACTGAGCTGTGAAAGTTTGGGTTCATAACCACATCTCAGGAATTAGCTGCCAGGTGCATTAAACGGTTCTCAGCATGCTCTGCAGTGTGCCTCCCCAGAAAGTCCATGTCCAATCCATATGTAAATTTGAGTTGGCCCCAGGAGCTGATGCAGGAATTATTCCTTGTCAGGATACTGTATTATTAATACAGACACACCGAGCTAGAAATAAGATGCACACATACAGCAACTACCCCAGAATGCTCTGTCTCTCTACTTGTGTGGATGGACATCCTTGCTGGTGTGACTGGGCTTCCTCTCACTGTACTTACAGAGATGCCTGTTGTGTGGGAAACATCAATGTTCTAAGCTAGAGTGTACATTCTTTGATGTAGCCTTGGACTTACCCCAAATGGAAAATTTAAATTGTTTAAGTTAGAAACATCCACCTGTCTTGACCTTGGTGCCATCAGCAGGATGAAGAAGACTATTTGAATAGGGATGATGCTTTCCGGTGTCTGGGTTATAAACTGTACTGATGAGAAGGAGGGTGATCTAAAATCAGTCATATCCTAAAACATTAAAACTTCTGTTTTTAAAAACTAGTTAGGGGCTGGATCCCACAATCCCCTTTGAGGACTTGCTCTCAATTACTCAGTGAAGAGAGCTTTCCTATCACATGTGATGTCATACGTTGAGCCTAGGACTACCCTTCCATACACCCAAGTGCCAGGGCAATAAAATTGCCCAGAGACACATTGTACACAACACATGGTGTTATATGATTAGGGAGAAAGGTAATTTATACAGTCAGAGAATTCTTGAGTTGAAATAAAGAGCTTTTAGGGGTGGTGAAGTCCATTTCAGCAGCTAGTAGGGGAACCCTCTGCAACATGTGGTCCTTTACATGCTGGTGGTCCTGGGAGCACCCTTTTTCTTAGGAACTCTAAAGCAGTGGTTCTCAACCTGTGAGTCATAACCCCTTTGGAGGCCAAATGATCCTTTCACATGGGTCACTTGTCAGATATCCTGCATATTATGTATTTACATTATGATTCATAACAGTAGAAATATTACAGTTATGAAGTTGCAACAAAATAATTTTATGGTGGTAGGGGGCGGTCACCGCAACATGGGGAACTGTATTAAAGGGTCACATCATTAGGAAGGCTGAGAACCACTGCTCTAAAGTATTGTCAGATAGTCTCAAAACAGACTGAACTGTACTTTTCTGAACTTCCTGGGCATGTTTCCTGCCTAAAGCAACAATGAGTTAAAAGAGATCGGGGTCACCTTCCAATATTGTGAAGGGCTTGTGGAAGGCTAGGCACTTCATTCATTAAATGGCTGAGATCTTTAGATGTGCCATTATCTCTGAGTCTTTTGGGGTTCTTTCCTAAATCAGGAATGACTTTAGGTATTTTAAAAAGGAAATTTTAATATAAGAAATTCACTAAAAGTGAAAGGAAAACCAAGAACCCAGGCAGAATGTTGAAGCAACATAGAACTATCAGGCAAGGTGTGTATGTGGTGGTGGGGGAGCCACGTTAGTGGACTTCAGTAACAGAACCATCGGAAGCCGCTAGAATTGCAGAAACCAGACCATGTGTCCATAGGTAAATCAGCATTACAGCCCTCCTCACCATGAGATGTGTCACTCAGGTGCAGCTGTCCCCAGAAAGAGCTCCTGGTATCTAATGTCTGCTGGCACACAGGCTTAGGGATAATGCTTCTCAACGTCATCCATTTTTAACTTGGCTGGATATGCCTAGTTCCTCTAGGATGTGAGTTTTCAGCTGCTCTTGCAGAATGACCCCCTCTAGAGGCCTCTGGCTTTGTCAGATTCTCTTCTGAAATGCCTTGCATAGTGGGTACTTTGTTCTAAATGAGTTTTCCCCATCTCAGAGGGCAGACCCCCTTCCCATGCTGTCTGGGGGCTTTTCTGGGGCAGTGCCCAGCAGTCTCTTCTTAGTGGTGCTGATGTCTATCCATGTTCATCAGCTCTCTGCTACTATAACCAAACCCAAGGATAGCTAGTTTACAAGGAGGAAGGGCTTACAGATATGCTTAGTATTTTAGATATTTTAGTCAATGGCCAGAGGACTCATTGCATTTCGTCCTGCAGAGAGGCAGCCTATTGGGACAGGGAGTGTGGTGGAGTCAACTGTTGACTTCATGGCTGAGATGCAAGAAAAAGAGAGCAAGAGATGAGCCTGGGATCTCAGTCCCCTCTGAGGACATGTGCCCAATTGTCTGATGACCTGCCACTAGATTTCCACCCCTCAGAAGTATCCACACCTCCTCCAAATAGTGCCTACCAGGACTATACCTCAACACACAGGCTCACTGGGGACCTTTAAGCCCATTGAGATGGCTTACATAGGCTTCTCCCCATGACCAGGGCAGCCTGGATCCAACGGTCATCCAGTATGTGTTTCAGAGTCCTTAAGGATGGGTAGTCTCTTGGGGCCATGGCAGCTCCAGTCCATCCCTGTCCAATCCCCCTCTCTGTGCATTTCTGTTTTCCCTGCTCCCTGTCAGGTGTGGCTTCAGGTGCACTGTCAAGTCATTCTCTCGCTGTCCCAGATAAACTGGGCCTCAGGTTCTGGGTATATTGTTGCAGATGTTCACTTAGCTTAGGCTGGAAGGCTGGGAGCTTAGTAGAGGAATCCACATGGGAGCTTAGGATTAGATATGAGGATGACCCCAACACTGAAGTCTAAAGGTGGCAGACACTAGTGCATGACCCAGCCTCTGATGAACTCAACTGGATATCAGTTCATATGGCTCTTTCCCTCTTAACAAATAGGTATCCACATTGGTTGGGGTTATTTGGCTCTTTGAGACCTATGAGGAGACAGAAGTTTAAATGAAGTGCAAATCCATTCCACAGACAGTAGTTAGCTCTAGAACCCCTGTAGTTCATTTTTATTTTTAATTTTGAAAAAAGTTATTTATTTCATTCTAAGAGTATAAGTGGTTTTGCCTGCATGTATGTATGTGCTGTATGTGCATGCTTGATGCCTGTGGAGACCAGAAGTAATCAGAACCCCTGGAACTGGAGTTTGGGATGGTTTTGAGGTGCTCTGTGGGTTCTGGAAATTGAACCCAGGTCCACTGCAGAAGTAAGTGCTCTTAACCACTGAGCCAAATAGGTTTCTTTATACATTACTTGGACTTGGATACTTGGTTATAGCTGCACAGAATTCACTAAGACACTAAGAGTGAGCGCACAGCTATTTCCCTCTACAGCCACCAGCCAGTTCTGTTGACCTCATTTCTCACCCTGGATTTCTCCAACAACAGCTCTTTGCCATCTAGTGTGTCCTGCACATTCATGGGCCTTCCCATCGAAGCCCCTTCCCCTATATCAAACTCTTGCAGCTTCTCTGACATGATTTTTGTATTGTCCACCAAGTTTAAAAAAAAAACACAGCTTGCAAATAAACATCCTTTGCCATGAGGTTCACTGTAGACTGAGCAAGCATTAGGCATGAAGGCCACCTGGACTTTTAGATCTTATCCTAGGTTTCTGTAGTGTGCTTTTGCTCTCTTTTGCATAAACATCAAGGTAGCAGGGATATACTGATATGTGTACTATTGTGCCTGGACTATAGGCAACCAGACAATGTTTATAGAATGAGTGAATTTACCTCAGAGTCTAGTGCTCATGATCATTTGTGAACATAACCACAATCTCTAACAGCAAAATCATACAATAGTTTATTGTATACACAGGTCCTTTGGAGACAGAAGCTTAGGGTACAAAAGGCCATAGGATTCTGCTGTTTTCAATTTAATTAGGATCAGACAGTCATGAGTAATTGAAGACATCAAGTCTGCTGAAATGTTTTATGTGTTCAATTACAATGATGGGCATTTTATTTAAGAATGTAATAGTGAAGGAGAGGAAATGAGGGTTTTCTTGCTGTTCATAAACAGAGTGCTTTGGGTTCAGGATTGAGACAGGCCTCCATTAAATTCTTTAATAGTATGTAATTAATTAAGAGTAGTAACACATGGCCCAGTGTTTCAATTTTAGAAGGCACTAGGTTCTTGATCCAGGCACACAATAGGTGTCTTATATTGTGTATTCTGAGGACAATGTATTGGTCAACATGGTTTGTATTTTGTTCAGATGGGAGATAAGTGCTAAAACGTATGTGGTTTGAAAGAAAGCAGCAGCCAGTGCTCACTAAACACAGTTTTATGAAGTTCAGCAGTATTTGTAACATTGTCAGGTAATGCTAGATCCAAACATCTGGCATGTAGAAATATTTCTCATTTGCTAATCTTCACGATAACACTATATTAGTTCTTTCTAAATAATGGCAAAGAATTAAGTAATTTCCAAGGTTCTTTAATGTTTTGCTCCTAGATATCTAATGATATTTAGGCTAATTGGCCTATTAATAGAGAGCCATTAGCATGGTCTAGTAAGTGCATCTTATTATTTACATGCTTCAGTTAATTGAATTCTCACACTGAACTCTTGAGGGATATATTGTTTTATTAAAATATTATTACATGGTACTGGAGAGGAGGTTCAGCCATTGAGAGCACTTGTCCTTGCAAAGGACCTGAGTTCAATTCCCAGCATGGTGGTTCAGTTACCACAGGGTGGGTAACAACCATCCATAACTTGAGTTCTAGGGGATCTGATACCCTCTTCTGACTGCTGAGGGTGCCAGGCACATAAATAGTTCACATATATGTATGTAGGCAAAAAGTTCATAATATAATAAAATAAAAATAAATAAGTAAAAAAAAAAACCCTACAATTACTATGGATCTATATTGCCAGTGAAGGCTGAGTTCCAGGCGGGCTGACAGCAAGCCCAGGACACTGAGTGCATGGTCTGGCTATTGGCCTCTATGGTGTTCTGACTCATGCTTTGGGCAGGGCTAAGTCCTCTGGGGTTTTGAAAGGGGAGAAGGAAGCCTGGGCAGTTAGTGAAGACTTTTGGCTGATAGCTTGTTTGGCTCTGAGCACACAGGTCTGGAAAGACACTATGAGCCTACTTATGGGAGGCATTGTAACAGATATTGGTGTGGACTGACGACATTTATGTATGCTCCATAAGACAACACATTAAGTGGGGCTGGTTTTGCCTTTCAACAGATGTTAATCAAGAGACTGTCCTTCACAAGGCACTGTGTTGTGTCTTGTGGAGGATGAAGTGGTTGAGTCTTGTGGAGGATGAAGAGGAAAGAGTGGCATTTCACTGGAGCGGCCTTTTCACACCCTGGGTTTTATGCAGCTGGCTGAGTGTTAGCTTTCCCAGTATAACTGTTTTTTGGAAACTGACTACTTAACCCCAGCTCTGCCGTTACTTTTCTATGGTGATTTCAGGGTGCCCCTTTGCACTTGTCTAGAGACAGGGGGATGAAAACGGTGATGGCGAACCACTGTCCCAGGGAGATGAATCTGAGTTGGTAGCATTCGGAGTAGATGTGGATAAAACCGGTTATTCAACGAATCCTGTTGATTTCAGAAGAAAAGGATAGAATGCCCAGTACAAAGCGGTGTCCAGAGGTTGCTGCTCACTGTGAAGGAGGCAGTTCAATGTTGACTTGAATGAGAGCCATCGTGCTGATATACATGACAAATGTATCTACTGTCATGATGCTCGTGTGGATGGATACATGTGACCTCACAGGTTATCAGGTGGGATGCCCAGGTGGGAAGGCAGTATCCTGAGGCAACAGTTGATCCCAGACCCACTAAAAGACAAGCAGCACTGTCCTCCAGGCCCAGCTCAGATCGTCCTGTGGACAGGTGTTCTCCTGGAGGATGTTAGTGAGTGGCAGGGTCAGCTTTCATTGCCATTTGCTTTGTGCCGGACACCCTTGACTAATAAGTGAGAGTTCCAGTACTGTCAGCGACGTGTGTGCCCGCCGTCTGGCGACACACATCCACCTGCCGTGTGACATTAGCAGTACACTGGAAATTGCCGTCTGCTTGCGTAGCTCTCCAGGAAGTCATTTTTGTTCACCTGTGTTCTCACTGCCTGAAGTGAGGGACGGCTTTTTATTCATTCATTTCTCTTTTGGGGGGGGGGGGTTCGTTAAAAAGAGATGCTTCCAATGAAGGAACTGTCATGTCCTAGACAGCATTAGCTGGTTTCTGCTGTGAGAACATCTTAGAAGCATCATGTGATGAATTCACGTATCCAATGGGTATGTCCCACACAGTGAGTGCTAAGGGACAGTGCTGGCCATTGCTGAAGGTAGCTCTAAGAACACAGCTGTCTTCTTGAGCACTCACGGTGACAGCATGGGCATCTGTGTTATGTTTGGGGCTGGGAGCTGAACTGGCCATGCCCATCTCCTGCAGCCGCTCTCCCACTATAATCACAGCTGCTATAAAGGAAACGAGAACCTCCCTACCTAGCGCCGGGGAGGGAGTCTTTGGTTCTCTAACAGAATCTCAAAGGTGTGTGGATTCCGGGAGAATGGTGGGATCCCTGATTCTTCCCCAAGGAAGTTTTTGGAAGTCGAGTTGTCGGACACTGAGACATCAGAGGGCTAAGGATAACTGTCTGGGTACTGGGTTCCTCTTAATGGAATGTGCTGTCCTCCTCATTTTCCCGTATCCTCTGATTCACACTTTAGCAAGATTCCCTTCTCTAGAACGAGGTACTCCTGCCCCATGCTGCCAGTATGGGATCAGAGACAGGCTGGCTACAAACATGAACCTCCCTTTCCGGTGAAACTTCTAAGAAGGAATTCTATCCATGTCACATGGGCAGTCTTCAACTCTCCTCAGAGCCCTACCATGCTGTTTGTCTGTCTGTCTACATCATTAATAACTCTTACCCAAGAGGACAGTGAACCCCAAACCTGAAACCTTCCCATAAGAACCTCATGCCCAGAGGTGGATGACAGACAGGGACTTCTGATGCCTTGCGCGGGGCGGGGGGGGGGGGGGGGGGGGGGAGGGGACGGACACTTGAAGAGCCCAGTTCTTTGCTGATGCCAGCAGCATTGCCAAGGGGATAACCCAAGAACTGCGCAATGCCAGCTTTTGCTGTACCTGAAGAGATTTTTTTTAAATGTGTGGCTTACAGTGGTTTTGTTTACCTTCTTTTTTGGAATACTTCCAAATAGCTTTTCTTTTTTTTTATTTGGACCAAGACAGCAGTTCCTCTGATTCATTTACTCACATTTACACCCTAACATTATTACTGATGTATATTTTTTCCTACTTGGTGGGATCTCTTGCAGCATTTGAGAAGGCAGGGGTAGAGAGGCGTAGAAAATGAAGGGCTTTTGTTGTGTTCTGTTGACAACCATAAGCAGGCAGAATTTTCAGCAGGCCTGGCTAACACTTGTAAACTTTTGCCAGAGTTATCTTAGAATGATCAAAAAGGGAAGTATATTTTATTTAATGCAACTCTAAATAGGAGCCCTATGTCAGCAGGAAGTTGTACTAATCTTACAAATTATCTCCCCCTCCCCCCGGACACATACACCAACAGTATCTTATCCCAAGGTTCTGACCCAGGCTACACTTAGCCAGAATACTAACAGCACCCTGAAAAAAAGAAAAATGGTGTTCAGTTTCCCTACTTAAAGAGGCAAAGAGGTCTGTAACTTGTAAAGCTGTGTTTAGACGTCAGAACGGAAATAGTAGCAGATATTTTAAAACACTCCTGCATCTGGTTTTTGTTATAAATAGTCTTTAGGACATTAGGCTTATTATTACAATGTTTTACTATGTCATAATAAACCAAAAGGCAAGAAAATATTTAATTGGATAAATGACTTGGTAAGTGTTTCATTGCCAATAAGATCAGCTCTCCACCAAAAGAAATGCTAACCAAACTAGTTAGAAGTTCATGTCTCCATTTTCAAAACCAATTATAGGATGTTTAGGTTTTTCTGTCCTTTTGTAGGATGGGGCAGGTTATTATCCCATTATTGTTGTGAATTTGGCATGCAGGAAATCAGAGGGACTTTCAGGCAACATTAATTCTTGGTTCAGGAAACAGAAGGTCATGTTATTGCTTGACTACAGAAAAGATTCCCAGAGCCCCAAATATTTCTTTATTTGGCTCAAATGGTATCTATGAAACGAACCCACCATTTTGATCACAGTGTATTATTCATTTGAACTGATTTCAGTATGTTGATCTGTCCTTCAAATTATGATGCTTTGGCTGTTGACAGACATTTCCTATCAGCTCCCTGGTCAGGCCATGCGTGAAACCACACAACATGCAATGGTGAGCAGGACACAGCTCGGTTACCTGTTGGCTTTGCACTGTTGGGCAAGCTACTGAAACTTTCAGCTTCCTGTATTCAATTCTGCTGAGAGCTTGGCATGTCCCTTGGTAGAGTTGCTAAGACAGTGTTCACAGGTAACTGCGAGCCAAGGCTGTGATGTGTGCTCAGGAGATGGGGAAGTAGCTGTAGATAAGTCCTTTGATTCCCTGTTGTGGTGTCCAAATACCTGAGAGAAATATTTTAAAAGAGGAAAGCTTTCTCTTGCCTCATGGTTTCTGGGCTTTTCTGTCCATGGTCTGTTGGCTTCATTGTTTTGTGCCTGAAGTAAGGCACAGTGTCACAGGGTGGAAGTTATGGCAGAAGGAGGTATTTATTTCTTGGAGGCCAGTAGGGGCTTTAAGATACAACCTACAAAGACTCTCGGTGGGTAATTCCTTCAAGTGGATCCCACCTCCTAATTTCCCATTGACAAAGTTAACCTATAATCATTTTTCAATGCCTTTGGTGAGGGGCACTTCCAATCTAAACCAAGGAAGGAACTGTGACTGTCCTCTGACTTTAAAAATTCAGTTTCCATTTAAGAATATTCTACTAAATGTGCTTCACTTACATATTTTTTTGGTCTTTTCTTTCAGCTTTGAAACTAGCTTGCTTCAAAGTCTGCAAAAGACTAAGTTTGAATTTGTTCCTTAGCCAGGATGTATGCGTTAATTGTGCAAGCTCTCATGAACACATCCATGTACCTAGATTTGGACAGATGGATGTGATATAACCTTTCAAGATAAAACCTTACATTGAACTCTCAGACAAGGCCAACTATAATCACAGGAGGGACAAACAGGCGGCAAGGTGCTTACTAGAACCCAGGCAAGTATTCTAAACAGTCCGTCCTTAGTCCTTACACACCTTCACAGAGTCTACTGAATAATGCTGGAAACTGGCAGTCTAAAAGTTGATCCATCGAGGAGTGCTTCTAATATGAACAATGCAGAGACAGAGATCCATGTGGGTACCTCATCGACATACTGCACGCTCCTATGAACAAATAGTAAAAATGCGTGCAGACATTATTCATGCCCTCTCCTTGCATTAGAACACACAAGTAGGCAATGATTGAACTCTAAACAGCTATTTCGTAGAAGTTTTCAGTATTAAGCAGGTGTAGAAGCTGATATAAAGCATGTATTTGTTTGTTTTGGCTCATTGGATGTTGAGCATCTGAAGTGCGTTGTGCAGGTGACTTCGTAGTGGAGCCACCGTCCTTTCAATCTGAGAGCTCTGGAGCGAGACCCTCCTTCTCTTCTTTCCTTCATCCAGTTCTTAATTTTGCTTATATTCATTTTCTACACTTGAGTTTGCCGACACTATGCACTCTGTGAAGTATGTGGGAACAGGTCGCCATAGTCCCGTCTGACAACCGAGAGCAAGGGCTGTCACATTTTAAAAGGTGGCATGTGATATTCATCATGATGGCTTCTGTCACGTTAGCTTCCTGTCACTGTGATAAAATACCTGAGATAATCAGCTTACAGTCAGTAAAGGGTTATCTTGGATCATGTTTTCAGCTCAGGGCTTTGTTTCTCTTGGGCCTGGGATGATGCAGCATGCCATGGTGGGAGAGTGTGGTAGAAGAAACTGCTCACTAATGAAAGCCAGGGGGAAAGAGGAAGACAGGTAAGATAGGGTTCCTGGACCTAACTTCCACCAACTAGACCCCCACCTCCTAAAGTTTCTACCAACTCCAGATAGTACTGTGGACCAGAGACCAAGCCTTTAGCAGGTAGGCCCTTAGAAGACACTAATCCAAACTGTAATATCTGTATAATCAGACTTAACAGTTGCTACCATGAGAGTTCTCCAGGACTCCCATTCCAGGGTCCCAGACCTTTCAGGAACAAGATCTAAGTATGGGGGATGTGCACTCAGGACTACATGCAGGCTTCAGTCTTTGGGATATCTTTCTTTCTTTCTTCTATAGCAGTCTGTCCAGCCCTTGTCTGGACTCCTTTGGGAATTTATAAATGAATGTCACCATCAAATATCAACTTCTTCACCATTGTCACAGCATTTCTGGAGACATATGATAGCTGCAAAATTCTTCTCCAGTCGGTGGTGGGGATGTCCTCACTCTTACTGTAGTGGATGCTTGTCCAGATCCCTCACTATTTAAGAATCAGGCATTGGCCCTCCCCCTACCTGGGATATTGGCAGCAGAAGGCTGATCTGTGTGTGCATTGCAACTGAAAAGGTCTACCTCATCCCAGGCTCTCCCTTTCTGCTCCTGGGTATGGCTCATATCCCCATGAATGGTCACTGTAGGTCCCCTCATATCCCCTTGCCCAATTCCGGGACAGCTCTGTATAGCTGTTCCACTCTAGAGTTTTCTGTGAGATCATCTGGTACTTCTGCCACACGTATTAACACCTACATTACCTTTCCTCTGTTCATACTGACTTCCCTCCAATTCCTGGTCCCGAACATATATGCTTATTAAAGCACTGATTTCCAACTCTATGTCTTGAGAGGTCTCTTTTCATGGTTAGATTGATAATTTAGTAGCTTTTACATGCTAACATCCTTCTTCTGATGCCAAGGACAAATAGTAGTAGGGGATTCCTGGGCACCCTGTCAGGGAAGCGTGACGACACAGGTCACACTCTCCATAGAGCCCTATCCAGAGGGTGGGTGAAGGCTGAATTCTGACTCTTGTTTTGATGACCAAAGATGAATATTCTAGCTTAGAATTGCATGACCTAGGATATTAAAGAGTCCAGTCATAAGATGATTGAACCATGCAGAAAAGAGCAGAGTGTTTTAGGAGCATATGTTAGTGATAAACAGTTTCTGAAAGAAGTTGCCTACCTGTGTCTAATGACCCTGTGCGGGACTCTCTTCGCCTTTCTCAAGGCCCCTTGTGCTGCCTCTCAAACTTCTCCATGGGAAAGTTCCTTTCACTTTACTCAGAAGACCCTTCCTTCCCACCTTCTTCATCCTTCTTGAGTGTTTTTTCCTTCAGTTCACACAGCCGGCATCATCGTGGCTGGATCAGTGTAGCAGATCCAGTTGCACACCAGTGTCTGGGAGGATGCTGGCTGCATTGATGTCCGTGGAGCATCTGGTCCATATAGGACTAAGTGGTTGAGATGAGCCATAGCTGTCCCCTCCGGTACTGAAAGCTAGAAGGAGGCCAGGTCTGCCTCTTAGAGCATTAGAGATGGAATAAGGTAGCAGAAGTGCTCCGTGAAGAGGCATAGCCAGGGCAAACTCCCATCAGAGCCAGTGGGGGTGGGGATCACCTGCTTTGCTGCTGCATGGCACTACATGCTCTTCCTCCTTCCGTGGTGATTTGCTAGCTGTTTACAGTACCGGCTAGTTATTTATTTATTACCGGACTCCTGTAACAGCGAGGCATGGTCAGGAAGGAAAGTTGCACTATCAGCTTTTTCATGAAAATAACACTTGTCAGCACTTGCCCAGTCCATCTTAGGAAACACAGAGCACTGCCAAGGTGCTGTCTGGGCTGCAAATGGCAGGAGTTGGTCTATCACTGAAGCATATGCTATTCATCAAATATTCAGCAACTGGGGCTTTTACAATTCTCTGTATAGGCCAGCACATGTACTGCAGGGAATGAGGAACCTAGCTTCTGAAAACTGGGTGTGGCAGGTCTTTGTGCTGGGAAAGGGGAGGCTGGCTAGTTGGAAAGATGAGTGATTGGTGAGTGGTTGCCTGGGAAATTTAAAAATATTTGTGGTCCAGAGGTTTGCTCACTTTTTGATGTTGTGTATAATATTCTGATACAAATTAATTGTGTACAAAGCCCTGGACATTCATCTACATGACGATTTAGCACAAGAAGATAGGAATATATTAATTAGTGGAGCTGGATACAATGTCAGTTTATTTATTATCTGACTAATATGTTTGAGGCATCTACATTTTCCAACTAACATGTGGGGAACTAAAAATGTAACAATAACAAAAAAGAAATAGAAGTAGCCATCATAATCTATAAATTCACTGTGTAATGAGTGACCTTGGGGTGTAAGTTTAACTATAGAATACACTTTGAAGTCTAAATACAGCTAAATTATAATTATTCACAGATTCTGTATATATGAATTCATCTCCCTGCTAAATTTAGATTGTAACCTTCAAATCAATGTTCAAAGTGTCTTCAGAGTCACTTCCAGGTGTGCCTACACCACAGAAATTTGAGTTGCCTGATGCCTTTGCTGGGAAATAGGGGGCTGGCTAAGTGGAAGGAGAGAAGAGATGGGGAATGGTTGCCTAGGAAATTAAAAATATTTGTGGTATTGATGAGGTGCTACAAGGTGAAACCCCACTTTCTTAAATGCCACATTGTGTATTCTTTTTAGATAATTTCATATTTTAAGATGACTCCTCCATGAGGTACCGATGTCCATGGCTATCCTTCACTGATTTACCTTTGTTTCCAGCATGCAAAACAATGCTGTTGGCTATGAGCCAACTGATGTCATTGAATCAACAATGTGCCTTAAATAAGGTTCCTTTAAGCAAAGGCACACAATAACCACATTTTAAGTATTGACAGGTCAGTGAAATATAGCCAGAGGCCTGTGAGAACTAGCTTCCCTCTAAGCAACAATTGAGTTTTCTCTAAGTCTGTTCACAGTAGCCCATGAGCATCTGTGCACACTGTAAGTCAGCTGGACTTGTTTTCTGCTAGAAGATGAAAGTCAGTTAAATTCAAAAGACAGAAGAGGGAGAGAGAAACTTCATATTACTTGACAAATGTGTGGAATTTTCTCCAAAATGAGGTGTGTTGTAGCAATGTGGAGAGTATCATGTTTTAGTAGACCCTCCATCTAATGTTATTTGCTTCCTATTTAGTGATGAATTCTATTTTTGCATTTAGTAGTATCTTCTAAGATTACATAATAGAAGTTTCAAATGTTAAACTCAAGAATCAGGTCTAATTGAGGTATTATCACAGAGTTGATATGTACAGCAATTTGATAAGGAACTTTGAAAGAAACATTCCTTTATCTTTTTATTATATTTACTTTTCTTCTTACTTTCAATATCTATCTATCTATCTATCTATCTATCTATCTATCTATCTATCTGTCTATCTGTCTATCTATCTATCTATATGGTATGTGGCTTTGTAAGGGGATTCTTTCCCACAAGTACACATTGGAGGTTATAGTAGTGACGTTCCCATTGCTGTGATAAAAGACTATAACCAAGGCAACTTGTAAAGAAAGAGTTTAATGAGGCTATGGTCCTAGAGGGGTAGAGTTTTTGATAGCAGCGTGACGGCATGGTGGTGTAGGGCTGGAACTGCACTGAGAGGCCACACCTTAATCCACAAACAGGAAGCAGACAGCATGATGGGAATGGTGTAGTCTTTGGAAACCTCAAGGCTGCCCCTAGTGACATGCTTCCTCCAATAAGGCCACACCTTTTAATCTTTCCCAAACAGTTCCATCAACTAATGACCAAGTATTCAAATACAAAAGCCTATCGGGCCATTTCATTTAAATTAAAGTACAGGTGTACCTCATTACCCATCTTAATCTTTTCCCCTCTTCCTTTTCATTCATCCTGTTAATGCCCCTCTACACTGTTGCTTCTGCATTCATATCATATATACATATGTGAATTTATGTATCTAAAAATCTATGAACCATAAATAAGAGAAAATATGTACTAAATGTCTGCAGAGGTCTCTGCCACCTTCACAGACAGCAGAGTTATGAGCTACAGGAGGTAAGAAGGAAGTTTGTCACAGCATGACTCAGTAGCTAGTGTTGGTTCAAGCTTTGGGAGTCTGATGCCAAGTGGTTTATTTTATGCATATTTAAACATAGTACAATTTGTTGGAAATTATTCTGGCAATGATGAATTCAACCCCACCTGCACAACAAAGCAAACATAAATCTCCTTGAGGAGCAAAGGAAGCTAAATACAGACCAGATGTGATGACATCAAAACTCTTTGTAAAGTAAATAAAAATAGGTTCTATAGATTGACTGAGAAAAAACAGATTTACAATTGACTGGAAAAAAAATTTACAATAAGGATCTGAAGGAAGGTCCAGGGCCAAAAAAGGCACTAGGCACACAGTGCCAAGGTCACTATGCTAGAAAGCATATCTCCTCTAACCTTCTGGACAGAAACCAGGTTTTGCATTCCTCCTGTGCACTTAACATCCCAGGTTCCCCTGGTGCATGTCAGTGAGCACAAAGACTGCTGGGCCCCCTACGCATGCCTTTCTGAGACTGACTTAATTCACCTAATATGATTATCTCCAGTTGCACCCATTTTCCTACAAATGACATTCCCTCATTCTTCTTTATGGCTGAAAAAACCCTATTGTGTGTTTATGATGTCACATTTTCCTTGTCCATCCCTGTCATTGGATATCTAGGTTGTGAACAGTGCTGCAAGAAATGCTCATGTGCAGTGTCTTTGCAACAAGCTGACTTGGAGTCCTTTGGTAAATACTACGGAATCATAAATGTGCTTTCAGTACCTTAAGGAACAAAACTACTAGTTTCCACGGTGGCTGGACTGGCTGACATACCCACCGGTAGTGTCTAAGCTTCCTTTTTTCCACACCCACCGCAGCATTTCTTATATTTATTTTGTTAATGACTTCTGTTGTAGATGGATTGATGTGGAATCACAATGTAGTTTTAATTCACATTTCTCTGATGTCTAATGAGGTAGAACAATTTCTCACAAGCTTATTGGATATTTTCATTTCATCTGAGAATATTCTGTTCATGTCATTTGCCTATTTCTTGACTGGGTTGTTTGAATCACATTATAAAGACCCATTTGTCATTTTTTGGTCCTTATTTCCTGAGCAATCATTATCATATTCAGAAAGTCCTTGTATACACCTTTCTCTTGAAGTGTTCTTCTTATCTTCTCCTTGAATAGTTTAAGAGGTTCAGGTCTTGCATTCAGGTTTTTGTTACCTTTGGAATCGATTTTTGTGCAGAATGAGAAATAAGAACCTGGCTTCATTCTTCTGCATTTAGACATCCAGTTTCCCAGCACCATTTGTTGAAGATGCTGTCCTTTCTCCAATGTGTATTCATGCCATTCTTGTTTTTAAAAAAGTGGCTATATTTGCATGGGTTTGTATCTGGGTTCCTTCTTTATTCTGTTAATCTATATGTTTGTTTTTACACCAGCACCATGCTGTTTCAACCACCATGGTTTGGTAGTATACCTTGGGATGAAGAATTACCTTCCACATTTTTTCGTTTTATTCAACAGTATTTGGCTATCTGGGACTCCTTTTTTCCCCATGAATTTTAAATTTTTTTTTCCTGTTTCTGTAAGGGATGGCACTGGAATTTTGATGAGGATTGACTTGAATTTGCAGATCCAGTGATTTTCACAATTTTAACTCTTCTAATCCATCAGTAAGGGAATGCTTTTGATCTTCTGGTATCTTCTTCAGTTTCTTCCATGTTTCAAAGTTGTCCTAATAGAGGTCTTTTACTTCCTTGAATAGGTTTATTCCAATGTAATTTTAATGAATCAAGAATTCCATGTGTGTGCATGTACTGTTTTGTTTAAGCCCTATTCTCTGCCCCTCCAAATTCTCCCTTATCCTTCCTACTACTATTCCCTCACAATTCATGTGGGGGTTTTTCTTAGATCCATTGAGCCCACTTAGTGCTCCAGTATGTTGTGCGTATAGGGCCATCTACTGTACAGTGGTCATCTCTCAGGGCCTGTATCCTTGAAGGGAGACGAGTCAGTCTTCCTCTTCCGTGGTCATAAGCTGACAGTACCTCCTTAGTTGGGGTGGGATTTCCTCATCACTTCCCTCCTCCATGTTGGGATTTAGAATGGTGTTGTCTTGTACAGATCTTGTGCATGCTGTCATAACCACTGAAAGTTTATTTGTATCTGGAAAACACTGTTCACTATATTCACCTACTGCCTCTGGTTCTTACCATTTTTCTTCTTCCTTCTTCTTCAGTGACTCCTGAGCCTTGGGAATATGGGGTATGACATAGATGTCCCATTTGTTTTAAGGTATTTAAGGCAATTTGAGTGAGGTTGATCCTCTGATTTCTTTCTTGGCTTTCTTATTTTTTATCTACAGGAAGGCTATTGATTATTACTATGATTTCTATCTCAGCATTCTTGTTACTGATATATAGGAAGGCATTGTCTTTTGTACGTCAGTTTTATAGCATCCCACTTTGCTCAATGTGTTTATTAGATCAAGAGTCTTTTGGTGGAGCCTTTAAGGGTGTATATAAAGTTTTCTCATCTGTAAATACAGGTTCTTTGCTTTCTTCATTTCCAATTGTACCTCCTTTCTCCCCATTCTCTTATTGTTTAGCTAAAAATTGAAGCACTATATTGGATAAGAGTGAAAAGATATATACCTTATCTTGTTGCTCATTTTGGCAGAAATGCTTGGAGTTTTTCCCCATTTAGTAGAATGCTAGCTATAGGTTTTTTGGATATAGAATTTATTATGCTGAGATACACTTTCTCTAGTCCTAGAGGGATTTTATCACAATGAGATGATAGGTTTTTAATCAAAAAATATTTTCTGTACTTATTGAGATGATCATATGATTTCTATCCTTGAATCTATTTCTATCATGTATTAATATTAAATTTATGAATTTGTTTGTGCTGAACCATACCTGTGTCTCTGGAATGAAGCCAATATGATCATGATTAATGAATGTTGTTGAATATTCTTGAATTTGGTTTGCAAGTACTAAGAATTTTTGCATCTATATTCATCAGGAAGGTCATGTTTAGTTTTTTTCATGTCTTTATCTGGTTTTGGTATTGGGGTAATAATCAAAATAGGTTGGTAGCACTCTTGCCCTTTCTGTCTTATGGAGTAATTTGAGACTCACCAGTATTTTTCTTTAAAGATTTGGTGGAATTCAACAGTGAGACCACTGGGTCTGGGCTTTTTCTGTTGTTAGCAGATGTTTTTATTATCACATCAATGTTGCTTGTTGTATATCTGCTTAAACTGTTTGTCTCATCTTGGTTTAGTTTTTGTTAGTCAGATGCATTCAAATATTTACCCATTTGACTTAGGTTTTTCAATTAAGTAGGCTATGTCCTTAAGGTGTGTCTTAATAATTGTCTGGATTTCACTAGTATCTGTGGTAATATTTCCCTTTTTCACTTCAGATTTTACCTTGGATCTTCCCTCTCTTGCTTAGTGTGGTTAAGAGTTCATGGCTTTTTAAAAAAATCTTTTTAAAAATCCAACTCTGTTTTATCAATTCTTTTTTAAAAATTTAATTTCTGGTTCATTAATTTTTGCTCTGTTCTTAAGGGTTTCTGTCTACTGGTTTTGAGATGGTTTATTCTTGAGTTTTCAAGGCTTCTAAGGTACATCATTATTTGTGTTTTTGTCTGATTTTTTTTTTAATGTAGGCACATGCAGTTAACTTTCCATTTAGCATTACTTTTACTGTATGTCAGGGCTTTTGGAATGCTGTATTTTAATTTATATTGGATTGGGTAATTTTAAAATTGTTTTTTAAACACTTTTGAGTGATCTACTCATCAGTTAATAGTGTACTTTTCAATTTCTTCAAGTTTGTATATTTTTTTGTAGTTATTTTGTTTTTTTTAAAATTTCTATTCTATTGTTGTCATATAGAAAACAAGAAACTATTTCAGCTTTTCTATATTTGCTAAGATTTGCTTTGTGTCCTATTATGTGATATATTTTAGAGAAAATCCATGGGCTGCTGAGAAGAATGTGTATTCTTCAGTGTTTGGACAAATTGTCATGTTGATATCTGTTAAGCTTCTTTGATCAAACTGTCATTTAATTCAAATGTTTCTGTTTATTTTTTGTTGTTGGAGTGACCTTCCTATTTGTGAGAGTAGAGTACTGAATTTACCTGTTATTGTGTTGGTGTTATTCTGTGTTGTTGCATCTAAGAGTATATATTTTATAAAATGGTGTGCATATGTTTAGAATTGTAAATGTCCTTTTCAGGCCTGTTCTTTTAATCACCATGAAGTGACCTTTATCTCTTTTTACTCATTTTCATCTGAAGTCTATTTTGTCATACTGAAACAGTGATGCCTGCCTGTGTCCTAATTCCATTTGCTTAGATACTTCCCCCATATTTTAACCCTAAGACTGTGTCTGTTTCTGATAGTGAAGTACATTTCTTGGAGACTAATCTGTGTCTTTTGATCAGGGGATTTAGTTCCTTAATATTCAGAGTTATTATTGGAAGGTATGTGTTAATTCCTCTGATTTTGTCGTGCTTAGTGTTTTCCAATTCCTTACTTGCTTAGCTACTGTCCTAGTGTTTTTTTTTTTTTGTTTTAATGTAGCCTCATGGTTGTGTTTATCTTTGACTTCAGTCTGAAGAGTGTCTTCAGGTATCTTCTGTAGAGCTGGTTTTGTTGTCATACATTCTTTATCTTGTTTTTCCTGTGAAGAAAACTCTTTCTCCTTTAGTTATGATGGATAGTTTTGCTGTATGTCATTGTAGTCTTCATCGGAAGTTGTGTATCCAAGGATGAGTACATCGATTCAAGCTCTCCTGAGTTTTAAAGTTTCCATTGAGACAGGCACTGTTTTATATTTGTGACTTGACATTTCTCTTTTGAAACATACCAGTATACTTTTCTTCAATCTATTTAATTTATTTCAATATACCACCATGTGGATCAGTTCTGTTTTCTATGTTCTATATGCTTCCTGTACCTGGATAGACACCTCTTTTCCAAGATTTGGAAAAAATTCTGCTATGACTTTATTGAAAATATTGACGGTTTTAGCATGAAGTTCTACTTCTATGCCTACAATGTGTGGTGATCTATTGTGTCCCCCAATATATTGTGCACCCTAATAAACTTATCTGGGGTCAGAGAACAGAACAGCCACTAGATAGACATAGAGGCCAGAAAATGGTGGCACACACAGCTTTAATCCTAGCATTCTGGAGGCAGAGATCCATCCAGATCTCTGTGAGTTCAAAGCCACACTGGAAACAGCCAGGCATGGTGACTCACACCTTTAGTCTCAGGAAGTGATAGCAAGAAGCAGAAAGGTATGTAAGACGTGAGGACCAGGAACTAGAGTCTTTTTAAGCTTTTAGGCTTTTAGCAGCACTTCAGCTGAGACCCATTTGGATGAGGACACAGAGGCTTCCAGTCGGAGGAAACAGGATCAGCTAAGAAGTTAGCAAGGTGAGGTTGGATGTAGCTTGTTCTCTTTCTCTGATCTTTTAGCATTCACCCCAATACCTGGCTCTGGGTTTGTTTTTATTAATAAACCTTTTAAGATTCGTGCTACAACGATGCATAGATTTGGTCTTTTAATCACATCACACAGATCTGAAATGTCCTCTTTGTGCCTTCTTACTTATTATACCATCACATGAATATTCTAACTCCTTGCCTTTGCTTAAAGTCCTGATATTCTGTCCTTCTTTCTCATGGTCAGACTAGCTGCCATGCTTTTAAATATATATATTTATCTTTATGTGTATGAGTGTTTTGCCTGAATATTTGCCTGGGCACCACATGCATGCCTCATTCCTACAGAGGCCAGAAGAGGGCTTCAGATCCCTTGGGACTAGAATTACAATCAGTTGAGAGCTGCCATGTGGCTACTGGGAATTGAACCAGGGCCTCTGGAATATCAGCCAATGCTCTTAACTGTGGAGCTGTCTCTTAAGACCCTGTCCCTGGACTTTTAAATTTTAATTTAATTTTTCATTTCCAGTATTTTCTTCAGTATTTCTCCCCATGAATTCCATTTTCTTGTCCTGAATAGACTTTCTTATTTTATTTAGCCATTTGTTTGTATTGCTTTAGGTTCTTTCCCCCCTCCCCCCAGGACAGAGTTTCTCTGTATAACAGCCTTGGCTGTCCTGGAACTCTATTTGTACATCAGGCTGGCCTTGAACTCACTGAGAGGCAGCCTGCCTCTGCCTCCTGAGGGTTGGGATTAAAGGTGCTCGCTACCACCACCCAGCTGGCTTTAGATTCTTTTAGGAATTTGTGTCTTTGATTTTTTTTTTTGAACACATTTGTAATCATTCATTTGAGTTCTTTGTCTGGAATTTCATCCAATTCACTTTCATTGAATGCTATTACCATGTCATTAGTAATTTTGTTTGATTATTTGAGAATCTCATGTCATGTCCCCCTATTGGGCTCACCTCCCAGTCTTCCCATGTCCACCCCCTTCCCATGATTCCCCAAAACAACAACAACAAAAACAAAAACAATGTCAATTTTTGTGGTCCATATATTCACTGGAGCATGGTCAAATTCCTAATGTCCAGCCCTCCAAAGGAACAGGAGTCTTTCTCTGCCTACATCCATGCCAAAAGCCATCAGCTAAGGGAACCTTGCGGTGGCCAGAGTAGGAAGAGGATAGATTGCACTAGTCTTCCAGAGATGAACCGTATTCCTCATGTTCTGCTTCTTAAATCTTCATCTTTCACTTTACTGTCAGACTAAAGATTTTTATCCAACTTTCCTCAGTTTATTCTCTGGAGATTTTAGTAGCTCTTATCTGCCATCCATCATCTTGGATCTCCTACTTGCTTTTATGATTTTAATGTATAAATTATTAGTAATTCAATGCTAATGAGATTGTGTTGGTTTGAATGGGAATGGCCCCAATAGGCACGTGCATTTGAATATTTGGTTCCCAATTAATGGAAGTGTTTGGGAAGGATTAGGAGGTGTGGCCTTGTTGGAGGAGGAGGTGTGTTACTGGGGGCAGGTTTGAGGTTTCAAAAGACTCATGTCATTCCCAGTTAGCTTTCTGCGGCATCTTTGGGTATTAAGATGTGAGCTCTCAGGCACTGTTCCAGTGCCATGCCTGCCTGCCTGCCTGTTGCCATGCTCCCCACCATGATGGTCATGGACTCTAATCCCTTGGAATTGTAAGACCCAAATAAATTGTTTGGTCTATAAATTGCCATGGTCGTGGTATCTTCTCACAGCAATATAAAGGTATCTAAGGCAGAGTATTATTTTTTACATTCCACAAAGATGATTTGCTTTCACTATTTCTTATAATATGCAACAGTACCCTAAAGAGTGGAAGCCTAACTAGGTACAGTTTCCCCCTACATTTCTGTATCTTTGTTGTTGTTATAGTCTTCAAGATACTTAAGTGACCTACCACTGAGGTATGGCCCTAGCCCACCTTTTCACTTTTTATTTTGAGACAATGTCTACTAAATTACCTATGCTACCCTTGGATTTGCAAT
This sequence comes from Peromyscus leucopus, assembly GCF_004664715.2. Lineage (NCBI taxonomy): Eukaryota > Metazoa > Chordata > Mammalia > Rodentia > Cricetidae > Peromyscus > Peromyscus leucopus. The sequence continues at coordinate 50,663,679 of NC_051079.1, read as the reverse complement.
TCTCCTCCATCAGCCTCCCAATTAGCTAGAATTACAGGTCTGTACCATCAGGCCCAGCTCCAATTTTGAATTATAAAGTATGAAAAGACTTGAAAGGAATGTTAGCAGGACTCTTGGAAAACATCAATATTAATATACTGGTGAGGTCATTTTTACTTATAGTAAGGTTCTGTTCAGGAAGTGTGTGCAGTATACTGGTTGGTTTCTGGAGAAAATGGATACTTCTATCCAGTGAATTTCATGACATTTTTTATGTTCAATTCTTGTTTACTCTATAGATTCAATCTTTCTCAATCATTTTTGTCTCTTAAATACAGAAAAAAAAATCTCCAAAAATAGCTCATAAATTATATAGTCTGTAGTACAGGTTTCTACTTAATAATTAAGATGGCCAGATAAAATAGTGTATGGTCAACTAAACTTGAGGTTTGGATTTCAAACTATTAACTTCTAGTGTATTGACGTCACAAATGTCATAGAGCATATTTATACTAAAATATGAAATTATTCATTTTAGATTAGATGCCCTATATTTTCTCTCTGATCTCTCTTCATGTGTATGTGTGTGTGTATGTGTGTGTGTATGTGTGTGTATATGTGTGTGTGTGTGCGCACACGCGCGTGCGTGTGTGTGCACACACACGTGCATGCATGCATAGGGGAAAGAGGCTCCCTCATTTTCAAATCATCATTTGTTTGGCTTAGTCTGGGCTTCAGGAGAGAAGCATTTGCAAGCATCGCTCCCCAACCTGGTGCAAGATACCTGTCCAGACGAGCAGGTGTTCATTTGACAGATAACATATGCCAGCTACAGAGCACACTAAGACGGTTTGATCAGGCTGGGTGATACTTAGCTCATTAAACTTGTATCAGAACATCCTCTCCCTGCTGTTTATGCTAAAACAGTGCTTTAGCTAAACTATTTTAGGTGTCAGAGTTTACTGATAAAACTTTTTATTTATTGATGGATTCTTCCTTGAAGGAGTGCTTTCTATTTCTCATTTAACTTAGCTTGTCTTAGGAGGTTGGTAGGTCCCTCAGATACTTGATAAGCCTGAAGTACTTAGTGGCATTTGCCAAAGTATTCAGAATTTTAGGGGTTTTATTTGCAGCATCTGTATGCTCTGCACAGCTGAGCAAATTACCTGTCAATCAGGCTTGTTCTAGGGGTGATAGACAGCTGTGCTTCGAGTGGACAGATAGCCTCTTGCTGGAGAACTGATGAAATGTCACCCAGCCAAGCATAGAATCTTGCCTCACATTGTAGTCCTGCCTCCTGCCTCATCCTGAGCTAGTTAGCCTTGGGCAGTTAGCGTTGTTCTGTATGTGGGGTACTGACCTTGTATTCATCCTTTTGTGAGCCTTAGGATGCTTACATTGGCGGCAAATCAGCAAAAACTTCCTCTGCCCGTGCTGGCTGTCTCAGACATGGCTGCCAGAGTCAGTAGGATTCTATGTAAAACGTGCCTATGGCCAGGCCCCAGCCAGCAGGAATGCTAACCCTAACCCCTGAGGAGTGTGGGATGCTGACACTGCCTCTGGGAGCATGAGCATGCCTCCTCAGCTCAGGGGATGGGGGATGGACTGAGACCTAGAGTCCATCCTCCTGGGGGTCATACCCCAATACCGCTCTCAGGCAGGACTACACTTATGCTTGGTTGACTTTAATTCCTAATTCTGAGGGAAGGTGGCTCGAACATGTCCATTATTACCTTCCTCAAACTGCTGTGGAGGGCTGGCATCTTTCGTAGAGAGGTCTTAAACAGTGAGTAGAGGTGTCAAATAAGAGTAGTGGGTTACCAATGCCGGTGACTCAGCAGCTCAGGGAATGGCTCTCTCGACAGCAGCTGGGTCATGACTGTTGTGGGCAAAGTCAATGCCATGCTCTGCTCAGTCTTCCTAACAGTTTTAATGTGGCTTGATTATGCATTATCATGGTTATTAAGTGAATGGATGCTATGATTTTGGAGAATTGAGTTAAAAAAATAACAATTAATTAATTAATTATTAATTCCTTATAGATGGCTTCATTCAGCTTTCCAAATTAGTGTAGTACTTACATTTTTAAATAAGAAGTTGTAAGGCAACAGTAGTTTGTTGTATTTTCCCACATTAAGACAACCCATACCATTGACACAGAAGAACAACCGGAGCAGATTTAGTCTAAACACCGAAGACCACAGATGTGGGGAGATAATATGCTAAGATAAACAATGACTAACATCGCCGTTTCCTCCAGTCCCGGCCATTGAGTTTAAAACCCACTGACCTTTGTGAAAACAATGGACGTGGCTGTCTGGCACACAGGATGGATTCCATAATGCTGCTTTTGCTTTGAAATCGTGTCTTTGTCTATTCATGATCTCAGGGCCACACTGCCAAGGTCATTCTCTGCTCCGATCTGCAAGGACTTCCACAGCCTCTGAGCTTGGCCTTTGATGGTGATTTCTCTTTCGTGTTATGGTTTGTGGATGGATTTGGAGACATCAGCAGTCATGTTGTACAATCTACCTGTGACCGGAGAGTAGCATCTCTGGATTCCAGACCTTGTGTGTATTTGGTACACCTCACTGTTTGAGGTCTCAGGCAGGTTGCTCTAAAATGTTGGCTGGTTCTTCTAACAGTGAGACTGGAAGCCAAACCATTCAGGAATTCAGATGTAAGCCATTCTGTTCTCCTACCTGTCTGGGTCTTGGTGCTCTGCTTCCTGCTGACTCCTTTTTAGGCAAAGGATTTCGTCTCCACCAGAGGGAGCCATTTTGTCCAAAATAGTTAAACTGTGGTGTTTCAAGATCCCCAACAGGCCTTTTATCCACTGCCCCTTTTGCTTTTCTCCTTCATAATTGTTTAGGAAGAAAAGAAATACTTTTAAATGACCCTTTATCGTGGGCATCATCTAGGGTTGTGATTGTGAAGAAGTAAGATTTTTTTTTTTAAAGGAAACAAATAGATTCAGTTTTCTGAAGAGCCATTTATTGGGGGAAAGAAAAGCGGTTCTTCTGCCAGAAGCGACGTAATGGTGAACTGAAAATGTGGGAGAGTGGAGGGAAGAACTCGGGGGGAATGACCGCTCTCATTGTGTTAACAAGTGACTAGATGTGGAGATGCCCAGATGATATTGAACTGTGTGTTTTCTAGATGAACGGTCCCCAGAAATGATACAACATCCCAGGCCCCCAAATTGTCACATTGCCAAGGAATAGCCAGAAAACTACTGCTTACTTAACTCATTTAATCACAACCTGGAAATGCTTTGTAATGCCGAAGATGCCTGTTTTGTCTTAATTATCATCTCATAAAGAGGCTCATCACCTTCTCAACCTGTATTGGAGGGTTTTCTAAGTGGCATCTTGGGACGTACCATATCTTGTGTTTAGAATGTCCCCAAAGGCTTCACTGAGGCCTGGCGGCTAGCCTGGGACAGTGTTAAAAAGTAACAGAACTTTAGCAGGTGGGGCCAAGTGGGAAAAAGTTAAGTCACCTGGGTGAGACTGTGAAGGAATACTGGGGACCCAGTCTGCTACTTTAGCTTCCTGGTGGCCACTTCAGTTTCTTGTCTATCCCCTCCTGTGTGTGCCGCCTCACCACACACCCTGGAACCACCCGCCACGAGTCGAAGCCTCTGAAACCATGAGACAAACGTACAACTTTCCTTCCCATGAATTGATTTGTCTTAGGTACTCAGTGACAGTAACAGTGGCCTAACTTGCACGGGACATAAAGGAACATAATAAAACACACCAAATATCTGTAAACTAAAAAAAAAAAAAATCAACAGTCCAAGTATGGTGTTATACTTAACATAATGCTGAGTGAATGAGTAAAATGATTCAGCCACAATAAGAGCATAAATAGCTAAAATGTGTTGATTTATAGCGAGGAGAAGGATTTGCCATGAATGTTGAGGAGCCAGTGAGAAAGTATAGATTTGTTTTGGCGTAGTTCATAGGAAGACCTTGTTTTAGATTGTATACAGTGAACAGCCGCTCCGGATGTGTTCTCAGACTCCCACGTGGGTGTCATCTGTGCGCATTAGACTTGATGGAATACAGTTGATGTAAAGCCAGTTCCAGCTCTCGGTTAAAGAGCAGCCTTTGTGTCTGGGCATGGAGGGAGCTTTTGAAATAATAATTTATCAGGGAGCGATATCCTGAGGTGGGTCTTAGCATAGTCAATATTTTATTTTACTTTAATAGGCTTTCGGTCCTGAGGGTGCTGATGGCAAGAGAGGAAGAGAGAGGGGCAGAGGGCGTCATTAAATCTAATTGAAGGAGTGGGATTAGGCAGGTGAAGGGAGAGGTGAGGAAATTAAGAGAATTCAGTTTCTGAAATGCTGGAAAGGAGACACGCACCACTGAAACACCGTAACCCAAACCTTCCTCCGGGTAGATGACTTTCAGAAGAAACCTGCTCAAATGACGTCTCCAACACCTTGGCTGGTGGCCTTTTCCCTCTCTCTCTTTAAAGGCCAGCGTGTCACTGGCCGCCGAAAATGTGCTGCTGTAGCCTGGACATTTCTCCAGCACAGCACCAGGAGAATGAATTCCTATTTATTATTTCACTGCCTTCCCCCTTCTTTCCTTCTCCTCTTCCCTCCCCTTCCCCCATCCTTTCCCCTCCCTTCCTCTCCTCTCCTCTCTCCTCCTCTCCCCTTCCTCCCTCCCTCCCTGCCTGCCTTCATCTCTCCCCTCCCCTCCCCTCTTCTTTTAGGTTCAGTAAAGGAGGCAGTGTCTTTGGTTGTTGAAACTGATTTTGTAAATCAGTCTGCCATGCCCGCGTTCCTCCCACCCCCCTGCCTTTACTCAGTTATTTGGTTTAAAGACACATCTAACCCCCACTCTTTACTCAGTTATTTGGTTTAAAGACACATCTTACCCCCACTCAGTTATTTGGCTTGGCTTAAAGACACATCTGGCCCCCGAACCCGGTCAAGGCTACAGTGGTGTTGAAGCCCCAATTCCCACTGTCTTCCTTTTTTTGTCTTTGTATGGGCTAATTTTGTTTGTGCTTGTTATTTTATTTACATTTGCATGTTTTACCAGGGAAGAGACTGTAGTCCCGGTCATTAGTGTAATCTTCCTGAGGTCACATGATAAGCAAGCAGCACAACAGTGTGGAGCTCCAACTGCCCCCGTTCTAACTCAGTGTTCTTTCCTAACCGCCACGCTGCCTCCTGCTACCCTGTGTGAGCGCCCGCCTGCCGCGGTGGTGGTCAGTGTGTGCACCAGAAGTTTGTGTGGGGACTTCTAACTCACAGATCCCATTGGGTTCTGTACAAAGGATGAGTAAACAGAAGGGCTTGCCTTGGACCTAGAACTCTGCAATGGCTAGAATTCCTTAAGTAAGGGTTCCGACTTACACTTGGCAGGGGAAAACTTCCTTTTAGCTTCCTGTCATTGAATGACCTCAGCTAAAACATTAAGGAAGGAAAATTCAACTTAGAAATAAAATCGCTCAGCTAAGCAATTTGAAGGCTGTGGCTTTCTCCTGCAAGCAGTTCACATAGTGCAAATAGAATATAGTGACTATGTGGATAGCTGTCATTTATAGTGGTACTGGTAACCGAGTCCAGAGAAAGTTACAGACACTCTGATTTTGCTTACGTATGTTTAAGAGCATCCAGCATCTAATGAAAGATAAGTATGACAGGGTTACTGTCACAGCTTACTTAGATGTCTGTGTGTGTGTGTGTGTGCTCGCACAGTATGCGTTATTGAACACATGCAATATGTGTGTGTTCATTTGTCCATGTGCCTAATAAGAGGATGTTTATTGACTTGGAGAAACTCCAACTTGGAAGCAAACTTTTTATTTTTTTGTGAAAACAACTAATGTTTAACAAGCTTATTTGGATGGGAATGTCCAAAGCTTTGCGTGCCCTATCACATCTAAGAAACTGCTGTCTAGTTATTTTTTTGAAGACTTTCATGTTCTAATCCAGAACTGGATCCTGGAAGAAACCCACAAAGGCCAGCAACCTTTTCTTGTCTTTCTCAATGCCACGATGGCCCGACGGCTTGGGGAGGAACCTGCTGTTTCCAGTGCACTTATGAGCAGAGGATCTTTGGAATGAGGCCTAGAAGAGAGGAGCCTTTCAGAAACAAACAAAAAAAGGGACAGTTAAACTCTTTGTCTAATTCCCTCTCCTTCAAGTCCATTACAAGTTGTCCCAGCCTCTGGAGGACAAAAGATCCCACTTCGTTCCCAGCCGAGCACTCATAACCCAGCCCTGATTGCTCAGTTTTTTATTAAGTGTGGATTGTATCTCTCAAGACTGCATGCCCTCTTTATACGTCGTGGCGGGACAGCCCAGTAATGGCTTTTCAGTTGAAGCGGTTTGCAGACTGATAAATTACCAATAAAACCTTCGTCTCTGCTTCCTGTTCCCTCTTGTTTGTCCTGTTTTCTAGGACACAGTCTTTAAATAGACACGGCGAGTTGTGGTATACATCTAACTGCTCTGTGAGAAGAAGAGTGAAGTCCAGAGCACAAGGTTTTAGTTTGTAGGCTAAAGGCCAGCAATGTTTCTAAACGTTCAGACTCTTGACAAGAGCTTCTACTTATTGTTATATGATTATAAGATTTTTGAGTCATCTTTCTCGGTTGTCAGGGATAGGACAGAGCAGTGCCTTGACTTGCAGATACTCGTTTTTCTTATAATCTCAAGGAACTGTCAAATGAGTTCAGTTTTATTTTTTTCCTAATGAACCTTTTTGCCTTGAGTAAGATTAGCCCCAGTTCCCGACAGCTTTATCTGAGGTGGGTCCACAGAAACTGTAAGTGTGTTAGCAGCCAAGACAAAGAAAGACGGGTGACGCACAGAATTCTGGGTAGTGAGGATAAAAGCATTAATCAGGTTTCTCAGGAATGCGGTGAGTCTCAGTGCTCTCAGATCCCTCTATTCATTCCCAGGAAGAGTCCATGTTCTTACAACACCTGCTGTACACAGGCAAAACAGGATTTTGTTTTTGTTTTCACTTTTTGTTACCCTTGGCATCCACAGAATTTAAGGCCTTCTGAGAGAACAAAGAGCATTTTGTTGATGATGGCCAAGGTTCTCTTTCCCTGTGGGCTTGTGGTAGTGATCATGAACTTTGACCTGGACCTCCAGTTTGATCAGAGTCCCTGCATGAGAGGTAGAGAATTCCCTTATTCCAGAAGACCCTATGTGATTCCAGTGTGCAGCAGGCCAAGTGCCCTTGCATGTGGGCCAGCTTGCCTCAGCCACTGGACTTTCTCCAAAGGGCATGAGCAAAAAGTACCAGAGGTTTGGAGTTTATGTCCCACTATATTTGGGCACCCCTAAAACTCATTTAGAAACTTCATCTCTACCATGACTTATGAAGCAGTGGGACCAATGAATGAGGCCACTAAGGCATTGTCTTCATAAGCAAATTAAGCCTTTCCAGTGGTGACTAGATGCAGTGCATCTTCATCTAAGAAGTTGCAGCAGGATGGCTTTCCCCAGATGCAGCTCCTCAACCTTGAACCAGACCAGGGGCCAAAATAAACCTTTTTGTTTATAGCTTGTCCAGTCTGGGACTTTGTGCTATTAGCAGCAGAAAACAGACCAAGACAAGCCCTCTGACAAACATTTGGAGTCTGAGTATTAATTGATGCTCATTAGAGGAAGGTTGTCTGGGCTCTTGGGGTCAGAATACCCTGCTCATTTTGGGTTTGGCTTGTTTACTGTTGTGTGTACCATCTATTTAGCACATCTTTTCCAAAGACAATTTTGTAGAACAGTGATTTAATCATCAGAATATTAGTTCCCAGTGATCTATGGACATTTTTTTCAGAAGTAAAAGAGACTTCCTCTTTCTACTCGAGGTATTTGCTCTACTGGGTCATCTTACTAAGAGGCCTATGAACTCCCCTCTCTGAGGGGAGCAGTGTGTATCCACTTATAGCCTTAGCAGCCCCAAGAAGTATCCCCATCATGCAGGCATGACTGCACTGTTTTCTAGAGCAGTGGTTCGGGGACCAGCCTGACCTGTTGAACAGTCCTTGGAGGGGAGGAGTGAAGATTAATAAATAATAGATATGAAAAATATAGATGTAGACAAAGAAAAGACAGAGACACAGGATATCTTTGGGAGGGCTCTGAGACAATACCACAGTTGCCTCAAAGTTTATTCCTAATGGGCTTTTTATATACCAGCAAGGGGAGAGGCAAAAGACCTACGCCTTTCAAGGTCAAGGTACAAAATACAAACAAGTGTCGACCCTTCCTTGATTTCCAAAACGCCTGGTAATCATGCCTTATGGCAAAGCATCTTATAATTAGACTTTGAAGCATAAGATACCTGGTAACCATGCCTTTGGCCAAAGCATCCTGTTATGCAGCCTTGAAGGGCAAAGCAAACTCGGACTCTCACACCCTCAGTTGAGATGAAATAAGGCCTCGCTATGGAGTCTCTGCCCCGTCCCCCAACTGTGTGTCATGATCCCTTTGGGAGTTGCTTATCAGATATCCTACATATTAGATATTTGCACAGTTTATAACAGTAGCAAAATTACAGTTATGAAGTAACAACAAAATAATTTTATGGCTCCAGGTCACCACAACATGAAGAACCCACATTAAAGGTTCTCAGTGTTAAGTGGATTGAGAGCCGCTGTTCTAGAGTGAATCGTCTTGCTGTGCAACTAAGTGGGGGGCACTTGCTCTGCTCCCTGGGATTATAAAGGTGCTGTCTTCCTTTCCAACTTATCTTTGGTGCCGGTGAGAAAGAAACCTTCGACTCCGCTGTTCTGGTGGAGGACATGTGCTTGGCCACCAGTGGCAGAATCCCTCAGGAGTTTTCATACCCAGCATCGAGGAAAAGGAGACCCCTGACAAACAAAGCACCATGGGAACTACTCAATTTTTAAAGTTTCCAAATAAAAGGGATACGAACATTTTCCCTTTTGGTTCAACTCAGCAAAGTGCTGGTGCTGGGGGGATATCTTTCTGTATGCTGTGAATATAGGTTGTTCCTATTGGTTAATAAATAAACTGCTTTGGCCTACGGCAAGGCAGCTCAGAGGCAGGTGGGAAATCGGAGAGAGACAGGAAAGAGAGAGGTGGAGTCTAGGGAGATGCTGCTAGCCATCACCAGGAGAAGCAAGATGTAAAGTACCAGTAAGCCACAAGCCATGTGGCAACGTATAGATTTATAGAAATGGGTTAATTTAAGATATAAGAGCTAGCTAGTGAGAAGCTTGCCATGGCTGTAGTTTGAAAATAATATGTGCTTCTGTGCGTTTATTTGGGACTGAGCAGCTGCAGGACCTGGCAGGACACAGGAAAACTTACAGCTGCATGATAGCTTCAGTTTATCAGTTGCTCAATTATAACTCTGCAGGGTAAAAGGCTGCAGATAGTATCTATGGTGAGATGTTGGGAAGAAATGCACCAATGTCAGGCTTGAACATTTTCAACATTCAGTGACAATATGTGGTGTTACAGGGTGCAGCCTAAGCCCATTGAGGCCCCATCAAGTGATACACAAATTTGAAATCAATATTTGACTTCCGCCGAGTGATGGTGGCGCACACCTTTAATCTTAGCACTTGGGAGGCAGAGAAAGGTGGATCTCTGTGAGTTCCAGGCCAGCCTGGGCTACAGAGTGAGTTCCAGGAAAGGTGCAAAGCTACCCAGAGAAAACCTATCTCGAAAAAAAAATTTTTTTGGACATCCTTGGAGAGCAATTAGAGCAGTGTGACCAGCTTGTCTGACAGAAAGGGTTTCATCTTCAGCGTGGGGCTCTTCGTGTATGACTCTCATACAGTCTATGTTTTGAGACCAACTTCTTGTTATTTTGACATTAAGCGTCTGAGACAGTTTCCAGCAGTCAACCATTTGTCATGGGAAGTGTTTCTACAGTGGACTGTCAAAAACCGTAGCCAGATGTCACTTTCTCCGAGCCAACATTCTGCTCACTTAGATGATAATCATACTCTAAATGCAAACATAGAGCAGAGAGAAGTCACGTGGACCTCTGCTGTTTCTGTGGCAGGGGCAGGAGAAGCCTTCTCCTCTCACAGAGGCTCTGCCACTACTAGCCAGAAGCCTGTCCTGAAACCCTGGTGATTTTAGGTTTTCAGTGAACCCAGAGTCAAACCCTGAAGGGCTGTGTTAAGTCACTTTGTGCCTCTAAACAGAGACTTGCTTATCCGTAAAATTAAGCTAGAATGCCTCGCACCCCCATGACATGGAGAGAGGGTTCAATTCTCTGCTGTGCTGGCTTCATACAGGACATCCCCCAAATAGCCACCATTGTTATTCCCCCTCTTCCCACTTGCCCATGTATGACCAAGAGGAAGAGGAAATACCTGTCGGCCACTGGTTCTTCAATCCCTTGTCCCCATATTCTTGACCTTCCAGAGAGGGAGGCAGCACCAGCACCATCCACGTTCTGTGCCTGGCACTGCTTCTAGTTAGAAGGTCCCTGCTATCACTCTCTGCCCTCTCTGTGGGTGGTCCAAATAATCCACTTCTTCTGCCACTTAAGGAAGAGGCAGAGTCCAGCAAGAGGTCTTAGTTATTTGAGTTGAAGTCATCTGGGAGGAGTAATAGTCTACCTCAGATTGCTCTAGATCTGTACGTATACACACACACACACACACACACAGACACACAGACACAGACACACACATACACACACACTCCACACACACACACACACTCACATACACACACTCCACAGACACACACACACACTCACACAGACACAGACACACACACACACACACACACACTCCACATACACACACACACACTCACACCACACACACACACACTCACAACACACACACACACTCCACAGACACACACACTCACACACACACTTCACAGACACACACACAGAGACACACACACACACACACACTACACACACACACACACACACACACACACACTCCACCACCCCCCCCACACACACACACACACTCCACACACACACACACACACTCACACACACACACAGGTACAGGGATATAGATCTGTTGTACAAGCAACACCTTTAAAATAGGCCTCTACTATCCTGGGAGAGGAGAAAGTGTGCTTGGTGGAGCCATGTGCAAAAAAAAGGTACCAATGGCCAAATCCCTCAGGAATTTTCACAGCTGCTTTCTTGCTTGGAGTCTGTTATCCCTGTCAAACAAGTGAAAACCCATCTTTTATATTTCAGAATCATTCCAGAAGTATTTGTATTTATCCCTTGTACCTTTAAGACCCAGGTTGTTAGAATTCTAGGTCATTGGCCATGTGCCAGTCAGAGTGGCCAAGAGCTGTTGAAGAACCTCTGCTCTGTGAGACAGCCAGTGGGTGGAACCCCCAAGTCTGTATTCTCAGGTGATGGAGAACAGAAGGGGAAGGCATATATATCTTCATCCACGTACACGGCAGTGAGTGGCCAGCAGCAGAGCCAACGCCATTTACACCTTTGCAGATATTTCTGTGACCTAGTTAAGAGGCCGCCCAGCCTCAGTTGTCCTTCTACAGCCCCAAGTTATGGAGGTCAGAGGGCTGTGAGCCAGTGGGTGACGTAGGCTGTCTACTGTGCTCATCTGAGGTTTTACTTCCTGCCACAGAAGCATCTCACTGCCTAAGGGAGTCACACAAATGAAATAAGATAATCGGTAACCCATGCACAAAAACACAAGCTTTGACACATGGCCGGTTATCAGTGATGGTAATGCTTATCGGTATTACTACTGCCATCATCATTAGAGTCCACTGTGTGTGTGTGTGTGTGTGTGTGTGTGTGTGTGTGTGTGTGTGTGTGAGAGAGAGAGAGAGAGAGAGAGAGAGAGAGAGAGAGAGAGAGAGAGAGAGAGAGAGAGCTTGACATTCAGCTGCCATGTACCTACTAAGCCAAACAGATTATAAGACATTAAAATCGACACACGGGTTGATAGTAGTCTAGAGCTAACACCTCAGTGTGCTGGTTCACACTCCTCCCGGACCATTGCTTACAAACAGCAGTGGAAAGAAGACTCCTGACTCCTCTCAAAGCCTGACACACTATGCTTAGCGTTTGTGGAGTTATGGTGTCTTTGCCAGTCTGGTGGCTAAGTGCTTTAACTTTATTGTTGGATACAAATTAAAATATGTAAATAACATCAATTTAAGTATCACCTCTATCAGCATTGTTAAAATATCAGAGTGGTGTAAATTTTTAGCGCTATATAATTTAGCTATTTTTAAGAAATTATGGACTCAAACAAAATAAAACAAGCAACGTTCAAGCTGTGTTCACTCCTTTTTAAAAAAAATCATACAAAATGTCAGAATTAAGTATGAAGATTAGTTTGAAGAGTCATGATGTGTGAATTTATTATACTTTTGGGGACAAAATGCAACTTTGCATTAGGTCCTGATGGGCCAATGGAGGAAGAGTGAGAGAAGCAAGCTGTCCTCTCATTGTTTTAGTCCCCGTGAGCTTGCTCCCTAGAGTTTCCTAAAAGCAGAAATAATACATGTTGCAGGCGGCTGGCGCATTAACTGGAGTAGTAATGATACTGGAGTGTTATTTTTAAAAATGATTATTAAGTGAAATACTTTTTTCTAGGTGTTTGTCTTCATAGACAGACAAGATAACTACAGGTGTCATCCTGAATGTGCCAGGCCTGGATTAGGTGTCCTCAGGAATCAAAAGGAGCACAGTGCCTTGAAAAGCCAGGTCCTCTTGACATGTCAAGAGGCTTTTTTTTTTTTTTTTTTTTTTTTTTTTTTGGTTTTTTCGAGACAGGGTTTCTCTGCGTAGTTTTGTGCCTTTCCTGGAGCTCACTTGGTAGCCCAGGCTGGCCTCGAACTCACACCGATTCACCTGGCTCTGCCTCCCGAGTGCTGGGATTAAAGGCGTGCGCCACCACCGCCCGGCATCAAGAGGTTTTTAGAGCTCTCTGGGCATCAAGGAATTGCCAAGGTGTGGCCAAAGTGAAGAAGGGCAGAGAAGCCTGCCCCTAAATAGTGAAGATCCTGAGGGGACAAGAAGGAGGAAGCACCCTGCAGTGGGAAGCAAAACCTTCAGCTTTTGTCCCTGTTCTCCAAATATTACCTATTTAGTGTCTTTTCAATAGCTAACATAATCCATATAATCATGGGGCATGTTTGCGGGGGTGGTACCGACAGACGACTTGATGTCTGTCTCAATGTGTAAGACCCAAATCAGGCTGATGAACATTCTCTTTAAATGTTTACTTATTTTTATTTTTTATTTTGGGCTGGTGTTCCAGGGGTCTCTTGGTCCTTGTCTTTTTGAAGGCAAGAATTCAGTTGAGAGATTTTAAGCAGAAGTTTCCAAGTTTATTGAGTGACACATTAACAAAGCATCCCCAAAGGGAGATTGGAATGGAACAGACTGCTTAGCGATGAGGAGAAGTCCAGCAGGTCCTTTGAGAATCCAGACCCTGTGGTAGAACACATGTGTGAATATGTCCTGGCCCCTTAGAGGAAACCGTGTTTGCAGCTTCAAGCATGTTCACCATCAAGAGACCTCAGTGCTGTGATCCAGTGGCAATGCTCTGGCCTCTCCTAACTCCTCTGGGACACTTCCCACTGTCCCCTATGGGTCTCACAGCTGTCGGTTGACCAAGACATTTTGCTGCCCCAGAGTTAAGATATCTCATTAGTTTTGAAACTGAGCCCTAATTCTAAAAGCTAGGGTTGGGTTTTCTGATTACTTGTCAGGCTGTTCACATAGAAACGGGGCTTGTGCTATCTTCTAGAACTCTCTCTTTCAACTGTACCCTCGCCTGTCTCCTCCCTGATCCTGGGAAACTTAAGACTCCTCTCCCCTAGTTTTTCATAAACTCTATATTACAGTTCTGTGACCATAGTCACCTCTGTGCTGTAGACTAGTACCTTCTATGTTTCCTCCTGTGGTCCAGGGTATTTAAGTCTATAAAATAAATACTGGAAATCAAGTGTTTAGTGATAAAGAAAATTATTTTAAAAGGATTCTTTGGCACACACATAATTTTATAATCTACTAAAAGAAAAAAAGCACATTTGCATTCTGGTGACATGTATGTGCTTATTACTTTTACATAAAAAATTAAATCTTGGCTAAATATTTGATGTGGAGCATCTTCAGTGTTTTCAGAATTGATCAGTGTTTTGATTTCATAATCATGAGTGCTGAGGATGCTGTTTTGCATACATAATTACATAGTACAAAATAGCCCAAGTATGTTAATAGCCATTTCAGAAATTATTGGAAATTCTGGCCTAATTCCACATGAAAAGGAAAGATTTTCTAATGAAACAGGTCTGCAAGCCAAAGGGCAGCTTCAGGTGTCAGACGTCCAACAGTACAATCTGAAGGTCGACCAATTTGGTACGTGCTGAGAAGTGACAGTGGGAAAACATTGAAAGTCTTAGTTTTCTGTGACGGAACCATTATGTTTCTGCAGAAACAGAAAACTTGCTGTACAGCAGGACACTGTAATTCATAGCATACAGTAGTCCCCAGCGGGAGCTGAGTGTCTCACCCAGCATCCGTGGGTATTGAATGAGGGCGTGTCCAGTGCATCCTGTTGCGTGTTCAGAACCAAGGGCTGTGTGGAGTCCTGGCCATGCAGCCCAGGCTAGGGCTGCCAGAGACACCTCAGTTTTGTTATGTATTTCTTCTGAATTAATGTGTAGCTATTGTACATTCAGAATCATTTCCCCCTGTCCAAGTTATCATGACTTCCACCTTCCATTGATCACCCCAAGACTCACTCCTCCACTGAGACTGCTACTCGCTTCCCTCTGACCCCCTCTTCCCTCTTTCCTAGCCTCTAGTAAACACAAGTCTGTGTTTTGCTTCTATAACATCAACCTTTATGGCTTGAGTGAAAACTTGTGGTATTTGCATCCCGGTGACTGGCTCCTTTCACTTTACATAATTTCCCCTCTAGTTCCGTCCACATTGCCACAAGTGGCAGCTTTTACTCCTCTTTTGTTGACTTTAGCCTTCATTCCAAGTGCAATAGAGTCATTTAAAAAGCTGTTCACAGGAGGAGTGGAGAAGGTCTGGCTTGCTGGTTGTAAATGCATCTGAGGGGCTGGAGAGATGCTTAATGGTTAAGAGCAGGTACTACTTTGGCAGGTGATCTGAGTTTGGTTCCAGTGACTAGTACCTATGTCAGGTGGCCCAAAGCCACCTGTAACTGCAGCTCCAGAGAGACACAGACCTCTAGCCTCTGTGGGCACGTGGGCACCTGCACTTGTGTGCACACATACCTACACACAGACACATAATTTAATATTTTTATCTTTTTTTAAGCATGCATCTGAAGTGTGTGTCGGTGTGTGTGTGTGCACGCGCACACGCATGCGTGCATGAGTGCATATGTACATGTGCATGCATGAGCTTGTGATATTTAGGAGACCCCTGGAGTGAGGAACCCGATAGAACCAGTACAGAGAAAAAGGAACAGACATTCCAAATCCATTTTAGAAGAGAAACCATCATCTTTACAGATGGATTTGGTATGGTAGGTGACAGGGAGAAACTGGGGGCATTGGGGGAAGGCCCTTGGTTTCAGGTTTTAGCAGCTGGCTTGGAGGTAGTGCACACTGACTCAGTCTGGGAGTTCAGCTGGAGCAGGGCTGCTGGAAGAAAAGCCAGAGCTCCCTCTTGGATATGATGTGCTTGACTTGGCAGGAAATCTGCCCAGTGGGGCTGCTATGTGAGCCAAGTTCAGATCAGTCTCAGAGTGAATACAAAGCAGGTCTACACCAAATTTTAACCATGACTGTGAAAAATCAATGTAATTCCCAGTTAATTTGAGGTTATTACACATTAACACGATTTTCACAGCTAATACAATGCTCCTGCGGTTATTTAAATAAGTGATTATCAAGCCCATGGTTGATGGTGCTTTAGAAGCCAGGTACCATGCTGCCTGGCACCTTATCAAAAATGTTTTCAGCACCAGGACGTTGGATGCGTATTTTCTGAAGAAGTGAATGAGTAGGTGTTGGTTGGTGATGGTTAATGCTATCAAGGTGACAGGATCTAAAATTGCCTACAAGACAAATCTCAAGTATACCTGTGAGGAAAGTTTTAGTCTAGGTTAATGGAGATGGGAAAAGTGACCTTGACTACAGGTAGTACATTCTATGGGGTGTGTGATTCTAGACCGAATAGAAAGAGACTTGAGCACAAGAACTTATCTCCGTGTACTTCCTGACTGCAGACGCAGTGTGGCTAACTTCCTTAAGCTCCTGTCTCTATGCTTTCTCTGCCGTTCATGAAGGACCTTGCCCTCAAACTGTGAGCCATGAATAGCACGTCTTCATATTCTGTAGAAGCATTCTCAGACATTTTGACAGAAAGACTGTTCTTGTCAAACTCTTCATTTTAAATTTAAGGAAGCATTATATTTGGAACATTTTAATTCCCCTCTCTCAAATCTACGATCTACTCCATGCCCACAAAACTTGGTGTTCTTATCATCTCTTTTAGCACCATCAAGTCCCATTAGGGCTGACTGTAGGCTTTTAGATGTGTGACCATCCACTGGAACATGTTAAACCCGCCAGGGGCCATACCCTTAAAGAGAACCAACTTTCTCCTGGTAGCAGCTCTCAGTTGCCTCATCTAGGAGGAAGAATTCATCCTCTTCTGTCCTACTCCACAAATATATTTGGTCTGGCTTGACCTTGTGCAGATCTCGCGGGTGCTGTCACAACTACGGTGAGTTCATACGTGCAACAGGTTTGCTGTGTCCAGAAAACACCTTTCCTTGTCGTTATCCATCGTTTGTGGCTCTTACAATCTTTCTGCTCCCTCTCCTATAATGACTCCTGAGCCTTGGGAGGAAGGAGCTGTGCACAAAACTCAGCTCCAAATGGATCAAGGCCATCGACATAAGAACTGAAGCTGATAGAGGAGAAAGGAAGGAATAGAATTGAACTCATAGACACAGGAAAGGACTTGGTGAACAGGACCCTGGTAACAGGGATTAAGACCAACTGTTGAAAAATGGGGCCACTTGAAACTGAAAAGCTTCTGAACAACAGTAAACACCACCATTGAAGAGACAGCCTACAGAATGGGAAAAAAAAATCTTTGCAACCATGTACCTGACAGGGTTAATATCTCACTAAACTCTTAATAATGATTATATTTAAGTCTATTCTGCTATTTTTAAAAAAAATATAAAATGCAAACCCCTGAAATGGAAAAAGCACTTACCCAGCCATAAGCTGTAATTTCAGCATTGAGCTGGCGCCTAAATGATCTGTGAAGGTCTCATAGTGCTGGAGTCATTGTGAATGGCCATTTTCAGCTAATGTTAATGATTGTTACAGTTATTTGCACAGCATAATTGTGAAAGGAGACCCCAAGTGGAACTTGAACCCCACGGTACTCCCATTTACCCAGATACCCATTACTTAAGACCATTGTTTAAATTCAATTTTCTCCCGTTAAAAAAAAAAACACAGAAAAGAAAATCATCCAAATAAAATATGAAGCCAAAGACAAAGCCAGATGACTCTTAGGGACATCTCTCATGCAAGGCCTGTATTATTTCAAAAATTAAATTATAAATGACATTTTCTGTTTTATTGCCAGTTTAATTCCCTTTTCCCCTATAACCTCTTGCACCTTGCACCCCAGAACCCCCACCCCTGACACACACAGTGGCATGCACCCTTTGCTCTGACTGGGCAGTCCCCGTGTTAGTCAGTGGCTGAAGAGTTGATGCAGCTTCTTGCTTATGGGCAGTAGGTAGAGGCCAGCCCAGAGCTCTGGCTTGCTCACAGCATCATTAGTCACGCCAGCCACCCACCTCATCTCCAAGTTTTACCTTCACCTAGAGGTGCTTACTTTCTGTCCCCAAGCCCTGTGAACTGACACCTACTTTTCTTTTTCCCAATTGCTGTGTGCTCTCATTGCAACCAATCTTGCACCCGTGCTTACACAGTCCAGCCTCTGGCTTCTCTATGTCATTCTCTGTGTTTGTTTATAAGATAGTTCCCGGCAGAGCCACCCCTAACACGAGTCCTGTGCAAGACTAGGGGGAGGGGGGCTTGTGCTCATTGGCTTATGCGCTGCCTGGAGATATACTGGTTATTTCTCTCCTTTTCCTCCTCATCTTTCTGTGTGTCTTGGGTCACACAGAGACATTAAATGCCTCTCTCACTCTTCCTGTTTAGGAGCTGAGCTCACAGAAATGTATGCAATCAGCTTTATTTCCTAAGGCAGTTATAGCCAGTTAGGGAGAAAGATGGATTGACAGGGCCACTTGGCACATAATACAGATAAAAAAGCAATAGAATTTTGAAAAAGGTGTGCAGAAGGTGCTGGGGTGACGATAGCGGGACATTTTAGCCTGATCTGTATATCAAGTATCAGGACAGCCAGGACTACATGGAGAGATCCTGTTCAAAACCAAACCAAACCAAGACAATACTACCAAAAAGAAAATTACCAGAAGTCTGTGGCAAAACCAGGTTTTTCGTGACATGGAATTTTTCCATGTATGTCATCTTTCCAAAGCTCTGAAAGTTTTCCCATTTTGAGCACTTTGGACATCGGAGACATTCAGCCTTGCATTAACTGTGGCTTCTGGACTGACTCTAAGGCACACTTATGAGGCAGCTGGCCTCACCATCTGGTCTTTCC
Organism: Peromyscus leucopus; assembly: GCF_004664715.2. Taxonomy (NCBI): domain Eukaryota; kingdom Metazoa; phylum Chordata; class Mammalia; order Rodentia; family Cricetidae; genus Peromyscus; species Peromyscus leucopus. Next base: position 50,645,065 of record NC_051079.1, on the reverse strand, counting down.
ACCTGTTCATGGGAACATAGTACCTCTGTCACTTCCTCTTTCTTACTCAGCTAAGTGGCTCCATAAAGTACCTTCCACCCCCCCACCCTACTCCCACCCCACTCCACCCCACCCCACCTCACTCCTGGGACCAGGACTCCTGCAGCACAGGTTGTGGATCCTTAAGCAGCTCAAAGTTACTGTGGAATTCAGCAAGGTCATTCTCTTCCAAGTCAATGAACAGACTGTAGGACCAGGAGCCTCCAAGTCTTCATAGAGGATGTGATATGGAGTGTCTTTAGTGTCCGGAAAATTGCCTCTGTGATGTTGAGTGACTTAAGAAACAGACCCTGTCTTATACTGTGACAACAGATCCTTTCTCATTGTGTGGGTGTTCAGGAAATGTCAGTGCAAAAAAAACAGAATTTGGGGGTTCCAGAAAAGCACAAAGTGTATCTGTCCTGTGGGAGGGGCAGAATTCCCTGAGTTCCTTTGCCCAGGTAAGATTGTCCAAAGTGGGGAATAGGGTGACCAGTATTCAGTACAGCGGCCCCTATGCAGCCCTCTGTATCATCCAGGAAGCCTGAATTCTCGCCCAAGTCTCATCAGAAACTGTCTTAACCCCTAAACCTATTATATAAAGCAAGTGGTATTGATATCTGCTTTACTTGCCTTCCATCAACTCTAGGAGGGTCAAAAGTAACAGAGTTGGGGAGGTGGCAGGATGGCTCAGTGAGTATAGCATTTGGTGCACTGAACATATGAGCTGAAATATAGAGTTTATCTAGTGCATTCTTTTGCACATAATGTCTGTATCAATGCACCAAGCATTACCTCATAAAAATGTCCAATTTTCAGAAACAAAAATGTTTCAAAACCATAGTAATTAGAAGGTAAAGTCAGTGTCTGGAACCTTCCTGTCAAATAGTTAGGAAGAGAACTGGGACTGGAGAGATGGCTTAGCCAGTTTAAGCACACTTGTTGCCCTTGTGGAAGGGTCTAGGTTCAGTTCCCAGTACTACATGGTGGCTCAGAACCGTCTATAACCCCAGTTTCAGGGGATCGGATGCCACCTTCTGAGCTCTGTAGGCACCAGGCACATATGTAGTGTGCATACAAACATACAAAATAGTCACACATGTAATAAATAAATCTAATTTTGAAAATAAAAAACAGAAGAATCGAGTTCCCTGGAGGCTGGGCATTTTTGATATCCACATCATGGCTTAGTGTTGAGGAATCCCAAGTGTTCAAGTACGTATAGCAAATTAAATGCATTCCTGAAGAGAGAATGGAAAGCATATGGTTTCCTATTTATCCTGTGGGCACAGGTTCAACACAGAGGCGGGATTGGACCCATGAGGCTTACAATGAAAGGACCCTTTCTGGAAGACCTCAACTGGATGCTCTCGTTCAAGAATTAAGAACATATAATAAGAACTGGGCAGAGTGGCACATGCCTTTTATCTGTACACTCGGGAGGTAGAAGCAGGCAGATGTCCATGAGTTTAAAGCCAGCCTGGGCTACAAAACAAGTTCTAGGCAAATGAGGACACTGAGATCCTGTTTCAAGTAAATAAATAAGAAAGAAAGGAAGACACAGAGAAAGAAAGAAAGAAAGAAAGAAAGAAAGAAAGAAAGAAAGAAAGAAAGAAAGAAAGAAGGAAGGAAGGAAGGAAGGAAGGAAGGAAGGAAGGAAGGAAGGAAGGAAAGAAAGAAAGAAAAAGAAAGAAAGAAAGAAAGAAAGAAAGAAAGAAAGAAAGAAAGAAAGAAAGAAACACAATGATGAACACAGTCAGACTCCATTCAAAGAAACAGAACACAGGATCAAGTCCAGAAGTTGTCTCAGGAGGCCAGAGCATCAGGCTTCCTTGGAGAAGGTCAACTCCCATCCCACCACCACTATGAACAGGGTTTTCTCGTGAAGCCTTTGAGAGGAGAGAGAGTCATTCAGCAACTCTCATGCATGATCTCCATCCGCAGGAGGCTTTTGTTGAAGGGAATGAAATGAATTCTCCAGAATGGGAGAGACAGGAACCTGGGAGTGAGAGTACCACACAGACAGGAACCTGGGAGTGAGAGTACCACACAGACAGGAACCTGGGAGAGAGAGTACCACACAGACACCACACCCACAACAACCCGGTGGATTATTCCCCAGGGACTAGCCACATCCCCAGCCTGTGGCCCAGCACCACAGAGGCAGACTGTGACGTTGAGGGAGCAAGTGTAGCTCGGGAGACAGGTAGAGAGCAATGGCGTTTCTTTCCTTATGGACCTGGAGACAACTGTGCCCCAGCGCCATGGGTCCTGGGGTTTGGTTTGTCTCCCTCACTCCAGACAAGCTATTTCCTCCTGTGGCGCCACAAATGTCTGCTTCTCTGCTGAGCAGGGTGCTGGCTTCAGGTAATGGAGAGGCTCTTTCTCCCGCCGGCTTCTTTCCTTACCTTTTCACCTTCTGTGTTCCTTTGATTTTTTTTTTTTCCCTTCAGGTTTATGTTTATGCTTTGAGTTTTCTAGTTTGGAAGCAGACCAGGAATACCTTAAGGGGATAGGGCAAGAGGGCACAGAGTAGCAGGAAAGCAACTTCCTTGTAAAACAACCAGTACTGGGTATTCTGAAAATTGCCTGCAAGGCCTCGGGTTTCAACAAAGGAGTTTATGAGAGAGACCAGTTAATTGCTTAGAAAAATAAATGCTCACTTTGTGAAGTATAAAATGTCATTTATCCCGTGCCTTTAAGCTAACTTATATTTAAGTGGTTAGCCAGTGGCTAGAGACTACAAATTTTAATGTCTTCAGAACTGTACTCTGCAATTACTGGGTACTTTGAACAACAGTTGCTCACCATGATCTCGTTCATAACCCTAAGAGTTGTGAGAGTTTATTAAAATATAGTAATTCATCTGTGCCAGAGGCAGGCGAGCAAATGACTAGTCTGTACATGTGCAAGTCAAGGATACCTAATTTTGCATTTTGACTTAGACTAATGATGGGAAATGGCTACATTCCGCATGCCAGTTCCCTGTCAGCCAAGCAAAATGGTTCTTGTGGGGAGTCTGGTGAAGACCTCTGGAGCCAGAAAAAGAACTAGAGCCTTGGAGCTGTGGTGGTGACTTGAAGATGTTAATGCAGCCCATCAGAGGAGTGCTGAGGTCAGATATTAGAAATCACAGAACTGCTTAAAACGTAATTAGAAGCCACAGTCTCATCTTTTAAAAGTGACCTCTCCTATACTGTCTTTTCTTGCCAAGGGCCAGGTGTGCTGTGACTTGCCTTCTTCAAATGACTTGTTTTCTTCGGTGTCCAAACTTTAAAATTGGGAGATTCAAGTTGAACTTTGTTGTTTCTTTCATGGAAGCCTCTTTGAAAAGAAAAACACAAGGTTTGGGGGTGCCTGCTCAGTGGCAGGAGCATTTGTCTAGCATGTGTAAGGCCATGGATTCCATTCCCACCACAGAACAAAGAAAAGAAGGGAAGAGGAATGGAAAGAAGACTGTACTGGGCCAGATGAAGAACAGGTAAAATCAGCCCCAGAAGGGCCTTAACCTTGTGTGCCAAT